>NC_135886.1:3726118-4313532 GCF_964194155.1 Cetorhinus maximus | reverse complement strand
GCTTCACATCGGGAAATTTTAAACCTCCCACAGCGGAAAAGTCGCACCGGGTTTTTAAAAAAAAAATAAAAAAAACAAGCGGGTCCCTCACCTCCCACGGTGGACTTGTAGTTCTTGCTGAAGCTGTCGTTGGCGTAACGCTGCACCAAGGAGGTTTTCCCCACCGTGCAGTCCCCGATGACCAGCACCTTGAACAGGTAGTCGTTCGCCATGACGCGCGGACAGGGCACGAGTGAAGAGGCCGCATCGAAAGCGCCTCATAAACATCCAACCCCCACTCAGGCCCCGGAGACACCATCCTCCCGCCCTCCGCCCCTCCCCCACAGCAACTGCCAACCCCTCCCCCCAGCAACCGCCAACCCCTCCCCCCAGCAACCGCCAACCCCTCCCCCCAGCAACCGCCAACCCCTCCCCCCAGCAACCGCCAACCCCTCCCCCCAGCAACCGCCAACCCCTCCCCCCAGCAACCGCCAACCCCTCCCCCCAGCAACCGCCAACCCCTCCCCTCCCCACCAGCAACCGCCAACCCCGCCCATCCCTTCCCCCCCAGCAACCGCCAACCCCGCCCATCCCCTCCCCCCAACAACCGCCAACCCCTCCCCTCCCCCCCAGCAACCGCCAATCCCTCCCCCCAGCAACTGCCAACCCCTCCCATCCCCTCCCCCCAGCAACCGCCAACCCCTCCCCTCCCCTCTCCCCCCCCAGCCCACTACCACTACAAAAAAAAGCACCACCACAATTTTAATTATAACGAACGATTTTCCACGTCGCCCGGCTGCTCTCTCTCTATATATATATATATAATTTTTTTTTTTGCGCGCTGTAAATTTTCCGCCCGCTCGGGTCACGTGACGCCAGCCATCACCCGCACCCCCGCTCCCGCCGCACCCTGGGAGTTGCAGTTCACCGCGCTGAGGACGGAAGGAACCCCTCGAGTGGGAACTACAGCTCCCAGCATGCACCGCTCTCCGGCGGCCTGGCAGTCGGTATTGGAGGTGGAGGGGGCGGGGTTACAGCGCCGCCGCAGGCCGCCCTGGGTATTGCAGCAGGTCCCGTGCTCTGGCTGAATGAAAGGTGCACCAGGCTGGCTGGAGCTCCTCCACTGTGGTCTATGTTTGTTTTGCACTTGCTTCTCTTTCATCCTCTGCTTGAGGTGATTGCATAAACATATGTTGGTTAGATGCCCAGTGTAGGGTAAAGAATCATCAGATGCATGAACCCAAGGAAGCCCAGTAATTTTCCTAATGACTGGACTGTTAGGAAGGAAGAATGTTAACACCCTAGGAAAATCCCCTGTAGTTTCATCTTTGCAATCAACCCAAACTGTACGGGTGTTTCTAGAATTAGCTGTTACTAACTGGCTGGCAATAAAAAAAAATCCTTTGCTTTTTTTGTTAGCACATTATCTATATTTATTTATCACATTTGCCTAGGAGTAGCCATTTAATATGGTTTAACATTTAATATTTATGAATATGATTCCAAGAAGCACGTAATAGCCCTGTTTCCTGTCTTCACAATTAACATTCCAGAAACTACACCCTAGATGCCACCATTTATCTTCTCAGCAACAAGTCATGCAGCCTTGGGTGTCAGTAAATTTGTGGCAATGATTTTGTTTCCTTCAATCCTTTCTGAGCTTACCATTCAAGAACAAAACAATGTGCAATTAGTTTCCAATCTTGCTTTCAAATCCTTCCATGGCCTCACTCCTCCTTATCTCTATAACCTCCTTGAGTCCTTAAAAACCTTCGAGATCTCTGTATAATTCTGTTCTTTAAGGCAACCCTGCTTTTAATGCTCCACCATTGGCAGTATGCCTTCATCTATGAGGCCCTATGCTCTGGCATTACATCCCTAAGCTTCTCTGGCTCTTTATTCTCCTTTATGACATTCCTTAAAAACCTCTTCTTTGGTCATCTGCCCTATTGGCACCGAATGAGGCTGTGTCGTATTTTGTTTGATAACACTCTTGTCAAGCGTCTTGGAACATTTTACACTGATAAAGCTGGTATATAAATGTAAGTTGTTGTTGTCTACCCCATCAAGCCCATTTATAATTATAAAGATATCCATCAGGTCACTCCCCAGCCTCCTTCCCACTAGAGAAAATAACTCCAGCCTATTCAGCTTTCCTGACAGGTTTATCCCTTCAGTTCCAATATCCTCTAATATCTAATATTGTGAATCTTTCTTCAGCTTATCTAAAGTCTGATAAATAAATAGATAATATTATAATAATAGCACCTATGCTACAATCCCAATAATAAAATATCAAGGTTTGAACTTCTGTAAGGCCCATTTAAAAAAAAAATTCATGGAATCAGAGCATCACTGGGAAGGCCAGCATTTATTGCCCATCCCTAATTATCCTTGAGAAGATGCTGGTGAGCTGCCTTCTTGAACCACTGCCACCCGTGTGGTGTAGGTACACCCACAGTGCTGTTGGGTAGGGAGTTCCAGAATTTTGACCCAGCAATGATGAAGGCATGGCGGTATAATTCCAAGTCAGGATCTTCGACAGGAACTTGCAGGTGGTGGTGTTCCCATGCGTCTGCTGCCCTAATCGTAGGTGGAAGTGATCACAAGTTTGGAGGTGTTGTCAAAGGACCCTCGACGAGCTGATATCATGCCTCTTGTAGCTGGTACGCACTGCTCGTGGGACTCACTGAAACATTGGAGGCATTCTTTTGTCATACCTGAACTCTCCAATGTATCCTCTTCATGTTATGGATCTTACTAATAATTCATGCTCCTACCGTTTATTACAAATGAAAATGGTGTTGCAGCTGCACAAAGCTGCAGAACACAACACAATAAAGAGACAGACACACAGAGAAAAGGGTAAAACAAATAACTGATTTCAACTCAAATAATCCAAAGTATGATCACATCGCCAAAAGAGAACAGAACTAGTGAAAAAAATCTTTGTGAAATAGTTTTAATAAATAAACACATTCAAAATAGCGAGCTTAATAATATTCTACGAGCCAAATAGTTCAGTGCTAAATCCTTAATGGCAAATCCAGTTCCTTGTACATATACTCTCCTCAAAAACACACCTTTCATCCTTCCTTCCATTCTATCCACTGCTCCATGTCTCCCACTTTTTCCCCTCCAAGGGGTAACAACCAGGTGAGGAGGGGATAAATGACCCCCTTCTCTGCCATCTCCTGGCTTGACTGCATCAGGTTTTTTAGTTTGAAAAGGATTACTTGTCACTCCAGCTGATTACTTAACTGTTTACGTGCTGGGATCATAAAAAAGAACCAATGCGACAGGTTTTCTTGAGTTTAACAAAGAAAGAGGTTAGCTTTATTATCCCTAAACCAATTGAAGTTAAATAATAAAATATGCACCCACCTTCGCGAGCGAGGGTGGGCACACACACACACACACACACACACAGATACAGAGTGGGGAAGGATAGTTTGGTCAAATTAGAGTCCAAAAAAGTTAAAAGGAAGTCACAGACTGTATTTTGGTGACTTGGCTGGCTTCAGGCTGAATCCTGTGGTCTTGCTGCTTTCAGCATCGATGCAGTTTAAAATTGCAAATGGACGATCGATCTGTTCCTCTGGAGACACAGCTGTGAAGTTGAGTTCTTTCTTTAAACAACTTTAAAGTCTTTCTGTCTGCTGCACACAGAGAGGGAGTCAAACAATAGCAAACAGGGCCCAAAAGATTGCAAGTTGGGAACAGAGAGAGAGAGTAAGGATCTCTCTCAGCTGCTTGCCCTCAGTTCTGCTCAGAAAACATTTGCTTAAAACATACAAAGGGTTGTCTTGTCATGTGACCGCCCTCTCTACCTGGCCAGTAATTCAACCATGATTGTGTATTCCGAATGAACCTTGATTAGTTCAGGTATGGGAATTCCCCTCTTAGCTGGGGTCCCATTGTTCAAGCAACTAGATTTGATGGATTGTCTTCACCCAGTTGAGTAATTGGACGTTGTGCTAATGGAATAGGAAATGTGGTTCATTCACTCTCTTTTGAGGTCTTTGATGAGTTTTCACAGACATCCCATCTCCATCTCAATTGGGTTGGAATGTGGAATGTACAGCAATGCAAATTAGGTAACCATCTTGGCTGTGAGTTCAAGTCACTTTAGTTTGTGTTTTAAAAGTCTGTTTTCTTTAAAGTGCAATTCATGTTTCCAGCCAATGGATTAAAAATCATTATTTGGCATAAAGCACATTTTCATGACAGTATTGTTACTTTCCATATGCTTGCATACTATTTCCAGAAGTTCTGTTTTAATGCCTGCAAAACTAGTTTTCACCCCTCTTGCAGCATTGAAATGGCCGTAGTCCCTCACAAACATACCTCTATGCAACTTCCAACATAGCAAGTGCCTCTCCTCTATTTCCAGCTCAGTGGGACCGCCCTCGCTCTATTCTAATTTTACCTATCCTGCCATAGCCGCAGCATCTCTCAAAATGACTTCTCTTCTTAGACTTTCACTTGTATGGTGATGTGACACAAGCTCTACCCCAGACTGCTTGCCCAACATCCAGTTTTGAACGTGACATAATTTCTTCCACCTAAACCTTTTAGTGGCTGCGGCTATCCACTACAGCCCTCAGTGCAAGCTCCTTATTTTCGTCATCTACTTACTTTCCCTCCCTGACCACTTTCTCTGGTCGAACCAAACCTCAGCATCCTGTTCAAGCTCAGATCCTCTCCAGCACAATGATTTCCTACTACCACATCCTCCGTAAGATCATCCACCTCAGCCAATCTGCCTATGAAATAGTCCTTCATGCCCAGGCCCCACACTGTAATTCCCTCCCTATATTATTCCATCTTTTCACTCTCTGTCCCCCTTCAAGTCTCATTTGTGGCCAAGCTTTTTGTCAGCCCTCCTAATTTTTCCTGCTCTGGCTTAGCAGCTCATTTTCTTTTTGCCTGCGTGAGGTGCGAGGGACAATTCAGTAAAGGGCCCACAAGGAGACAAGTGACTACACTGGAGTGAGACAGAGACCGAGAGAGTAACGAATTAAGTTGACAAGACAATTTGGAGGATGGGGGAAAGAGGTGTAGTATATATAGGAATTATTCTAGGTTAATTAAGGAGAATAATTAAACTAATTTAACTAAATAACATAAGTAACAATGGCAGGACAGGTGTTATGTTGCAGCTGTGGAATGTAGGGTCTTTAGGACGCCAAGTTGATCCGTGACAACCATTCTGCAGAAAGTGTAAGCAGCCAGAGGAATTCTTGATCAGGATTATTGATCTGAGAGTTGAACTGCAGAAACTGCGCAACATAAGGCAGGGGGAGAAATACCTGGACACTTTGTTCCAGAAGACAGTCACGCCTCTTAGAATGGGATCATCTGTTTTGGTCAGTGGCCAGGGACAGGCAGATGTGACTGTTAGTGCGGCAAGTAAAGGGCTCTAGCAGACAGTAGTGGAGGAACCTCAGACTTTGCAATTGTCAAACAGGTTTAAGGTGCTTACAGTCTGTGTGGACGAAAGCGAGGTCTGCAAGGTGGATGAGCTGGCTGGCCATGGCACCATGGTACAGGAAGCTGTTCATGCAGGGGTCGGGATGGGTGGAGCAAACAGGAATGTACTGGTAGTAGAGGACAGTATAGTGAGCAGGATTGACACTATTCTCTCCAACAAAGAGCAAGAGTCCAGAAGGCTGTGTTGCCTGCCCAGTGTCCCCGGTTCGGGACATTTGCTCAGGGCTGGAGAGGAACTTGCAGTTGGAAGGGGAGGATCCGGTCATCATTGTCCATGTAGGAACCAACAACATATGCAGGGCAAGGAAAGAGGTTCTGCATAGTCAGTATGAGGAGGTAGGTACCAAATTAAGAAGCAGAACCTCAAAGATAATAATCTCTGGATTATTACCTGAGCCACATGCAAATTGGCATAGGGCAAATAAGATTAGAGGGATGAATATGTAGCTCAAAGACTGGTATGGAGGTAGGTTCTGGTTCATGGGGCACTGGCACCAGTTATGGGGAAAATGGGGACTGTACCAGTGGGACGGTCTAGATCTGAACCGTGCTGGGACCAGTGTTCTAGCAAGCCACACAACTTGAGAAGTAGAGATGGCTTTAAACTTAATAAATTGAGGGATCAAGCTTGGGTATACATAACAAATCAAGGGGTAGATTCAAGGCAGGAGAGCACAATAGTAATATGGGAAACTAGGGTCATAGAAGAGCAGAAAGGGTCAGAGAGATAAAACCCTAAGATTACACCAATAGTCAAGACTAGATGTTACAAAGATAACAAAAAAACAATACTAAAGGCTATGTATCTGAATGCGTATAGCATTCATAACAAAGTAAATGAATTGATAGTGCACATTGAAGTAAATGTATATGTTCTGATAGCCATTATGGAGACGTGGCTGCAGGATGACAAGGATTGGGTCCTGAATATTGAGGGGTACATGACATTCAAGGAGAATGGGAAGGTAGGTAAAGATGGAAAGGTGGCACTGTTAATCAAGGATGGTATTGGTGCAATAGTTAGAGATGACCTTGGTTTAGATGAGAATGTGGAATTGGTTTGGATGAAGATGAGGAATAGTAGGGGAAAGAAGTCATTGGTGGGTGTCATCTACAGACCCCCTAACAGTAGTCACAATGTAGGACAAAGTATACCAGAAGAAATATGGAGTACTTGGAGTAGAGAGAAGACAATAATCATGAGTGATTTTAATCAACACATAAACTGGAAAAATCAGATTGGCAGTAGTAGCCTGGATGAGGAGTTCATAGAATGCTTTTCAGATAGTTTCTTAGAGTAGTGCATTCTGGAACCAATCAGAGAGTAATAGCTGCAAATCAAGAGGTGGAAGAGAGAGGGAAACTTGGTGAAATTACAATTACTAGGGAAGCAGTACTGAGCAAACTGATGGAGCTGTGGGCTGACAAGTCTCTAGGCCCTGCTGGACTTCATCTTAGGGCCTTAAAAGAGGTGGCTAATGAGGTAGTAGATGCATTGGTGATAATTTTCCAAAATTCCCTAGATTCTGGAAAGGTTCCATCACACTGGAATGTAGCAAGTATAATCCCTCTATTCAAGAAGAGAGGGAGGCAGAAAGCAGGAAACTATAGATCAGTTAGCTTGACATCTGTCATGGGGAAGGTGTTAGAGTCGAACATTAAGGAGGTTATAGCTGGGCACATAAAAAAACTCAAGGTAATCAGGAAGAGTCAGCATGGTTTTGTCAAAGGGAAATCATGTTTAACAAAATGATTGGAGTTCTTTGAAGGAGTAACATGAACTTATAGATAAAGGGGAGGCTGTAGACGTGCTGTACTTGGATTTCCAGAAGGCATATGATAAGGTGCCACATCAAAGGTTAAAATTAAAACTCGTGGTGTAGGGGGTAACATGAGCATGGATAAAAGATTGGGTGGCTAGCAGAAAATATAGAGTATGCATAAATGGGTCTTTTTCTGATTGGCAGGATGTGACAAGTGGAGTTCCCAGGGGTCTGTGTTGGGGCCTCAACTTTTACAATTTACATCAATGACTTAGATGAGGGGAATGAAGGCATGGTAGCTAAACTTGCAGACGACACAAAGATAGGTAGGAAAGTATGTTGTGAAGTGGACATAAGAAGGTTGCAGATGGATTTAGATTGGTTAAGTGAGTGGGCAAAAATCTGGCAGATGGAGTATAATGCGGGAAAAAGTGAAGTTGTTCACTTTGGCAGGAAGAATAAAAAAAACGGAGAATGACTGTAGATCCAAGGTGTAGAGGGATCTGTGTGTTCTAGTGCATGAGTCACCAGAAGTTAGTATGCAGGTACAGCAAGTATTTAAAAAGGCTAATGGAATGTTATCCCTTATTATGGGAGGAATTGAATAAAAAGTAAGGACATTATGCTTCAGTTATACAGGGGATTGGTGAGTTCACATCTCAAATATTGTGTGCAGTTTTGGTCTCCTTATTTAAAGAAGGGTGTAAATGTATTGGAGGCATTTCAGAGGAGGTTTATTAGATTGATACCTAGAATGAGTGGGCTGTCTAATGAGGAAAGGTTAGACAGACTGGGCTTGTTTCCACTGGAGTTTAGAAGACTGAGGGATGATTTGATTGAAATGTATATGACCCTGAACGGTCTTGACAAGGTGGATGTGGAAAGGATGTTTCCTCGTGTGAGTGAGTCCAGAACTAGGGGGCACACAGTTTTTAAATTAGGGGCCGCCCTTTTAGGACAGAGATGAGGAGAAATTTTTTCTCTGAGGTTTGTGACACTTTGGAATTCTCTGCCTCAGAAGCCGGTAGAAGTGGGGTCATTGAATATTTTTAAGACGGAGGTAGATGGATTCTTGATAACCAAGGGAATCAAAGGTTATTGGGGGTAGATGGGAATGTAGAATTCAAAACACAAACAGGTCAGCCATGATCTTACAGAATGGCTGGGCAGGCTCAAGGGGCCGAATGGCCTACTTATGCTCCCATTTTGTTTGTTTGTATTTTTGATTTTAAAGATTCTATACAATTGCAAGTTGATGTCTGTTTCTTTTTTCATAAGGTCTCAAAGATATGCCTTCTCTAAATAAACCACTAAGGAGACACCAAGTTGCCCCAGTATCATCAACCCAAAACCAAACAAAAGTGCCCATTTTTTTTTTAAAGAGGGGAAAACTAATAAAGAACCAAACCAAAAATGAAAAACAAAGGAAAGTTATGAAATTAAGTAACCATTGTTACAGGTGTCTACACTACAGTCCAGTCCCTGCAGTGCCCCCTGGTCCTGGAAGACCCCATGCATATCAGCAAAGCCAGCGTGCTCCAGCTCCAGATCCAGAGTACCAACATGACCCCAGAAGAGAGGCAGCCAGCCAGAGTGACCACCCCATGAGCTGTGTCAAACCTGGACGTGTGGATGGCCACCCTGCCCAGGCCTAGGAGCAGACCCACAAGGAAATCCTCCAATTTGTCTGCTTCCCTCTGCACTGGGTGCCTGATGTGTTTTCAGCTCCATTTGTAATTACAGAGGCAGTGATCTGAAGCAGCAAAGGAGAAATCTATACAGTAGTAGGAGCTCCATGACTACGCTGCAAGAACAGCTGGAGCGGAATATAAAACTGAGAGATTAAAATCTCATACATGCTGGAAATCTTAAATGAAAGCACTCAGCAGGTCCATTATCATCTTTTGCCTGTGAACTAACTCACACCAAGTCCCATTCACCTGTGCTTGCTGACCTCCATGGATGCCAGATTAAGTAATGCCTCTACTTAAAATTTCTCATCATTCTTTTCAAATTCCTCCATGGCCTCAACCCTCCTATCCTTGTAATCTCCTCCAGCCCCACAACCCTCCGAGGTACCTATGCTCCTCTAATTCCAGCCTCTTGTGCAACCCCAAATTCAATTGCTCCAGCATTGATAGCTATGCCATCACTGCCAAGGCCCTAGGCTCAGAAACTCTCTACTGAAACCTCTCCGCTTCTCCGTCTCCTCCTTTAAGAAGCTCCTTAAAGTAAATCGCTCTGGCCAAGATTTTGGTCATCTGTCCTGATGTCTCCTTTTGTGGCTCGGTGTCAAGTTTTGCCTTATAACACTCCCGTAAAACATCATGTGACATATTATTAGGTTAAAGATTCTATATTGTTGTAAAGAGAGAAAAAAAGTTAACGTTTAGAAGCTCTGATTCTTCCTTTGCCAATTCAGACAAAATATCTCAACCAAAAGTGTTTATTTCCGTTTTCAGATGCGCCTTATTGCCAGGACTGTGTGTCTTAATGTTAGAAAATCTATGAAGATTACTTGAACACAGGAATTAAATTAGACCTTACAGGTGCTATAGCACATTGGGGCCCCACTGTATACCACGCCGGAGTAGTGGAATGCATATTCAAACCTTCTAATCGGAATAGCTCTTGTTGCTACAGGCAATTCAAGCTCATTAATCACAATTTGTATTTTTTGTAAATTATTCACTATGCCCATCTGTTCAGTGAGACAAAGCGAAATGAGCAACTCAGATACATAGAACTGCTCTCCAAAACAAATCCGTGCAATCAGTTTTATCTGCTTGCTGTCAAATTGTGTCCTCTTCGTAATTGTAAAGTACTATCAGCAACAGAAAGAAAACAGAAATCTAGCTGCTTTGTATCCATCTTAAACTTGTGCTACCAATATTTCTTTTATTTTCCCCCAGTCCTGATTAGTTCGCCAAGACTTTTTAAGCTGTTCCCCCAGCGGCATAATTTGTATACTTGTTTATAGTATAATTTATATAGATTCTTCTTTCCCCACCTATTTCCATTATTTTTAAATCTAAACTAAAACCTTGTTAGTCTTTCCACCCCACCCCCACTAGAGCTGTACTTTGAATATCCTGTCTTCCATTCTTAATTAGCACTTTTCTCAGACAAATGTCACCACCTTCGACACCTCTTTGACCCTTTTGTCTGTGACATCTTTTGATTATCTGCTCATCTCCACAATCACCACACCCTCAATGTGTCTCCCACCCACCCACCTTAAACCAATTTATATTTCTCCCTTCTTCTAACTATGCTTCAGTTCTGCCGAAGGGCCATGAAGGCTCGAAACGTTAACTGATTTCTTCTCCGCCGATGCTGCCAGACCTGCTGAGTTTTTCCAGGTAATTCTGTTTTTGTTTTGTATACTTGTTGCCCAGTGCAGCATTAAGCTACACTAACCAGAAAGCCCCATCTTCAATGTCTAATCTGTGCTAACTCAGCCACGCCAGCAATAAGCATTCTACAATTAGCATTGCAGTGGATAGGGGTGAAAAGAATTCAGCCAGGTTTCTGTACCAGATAACCATCCCTTGGGCTGTGCTGGAAGATGCATTTGGTTGGACATCAGCAGAAGACGGAGTTCGACTTAGTTGGTAAATATATAAAAAAATTAGGAACAAGAGTAGGCCTTCCAGCTAGTGTCTGCTCTGCTATTTAATTCGATCATGGATGATTTTGCACTGCAACTCCATTTTCATGCCTTTGCTCTTTTGATACCCTTACCCACAAAACTCATTCAATTTCAGTTTTGAAAGCTCCATTTGCAGTAGTGTAGCTTGGTCACACTCACTGTCCAGTGACAGACAGACACCTGGGCAGTGCAGTTGGCATTAGTTGAACTATATTCTACCAGAAAACTTATTCAAAAAGAGTAATTGTAAAAAGAGACTGCACAATTTCCAATGTGCATCTCTATCAGAATCCTGGCAACCTAAGGTGACCTAATACAAATTATGTTTGGGAGTTCCTGGTAATGATACCATTTGAGCCACGCGTCA
Organism: Cetorhinus maximus; assembly: GCF_964194155.1. Classification (NCBI taxonomy): domain Eukaryota; kingdom Metazoa; phylum Chordata; class Chondrichthyes; order Lamniformes; family Cetorhinidae; genus Cetorhinus; species Cetorhinus maximus. Next base: position 4,302,278 of record NC_135886.1, on the reverse strand, counting down.
ATTGGCAGAGCGTCAAGCAATTTAGATAAATAAACGTGTGGTTCAAAGAGTGGTGTGGGAAGAAGGGACCTTGGATTCATGGGGCTCCGGCATCAGTACTCAGGGAAGAGTGAGCTATTCTGTTGGGATGTTCTGTTGAACCGGGATAGTACCAGTGTCTTGGCCAATTGTACAACCAGGGCTGTGGACAGGGCTTTAAACTAAGGGAGGTGGGGGAAGAGTTCGGGTGAAGGGAGATTTAGAAATCCAAAGAGAAAGGTCGAGGCATCAACGCAATGTAGTGATGTGGGCAAAGACAAGCAGAATGGACAGAGTGTTTAACAAAAATTGTACATCAATGAATAAAGTCATTGCAGGGAATAGAAGTAAAAAAAAAATGAAATTAAAAGTTCATCAGAATGCACGAAGCGTCTGCAATAGGATAGATGAACTAGTGGCACAAAGAGCACTAAATGATTTAGATCTACTCGCTATCACAGAAACATGGTTACAAGGTGGTCAAGGTTGGGAAATAAATATTCCAGGATACACAATACTTGGGGAAGACAGATGAAATGGCAAAGGAGGCGGGGTAGCCCTGATAGTGAAAGATGGCACAAGGACAAGAGAGAGAAAGGATCTGGCCTCGAATCATCAGGAAGTAGAATCAATATGGGCAGAAATTAGAAATAGTAAGAGTCAGAAAACACAGAGAGCAGTTTATAGGCCTAACAGTAGTTAACAGTAACCATTGGACAGAGCATTAAACAAGAAACAAAGGCAATGTAATAATTGTGGGGGACTTTAATCTTCATATAGACTGAGACAATCAAATTAGCAAGAGTGGTCTAGAAGATGAGTTTGTGGAATGTTTCTGTGACAGTTTCTTGGAGCGATACATTGTGGAACAGACGAGGGATAAAGCTAAGTTAAATCTAGTATTGTGTAATGAAGCAGGGTTAATTAGTAATATCATAATAAAAGATCCACTGCAAAGTAGGAATTAAATGGTCTTATGGTCACAAGTTAAATTTGAAAGTGAAATACTTCCAATCACAAACCAGAATCTTAAAACTTAAACAAAACCAATTGTGTAGGTATGAGGGAAGAACAGGCTAAGGTAAATTGGATAAATAGACCAAAACGTACAGCTGTAAACAAACAGTGGGAAGCATTTAAAGAAACAATTTTAAATGTTCAAAAATACATTCCATTGAAAAACAAAATCTCAGCAAAAAAGACCCATCCGTGGCTTACTCAGGAAGTTAGGAAAAATATTAGATTAAAATAAGAGGCCTATAATATTTCAAAAAACAGTCTGAGGATTGGGAATGTTTTAGAAACCAGCAAAGGGCAACCAAAAAGTTGATAAAAGGGAAAAAAGCAGAGAGTAAACTAATCAGTAATATAGCAGATTGTAAAAGTATATAAAAGGGAAGAGAGTAGCTTAAGTAAACGTTGCTCCATTAGAATCAGAGACAAGACAAATTATCATGGGGAATGAGGAGATGGCAGAGGCATTGAACAAATATTGTGTTTGTCTTTACAGTAGAAGCCACAAGTTTCATTCTGGAAGTAGATGGTAAACTAGGGGCTAAGAAGAAGTTATTAAAGAAGAAATTAGGGGAATTAATATCAATGGAGAAAAAGTTTGAGAAATTTAAGGGTCTAAAATGCAATCAATCGCTGGGGACTGATGGCCTACATGCTAGGATTCTAAGAGAGATAGCTGCAGAGATAATGGATGCGCTGGCTGTAATTTTCCAGAATTCATTGGATTCGGGAATGGTCCCATCAGATTGGATGTTGGCAAACGTTACTCCACTTTCCAAGGAGGAAGAGAGAAAACGGGGAACTACAGGCCAGTTAGCCTAACATCAATTGTTGGGAAAATGCTGGAATCTATTATTAAGTAAATGTTACCAATGCACTTAGAAAAGCATTGTATGATTAGAACAAGTCAACATGGCTTTACTAAAGGGAAATCCTGTTTAACAAATTTCTTGGAGTTTCTTGAGGATGTAACTAGCAAGATAGATAAAGGAGTTGTAGATGAAGTTTACCTGGGTTTCCAAAAGCTTTTGATAAGGTGCCACACAAAAGCTTAATAGGCATAAGTGCACATAGAGTTGGAGGTAACAACATTAGCATAGACAGAGGATTGGTTAACATACAAGCAGCGAGTGGGCATAAATGGGACATTTTCAAGTTGGCAGGTGGTAATTAGTGGAGTAGCACATGGATTAATACTGGGCCCTCAGCTATTTGCACTGTATATTAATGACCGATCAAGAGACAGAGTGTAATGTATCTAAGTTTGCTGATGATACAGGTGGAATGGTAAGCTGTGGAGAGGACACAGAGGCTGCAAAGGGATATAGCTAGGCTAAGTGAGTGGGCAACAAGATATCAGATGGATTATAATGTAGGGAAGTATGAAGTTATTCGCTTTGGTTGAGATAATAGAAAAGCTAAATATTTTTTAAAAAGGCGAGAAAGGTGAGCGTTGGTGTTCAAAGAAACTTGGGTGTGTTCGTACAAGGAACGCAAAAAGTTAGCATACAGGTACAGCAAGCAATTAGGAAGGCAAATGGCATGTTGGCCTTTATTGCAAGGGAATTGTAGTACAGGAATAAAAAGAAGTCTTGCTAGATTTGTACAGGGTTTAGGTGAGACCACATCTGGAATACTGTGTGCAGTTTTGGTTTCCACATTGAAGAAAACATATACTTGCATTGGAGATATTAGAGTGAAGGTTTGGTAAATTGGTCCTTGGGATGAGCGGGTTGTACCATGATGCTAAGCTGAGCAGATTGGGTCTATTTTCTCTGGAGTTTAGAAGAATCAGAGGCAATTTCATTGAAACGTAGAAGATTCTGAAGAGGCTCGATAGGGTAGATGCTGAGAGATCGTTTCCACCGATCGGTGAATCTAAAACGCAGGGGCGCAGTCTCAGGATAAGGGGCCGAGCATTTAGGACTGAGATGAGGAGAAATTACTTCACTCAAAAGGATTGAGAATCTTTGGAATTCTCTGCCCCAGAGGGTTGCGGATGCTCCACCACTGAATAAATTTAAGGCTGGGATAGGCCGCTTTTTGGTGTCTCAGGGAATCAAGGGATATGGGGAACAGGCATGAAAGCGAAGCTGAAGCCCAAGATCAGCCATGATCAAATTGAATGGCGGAGCAGGCTCAACGGGCCAGATGTTCTACTGCTCCTATTTCTTGTGATACAAAATACATTTGCCTGGTTTACACATTGGGATTTTCAATGCTGGACACTTGAGAAGTTTTAATAATTGTTCAATGTCTCTAGATACCAATCTTAAAAGTAGCAGAGGAAAAAAATAAGTCAAAGATTAAAATAAAAGCAGTTCATCATTGTATGACATTTTATTTTATCAAATAGACTCCCAAAACGTTCACAACATCTTGGCAAATTAGAATATAAATATTAATTTTGGACATACTGTGCAGGAAACTGGATCAGAACACTGAGCACAACAGGGCTGGATCTGGAAGAAATTCCATTCACAGTGCAAGAATGAAGTTAGGACAAAACAATCGCAGTTTGCTCTTGGTACAAACATTGTGATTTGGCCACACATTTTATAGATTACATTTCATTGAAAAAAGTAACAAGTGCACAGACAAAAAAAAAAGCGCAACACTGACAAACTCTTCAGTTAAAGCATCGATAACGAATTGTGATGTTTTTCTCTGAGGGGAGTTAGTCTTAAAACCTACTCAATAACTGCATTGAATATATTTTCTCTTTGAGAATTTCAACAATGGCGAACGTGCAGATTCAGCGCAGTTGTCCCGATTTTCTTCATTCCGGATTAATCAGCAGTCACCAATGAACAGAAGAATCACAAGTTGGCAATTTTCTCTCTTTTAATATAGCAGTCAAAAAGCCAAGGCGAGCCTAAAACAATTTTAAAATATATTCTGGCCTTGCAAATTAAATAATTAAACCCTTCATTTGATAATTTCATATAGAGTGTGCAATCATTCATCTCAATTCAATTCTTCCAGAAAGATTTAATAACTGTTGTTAAAATACTTATATTCTGTACTGAATGCTTCTCAATACATTTACTTGATGGGAAAGGAGCTGCCCAGGAATATGCTTCTTATAATCTTAAAAATACCAAAGTGAAACATTTGAATTTTTCAATATAGCTTTTTTTCCCCCCCAGAAAATGGGAAGAGAATTATCATGATTTGATATATCGGATCCATTTTTTAATCCCCAAAAACAAGGTATCTAGGTCAAACAGGAACTGGGAATAATATGAACTAATCACCGTGTGGACATCGTATATTCTTATGGTCCATAACCTTGTGTGCGGCAGAAATGAAGAGTCATCTCCACAAAGATGAGCTACAGCAGGGTCATCACCCAAAGGTGCTTTCAACAACTGAATGCACTGAGCTTATCAGGAAGGTTGGATGAGGTACACGCTGTTCCGTGACCCCGTTTATACCAACATGGCGCACAGGCGGCTCCAGCTTATGAGGATAACCTGTATGTGCATACACACATCAATAAGAGCTATTCACAGTGAAGATTTCAGTGACATCTGAAATCGCTCAATGATTTACAAAACTTGAATTACTTTTAATAGGAATTGCTGTCACTTATTAAAAAGTGAGGATACTTTAGAAATAATTACACGGAAATCTTCATGTGAGTTTGGATCAAGCTTTTCATGTCTTTAAGCTGCTTAAAGTCAAAACATTTCGGAAGTAGTCTTCTGGTTTCAGATTCATCAGGAGACTCTAGCAGCAAAAATGGCTAAAGGGGGGAAAAATAAATCACTCTCCACATAATTCAAGTCCACATCAATCGAGGACAAAAACTGATGGGGTCACTGGAGCTTTCAATGCTAAACCATTCTACTATCTTGTCCAAAGTATTGAAGCAAAGGTCGATAAACAACATTAAATCATTTAGGACAAGAAAGTGGGGAAAAGTTGTATAACTTGTATGTTTGAAACTCCATGGGCCATTCTCATCTTTCCACAACATGATAAATCCCCTTTATAATAATCTTTACTAGCTACAAGGAAAAAGTGCAATATTTTTAAAAAAGGGATGGATTATAGATTCTCCAGGACAGATCCCTTAAACAATGATGGTATAGCAGAGACTGAGATGCACAGAATTTTATTTGGATTTACTAAAATTAGCTGCAGTACTAGATCACTGTGCAGTCACTGAATCATGGTATATTTAATTGAGAACTGCAGCTCCTATTGAAGGCAACAGTAATTTTGCGGTACAATTTTGGTCATCTGACCAACATGTCTATTGCGAAGGACTTGGCCCGCTGAATGATTGCAATGTTTTGTCAGATTTTAAATTAGCCTGATTCAGAAACACCTCAAAGGCTAGGAGACAATGGGTCATGGATAGGTCCAAGACAGTTAGGCATTAGTTTGTTGAGTCAGTGATATGGCTGGAATACCATTAATTTTTTTTTTGTTTAAAATCAAGGGCCTCTAAGGCCAACTGTGAACTCTTGTGCACATGAGAAATTAAATAATTTAATTCAGATCAAGTTGTATGACATAAGCTGCCACTCATCAAAAACAACTACTGTGAGAACAGCACAATTTTCTTCCAGGGGCAGGCAGTCATGATAACTCCGGCTCCAGACAAATAGGCATGTTAACATTTTGCTGGCACATTGGTTGAATGCTATAATGTTCAAAATAATTTCGCAATAGAAAATGAAACACACTATCCTAAAATTCTACATCTAGACCAGAGCCTAGAGTCCAGCCCAAGGAGGGTATTAAATTATCTTAAATGACAAAAGAAACCAAACCGTTTTGCAACTGTACAATACCTAACACAGGGCTCAACCAATAATTTGAGTCGGGCCCACTTTCTGTGCCTAAAGCCCTGGCTTGGATTAACCAGCCAGCTGCAGCTGGTTACTTTCTGCTTTAGCATCAATGGGTCGGCTGCCTTTCAAGAGGGGCTCAGGCTCAGGTGAAACAAAAGCGGTTATAAGCATTCAGGGGGAGCTTCTCCATCTATCCCAACACCGGGCCCATGTTGGACAGCTGGTCAGACGTGGATTTGAGGTAAATAATTCATTAGGAGCACAGACATGATTGTGAGCATTGCCTACTTCAGATCTGGCAGCTTCTAATGAACAGGCAACGAAAATGTATATATACATATACACAACATATATTATATATAGTTTATATATAATATACTATATTGTATATAACATATGTTATATATTTTATATTATATTATATATATTATATATAAATAAATAAGCTAGATACATTATAGACTCTTCTTCCACATCCAGCAACGTAGATGAAGCACATTTGCAACCGCAACACTGACCATGCTCAGCGAATTCATAATTGTCTCCTTTTTCTTTTAAAAAAAAGTGTAAAATATACATCCCACCCTGCTATTCCAGAATACCCCCTCATAGACGATCAACTGAGGCAACAGGGTGCCTCAGGAAGATTGTTCTTTGCATTGAAGGAAAACAAAACATACAGTTCTCAAAGTCCAGAGAACAGGTTGCACCTAGTACAAAAAAAAAATTAACCATCTTCAACTCAAATTAGCAGCTTTCAGTTCTGAAGTCAGGTGTCCAGTTTACCATGTGTTACCCTGCTGCAGAATCCAGTTTTAACACACAGCTGGGGATACCATTGAGACCTCTCCTGATCAAGCAGTATTTGTAGTCCATGCAGATATCTCCACTGGTTGCTGCACATGGGTTGCATATGAAACACAGTCTCCATTGTGTAAAGTTTCATTAAAGTCATTGAATTGCACTTGATGGATTTTACTCCCCAATTTCATGAGGAACCTTCATTTTAGTCACCAACATCCGTGTCTCGATCGCCAATCAGCCAGAGAATGTGGAAGCTGAGTGCCAGGAACCCTGTCCCCAGCAGGTCGCCCAGTGCCGTCAGATAAGGGATTGAAAAATTATCTGGATCCATGCCACGCCCCCACATCCAATGAATCATCCAATCAGCAACGTAGAGCAGAATTAGCACCTGTATTACAACATAAAAATCACATGTCCTGTTTCATCAGACCATTATTGTTCCTTATGAAACATTTTAATATTTTAATATTATTCATTCATGGGTAGTGGGCATCACTGATAAGGGCAACATTTATCACCCATTCCTAATTGGCCTTTAGAAGGTGATGATGAGCCACCTCCATGAATGCTACTCAGTGGGTTGCTAGGCCATTTCAGTGGGCAGTTAGGAGTCAATCAAATGGCTTTGGGTCTGAAGTCACCAAAAAAAAAACATAGGGACAGATGGCAGATTTCCTTCCCTAAAGGACTTTAGATGAACAAGGTGGATTTTTGTGACAATCCATTATTTGATGGTCACCCATTACTGATACTAGCTTTTTATTCCAGATTTTATTTAACTAATGGAATTTACTCCTGCTTCCATGCTGGGATTTGAATTCATGCGTCTGGATCATTAATCCAGGCCTTTGGATTATTAGTCTAATGCTACCATATATTGATATTGTGCAATGTGACAGGATTAATTAATGACCGCAGAGTGAAGGCACCCCTAGATAGCAGCAACCACAATATGATTGAATTTTACATCCAGTTTGAAAGGGAGAAGAGTGGGTCTAAGACTAGTATTTTAAACTTAAATAAAGGCAACCATGTGGGCACGAAAGCTGAGTTAGCTGAAGTGAACTGGGATACCAGGCTAGGGGGTAGATCAATACAGAAACAATGGCAGACATTTAAGGGGATATTTCAGAATACTCAGAATAAGCATATTCCTACTATAAAGAAAAATTCTATCACCACCTATGGTTATCTAAAGTGGTTAAGGAAACCATCAACCTTAATGAAAAAGCATATAACTGCGCAAAGATGAGTGGCAGGTCAAATGATTGGTCAGAATAGAAAGAACAGCAAAGAATGACTAAAAGGTTCATCAGGAGAAAGAAATTAGAGTATGAGAGGAAGCTAGCTAGAAATGTAAAAACGGATAGCAAGAGTTTTTACAGGTATTTAATAAGGAAAAGAGTAAGTAAAGTGAGTGTTGGTCCTCTAGAGAGAATGGGGAGATAATAGTAGATAATAAGGAAATGGCAAATTAAATGAACAAACATATTGCTTCTTTCTTCACTATAGAGGATACAAAGAAACATTCCAGTAATAGCTGTAAATCAGGAGGTGGAAGGGAGAGGGGAACTTGGTGAAGTTACAATCATTAGGGAAGCAGTACTAAGCAAACTGATGGGGCTGCTGGCTGACAAGTCTCCAGGTCCCAATGGACTTCATCCTAAGGTCTTAAAAGAGATGGCTAATGGGGCACGTTGGTGTTAATTTTCCAAAATTTGCTGGATTCTGGAAAGGTTCCATCAGACTGGAAAGTAGCAAATATAATCCCTCTATTCAAGAATAGAGGGAGGCAGAAAACAGGAAACTATAGGCCAGTTAGCTTGATGTCTATAGTGGGGAAGGTGCTAGAATCGACCATTAAGGAGGTTATAGCCGGACACATAGAAAAACTCAAGGTAATTGGGAAGAGTCAGCATGATTTTGTCAAAAGGAAATCATGTTTAACCAATTTATTGGAATTCTTTGAAGGAGTAACACATGTTGTGGGTAAAGGGGAACCTGTAGACATGCTGTATTTGGATTTCCAGAAGGCATTTAATATAGTGCCATGTCAAAGGTTATTGCAGAAAATAAATGCTCAAGGTGAAAGGGAGGTAACAAATCACCATGGCTGGCAGAAAACAGAGTATGCATAAATGAGTATTTTCCTGATTGGCAGGATGTGACAAGTGCTCACAGGGGTCTGTGCTGCGGCTTCAACTTTTTTACAATTTATGTCAATGCCTTAGATGACAGGAGTAAAGGCATGGTAGCTAAATTTTCAGATGACACAAAAGGTAGGTAGGAAAGTATGTTGTGAAGAGGACATATGGTGACGGATCTAGATAGGTTGAGTGAATGGGCAAAATTATGGCAGATGGAGTATCAAGTGGGAAAATGTGAAGTTGTTCACTTTGGCAGGAAGAATAAAGAAGCAGAGTATTACTTAAATGGAGAATGGCTGCAGAATTTCAACGTGCAGAGTGATCTAGGTTTTCTCATGTATGAGTCATAAAAAGTTAGTTTGCAGGTTCAGCAAGTAATTAAGGCGGCTCATCGAACGCGGTCCCTTATTATGAGAGGAATTGAACAAAAAGGTAAGCTATACAGGGCACTGGTGAGACCACATCTAGAATATTGTGTGCAGCTTTGGTCTCCATATTTAAGGAAGGATGTAAATGCATTGGAGACGGTTCAGAGGAGGTTTATTAGATTGATACCTGTAAAGGGCGGGTTGCCTTATGAGGTAAGGTGAGGCAGACTGGGTTTGTTTCCACTGGAGTTTAGAAGAGTGAAAGGTGACTTGATCAGAGTTTAGAAGATCCTCAACAGTACTGACAAGGTGGACGTGGGAAGGATGTTTCCTCTTGTGGGTGAGTCCAGAACTAGAGGACACTTTTAAAATTAGTGGTTGTCCTTTTAGGACAGAGATGAGGAGGAATTTTCTCTGAGGGCTGTGTGACTTTGGAACTCTCTGCCTCAGAAGGGGTGGAGGCGGGGTCATTGAATATTTTTAAGGCAGAGGTAGACAGATTCTTGTTAGGCAAGGGAATCAAAGGTTATCGGGGGTAGATGGGAATGTGGAATTCGAAACACAAACAGATCAGCCAAGATTTTATTGAATGGCGGAGCACGCTTGAGGGGCCGAATGGCCTACTTCTGCTCTTATTTCGTACGTATATACCTATTCCAGATGTTATGTTTACATCACACTTGACCAGAAGATATATATATATTTATAGAAACCAGTCACAAAGGTGGCAATTGTTTCATTTTGAGGGAAGGTTCCTCTGCTGGATTTGCAGAGGGGCATGTTAGTGGGGTGGTGAAAAAGGCATATGGGACACTTGCCTTTATCAATCGAGGCATAGATTACAAAAGTAGGGAGGTCATGTTGGAGTTGTATAGAACCTTGGTGAGGCCACAGCTGGGAGTACTGTGTGCAGTTCTGGTCGCCACATTATAGGAAGGATGTGATTGCACTGGAGGGGGTGCAGAGGAGATTCACCAGGATGCTGCGTGGGATGAAGCATTTAAGTTATGAAGAGAGGTTGGATAGACTTGGGTTGTTTTCGTTGGAGCAGAGAAGACTAAGGGGCGACCTGATCAAGGTGTACAAGATCATGAGGGGCATGGACAGGGTGGATAGGGAGCAGCTGTTCCCCTTAGTTGAAGGGTCAGTCATGAGGGGACACAAGTTCAAGGTGAGGGGCAGGAGGTTTAGGAGGGATGTGAGGAAAAACATTTTTACCCAGAGGGTGGTGACGGTTTGGAATGCACTGCCTGGGAGGGTGGAGGAGGCAGGTTGCCTTACAGCCTTTAAAAAGTACCTGGATGAGTACCTGGCACATCATAACATTCAAGGCTATGGGCCAAGTGCTGGTAAATGGGATTAAGTAGGTAAGTCAGATGTTTCTCACATGTCGGTGCAGACTCGATGGGCCGAAGGGCCTCTTCTGCACTGTGTGATTGTGATTCTGTTTCCCTAACCAGAGATGATTGAATGCACTGCAATCCACTCTCTGATCAAAATTAGATCATCAAAACACTAAATTGTGCATTGAAACATTTTTCCTAGAACCTTCTGATCTCATCTACTCTAATGCATATTCCTTATTACAATTTCTAATATTCTCAAGTCCTTAGTTTTCTTATTGAAGTCTCATAACTTCCTTGATTTGGCGACTTCCTCCCTTTTCTCTCATGTCTGATGTGCAGTCTGAGTTTCCCCCAATTCTCTTCCTCTCCTTTTGGATTTGCAGTACCATGCACAGAAAGAGTAAAGGGGTAGAACTGGCGTTAAAAGATCCTAGAACACACCTCAGGTGGGCTCCAGCCTCTGATGAAGATCTTTGTCTTTATTTGCACCACATACAAACACCCTGGCTCAAACTGAGAGCTCTTAATTGTGCGAATAACTGGCAGAGCCCACATTCTAATGTTTAGTAGCTCACACCTGGGTCACCACCAGGTTTGGTTTTTAATAGTTCCTCTGGTAGTTTTGAACAACATTCCAAATTTCCAAGTACTTTTGAAAAGTCCATAATCAATAAAACCCCAAAGATATTTTCAACTTTAAAAAAAAAGCAACGTACTTGTAATAAAGCAGCCATCATGTAGAAAGCTATAAATATTGGTGTTAGTGTTGTGTGTCCCCCTTGCATGGAGTTAATGGTGTACAGAAAGACTAGGTGTCCAGGGACAACTAGAAAGAACAAGACCCGAGCTGATCTCGAATTCAAATCTGCAAAAGAATACAAACACACAAATAGTTATCGTTTTTACAGGCACCGTACATGATTAAATACAGGAGTTTGTAATTCTGGACTGAAAGCTAATCCAGCTCCAGGAGTCATAAAGATTACAAAAATAAGCACAGATAAGGGATGCCATTCGGCAGAAAATGCAGTTTTGAAGGAGTTTTGCTCTACCCCTGACCAATGCTATTTTCAACTTTGGAGTCCTTGATTTAAACTAGGCTGAAATGACTGGTGAAATTTTCTACTGTCAGTTATCCTTTACTGCATTAATTTAAGAAGTGAAGAGTTTAACATATAAAATGTTTTTTTAATGAATAATTTGTTCAGATATAAACTACAAGAACAAAACTTTTCATATCATTGGAACCACAAGATGAGATGATCCTCAAAATCCTTCCAAAGAAACTGACATTTCCATCACACCATCTGTCTCTTAAATGACTCTGAGATTTTCACTCAATTTCTTGGAGATAATTCCTGGTGGTAACTATTCATGCTATTAAGATGTTCTACCTAGCATCAGTCCTAACTTACCAATAAGTATCTATGTCCTTTTGTCCTCCAGTTCTGATTTTCATTTCAAATTTTGCTTGGGATTAACCTTTCCAATTTCACTTAGGACGTTATCTACTCTCTCAAGATGTGCTCTCCTTTAAAGGTTGAAAAAAATCCAAGTTTTTCTACTGTCAGTTTGTTTTTCACTTAACTTTACATTAGTGACTTCTGCTCATTCCTATAAATACATCAAATCTCAAGTCCACTGAAGAACATGAAATATTACACTGTGCTGACCTGGGACTGAAATGCTAATTGAGGTTAACTGAAGAGGCATGTGAGAAATAGTTTCTGCCACTGCCCACTAATGGACAGGATTAATGTCTGGTGTCCCTGATAAAGGATTAGTTAGAATCTGCCCCAAGTGCATAAATGCATTTCAAAATGCTTTAAGCCTTTTCAACAACCATTATATAGCACATTTAAAGGTAACCCACAAAAGTATTATCAAACAACATTTGGCATCAATTTCAGTTCAAAAGGACTACGGTGACACAGACAGAGAATACTATATTCAACCTTTGGCTGATGAGTTTCTTGTGGCCGGAAATTAAACAAGCTTGGATAATTCCAATTAAGCATGAGTCCACAGCACATTGGCCCACTGTTCAGTACAATTGCCAGGCTAATACACAAGGATGGCTGATGAGAAAGGTCATTTGGTACAGCAGGAAATCAGATTGGAGGGAATTTTACTCTACCTCTGACCAGTGCTATTTTGAACTTGGGGGTCCTCGATTTAAACTAGGCTTAAATGAGTGGTGAAATATCCTATTGTCGACAGTTATCCTTTACTTCAATACAAAAAAACAGAACTAAATGAAGAATTTAGCATTTAAATAATGGGGTTTTTAAGGGATAATTTGTCCAGACATAAGCCAGGAGTGCAAAACTTTTCAAAATTTTTTAAACCACAAGATGAGATTACTCTTAAAATTGGTTATTTTGACACACGTTTAGCAGATCTCCTATGCTTGTTAGGATAGCCTCGGATGGAAGTGCAGTCTCTGAATGTTACTACAGTCCTGCTACAATTGTGTGACGTATCATCTGACTGACTGGTAGCAAATGCTTTACTGATGTTAAAAAATCATGACATTAGTGAACCAGATGGGTTTTTACAACAATGGTTTCATGGTCATCATTAGACTTTTAATTCCAGATTTTTATTGAATTCAAATTCCACCATCTGCTGTGGCGGGATTCGAACCCCGGTCCCCAGAGCATTTCCCTGGGTCACTAGCCCAGCAACACTACCACTATGTCACCACCATGTTTACATATATTTGTAATACAATCTACCTGTAGATGCATCTAAGCAACTTTTATATTGTGTAAGTAATTATGTTCCTCCCTCCACAAAAACTCTCATTTCTAATTAGTAACATTATAATATATGTGTTTGCGCTATTCCCTCTTGGCAGATAGTTAGCAATTCTTAAGAAGGGAGGACTTCACTTTGTTCATTCTTCTCTCCTCAAAGCATTTCCTATCTCTCTCCCTGCCTCCACTCACCCACTAAGTTATTTGTACAATTATAAAAGATATTGGTTTAGACGTTCAGCCCGAGTGTAAAGCTGGCTCTATCGAACTGTTGCCCATTTAGAACATGTTCAATTTTCATTTCTAAGTGATTTCAATCTGCCACATCCATTTGTCTCTGCTTGAGACAGTGTGCCACGGTTACAAGAACAAGTGAACACAAATCCTGATTCATATGCAGACAGTGAGAGGGGTGCAGACAGAAAAGCACGCACAGACAGGCGCACACAGAGACAATAAACTTACTATGAGTATTTTGAAGTTCCAACAGCAAAACAAAGGTGAAACTTCCAAATCAAGCTCCAGTCAGGGCAGAGAATAGGAGGGAAATTTAACAATTTTATGGGCCGGTTGAGTGCTTTTAAAAAAAGACCGTTGTGTAATTTTTCTATGCGGTTAATGACGTTTCAGGTGGTACATACTCACACCAGAAGAGGAAAATTGACAGACAAAAACTCACAGGAAACTATTGATGCAATTTGTTCAGTTTTGTGGTTCACACTGTCTGGTGAAAAGCGATTTTGTAAAAAGAAACCTAACCAATTTATTCATGAGTTTTCTGCCAATTATTCATTCCTCTTTGTAGTCATGGATTGAATTGAACTTTTTATTTGTCCATATGAGAGTTGCATATTTTAAGGGTCCATCTCAGTTAAGTGGTAACACATGCACCTCAGAGTCAGAAGGTTGTGGGTTCAAGTCCTACTCCAGAGACTTGAGCACATAATCCAGTACTGAGGGAATGTTGTTCTGGCAGGGGTGCTGTCTTTCAAATGAGACATTAAACTAAGCCTGTGTCTGCTTTCAGGCGGATGTAAAGATCCCAAGGCACTATTCAAAGAAGTGTTGTCCCAAGTGACCAAATCAATATTTATCTCTCAACCAACATCACTAAAAAACAGATCTGGTCATCATCTCATCACTGTTTGTGGGGAGCTTGCTGTGTGCAAATTATTCACCATGTTTCCTCATCTTACAATGGCAACTACACTTCTAATATATTTCATTGGCAACTTGGCATGCCTAGGAAGTCATGAAGGGCACTATATAAACTTAATTTTTTTGCATATTTGATTGGTAATTTAGCAGATAATCTCAAACAATCACCATTCACTTGTGGTGCTGCAGGGTGATACTGAAGTGTAATACCTTCGAGATGTTATGAGATAAATTGGCACTAGATGCAACACAATTAATAGGTGGAAAAATTATTATTGTTAGTTCTCAAATCCCTTTGGTTAGTTACTATAAACAGTGCAGGACAGTGGTGGAGTACACCAATAGACAATGCAGTTCTAAAAAAATACAAATATATAGTGTGATGCAACCAACAGTTTGCGAAACCAGTGGGCAAGTGTGTGTGAGCAGTTGTCTGCACAAATGGCTTGTTGGATACACTGTCTCTGTTTTCAAAGCTTGTTTTTTTTTAAAGATTGTCCCTAACTGAAAGATAAACTAAGAATTCAAACTTCTGGGAAATGGCTATGACTTTAGGTTGCTGGGGAAGCAGAAACTAGTTAAAACCAGGCAAAAGACAGAGCCATGAGACGATCTCAGCAGCGCAGTGCAGGCAGTTGTATGTGAGGCAGTTTAAAAGAAGGAAGCCTGAAGAACGGATCCAAAGCAGGGTTAAGAAATGTAAAACAAAAACAGAAACAGAAATACCTGGAAAAACTCAGCAGGTCTGGCAGCATCGGCAGAGAAGAGCATAGTTGACGTTTCGAGACTCGAGTTTTGCTGAGTTTTTCCAGGTATTTCTGTTTCTGTTTTGGATTTCCAGCATCCGCAGTTCTTTGCTTTTAAGAAATGTAAAGTTACCGCCAGTGCTTCAGTTATTTTAAAAGGGACTAATTAACCAGAGCTGCCCATATAGGGCTGCCCATAGGGGCTCTGGTGGATCCACGCCATCACAACCATAGCAAACGGAATACAAGGGGACTCTACAAAAGTGCACCAGTCTGTGAAGACCCTGCCTGTGGGACTCAGGTTGGTTGGGAGCTCATGTTGGAGGAGAATCTGTGGCCAAATCCTGCATGAAGAAAGGAGCTGGAATTGTACTTGAGGAAGGCAGAGTTTGAAGGACTTTGTAGTGGAGATTGGTGTCACATATGCTGAGCTACCTGATAAATCTTTGAGATCCATCTTTGTTATATCTGCTATTTATGATGTAATTAATAATTTATACTGACCATGTTCTAACATTAATTCATGTTTAATTTAAGTTGGCCTTTGGTTTCATTGTCAAAGTAAGCATTATTAAAAAAGTGAAATCTTGGTTTTCTTGTTGAGGTCAGTTGGTAAATTTGGTTCTTTTGGTTTGTTGATCTCTAAGGGGATCACAACAAGAATAAGACAAATCTGATTTCTGGTTAGGCTTTTGCAGCTGTAGTTACTGCCCTTAATTGGCTCTTCTACAATAATATCACAGGTCACAAAGCACACTGCTGCAGATCTCAAGTTCTATCCAATGCCCTAGCAGTTCACAGTTTTACTTGTTACGTCAAAACTTTAAGAGTGTTGTTAAATTGTATTTGATGGAGCAAAGTATCAAAATAATCTGCCTCACATAGTTGCCAAAACTCTACATAAAAAAGCACAGCAGAACTTCAAAGATAAGATAAGCATTAGTCTGTCATTGCCCAGGAAACAATGTGGACAGGGGAAAAGATTGATGCCCCCTTCTGGTTCAAATGAAATAATGCTCGGTTACAGAATCAGCTCTCTCCACAACACAGGAACCAATTGTTAAAATAAACAGGCTAGCTATGAGGCTACCATTTTCTAAAAACAAATCAAGAATGCAAATTGGTCACCCCTGAAAAATTAATACTTAATTAGCACTACACATTTTATAATCAAGTGATTTCCTTACCAACCAGGAATGAAGTGCCAGAACTGTAAAACACTGCGCCTTTAAGAGACAGGATGTTAAGATTTATATTGACAGCTCTCCATAAGGTGCATGAGGAGAGGCCAGGAGCTTATTTCACCAGTAAATGGAAGTTTCCTAGACTGCTCCTTGGAGCTGATATACTACACATTCCTCCCTCCTCAATGTAGAGGAAAAATTGGTCTACAAAAACTCACTTCAGAAATTGAGCAATTTACTCAGTTTTTGCAGCACTTCTTGTTTTGTTAAAAAAGACCAACTTGACTCTTTAGTGTTCTTCCTGCTTACTAGTAAATTTCCTTCTCAGAGCTGTGGCAATCCACCCTCTCTCCTTCATCAATGAGCTATTAAAAATAGCTGACACACATGCAACCCCCCCGACACACCCACTGGCTGACCGCAGCGTGATGAACCACAGATTGCTCGAGTGCTTTAGTGGCTTACTGGCCATTAAGGAGGTTTCTCACCTGAACTACAGAATGTGCGACAAGGGCTCGGGCAGGTCTTGTGCACGTTTTCTGGCGCTGCACCAGGCATACTGGAGAGATGGAGGAAGGTAGAAATTCTACTGGCCTGTACGGCTACTAGGTTGCCGCCAACACCTGAGGAAGGATGGAAGAACACACAGATCAAACAAAGGCCCACAACTCATCGCGTTTTTCAGAGAAATCTTACTCTGATTAGAATGTCTGAAAAATCACATTTAAAAGAACGACACTGCTTTTCCAAACCTTTTCTCAACTTAATGTCTAACTTTCATCGTTATGTTCATAGGTGACCCATGGCACTGCTCACAGTGAGCTGGAGGGTATACCGTTTTCGAACAATGGGAGCGTCAACAAAATGCACTGAGTAAAATGCGGCAGGGCAAGTGCTTCAGGAAGTAACCCGCTGCTCCTTAAAACCTATCCCATTGGCCAAGTTTTTGGTCATCGGTCCTAATACATCCTGATGTCATCGGTGTCATACTTTGTTTGATAATCGTCCCTGTGAAGTGTCTTTGTGCATTGTGCTAGATTAATAAATGCAAGCTATTGTTGTTAAGTGAGAAACTTACAGGAAACGGATGCCGCACACAAAGAACTTAAAGTATGACTAGTCAACTTCCTACAGCTTTGCTCACAGGGGATCAGGGCCAAGTGTAGTCTTCAGGCGAAGAAGGGATTAGAGATTAAGTGGACTATGCGTTCAAGTGTAAGTCAGTCCCCATTTTAAAAGTGCTTATTTTTATGAGCTCTGAGTTTATTTATTAATTGCAAAATCTATGGCGATTTGAGAAATCAGGAAGTGCGGAGTTCTTTGGAGCATGGGAGTTTCTCTGCAGCCAACAAGCTGGGAGGCATGAAACTGGGATGTTCCACCACCACTGGTGGGAGTGTGAGATTACAACCAAGTTTAGAGGCGTTCAATGGATTAGAGTAGAGCATATGGCCTGCTGAACCTGCTGCGCCATTCAATATCATAACTCATCTCGATCTTCAAGTCCACTTCCCTGCCCGTTCCTCATATCTCTAGATTCCCCGAGACTTCCAAACATCTGACTATCCCAGCCTTAAATGTATTCAACGAGTTTGCAACTTTCACCGAGTGCCAGGGTCCAGGTTATGCGTCCGCACCCACTGCTCCAACCCACCCACCCCCCCTCCCCTGACCCCTCACCCTATCAGCCAAAAAATCTAGGGCCCATTTGTCTCTATCCTCAAAAGGACAAACAGAACATATCTTACAGGTGTCTAAGAATCTGCCACAGGTTCCCCAACACTCGCAGAAAAATATTTGCAGACAACTGAGAATTCAGAGAAACAGACACGCGGATAATCAAGAGACCACAATGTTTACAGTGCATTCTGACGCCAGAGTATACAGTGGAAGAAACTTGTGATTTTCAACCTCCGGTGCCGCCCACTCATTTACCAAACATCACTGCTGTCCGTTTAGTGGAGCTCTGCAAGTCTAGTTTGTCAAATCCACATATGTTTCCAACATAGCGATTGAAAAGAATGTTTTTCTTTTCCCTTTTAATCTTTATAAATAGGAGATGGCAGAGCCTGCCGTACACAACCTAGCCAACGCATCATTCTGCAATCCATGTCTGCACTTGCAATCTGTTTTATTTCCCCACCGAAAGATAAAACTGTCTTCCATGCATTCGTATATTTTTTCTGAACCTCACAATGACAAAAATTCACAGTAGACAAATAAATGTACTTGCCATTGATAACAGGAGTGAAAACAGCGATCCCTGCGAAGTTTGGATCAGATACCGTTTTATCTAAAATCAGTCCACCAACGCTGAAATACAATCAAATTACACAGTTACAACACAGCACAAATAAAGTCTTTGCAATGTGTTAGAAGTTAACTGCAGATAAATTATTACAAAGATGGTAGTGGCAATCCCGTTTGAGATCCCAGCAAATTTATGAAAATTGACAATAAAATTCTACAAGTGCAATCATAGAGACTTTGCTATGAACTAAGCAGTAAATTGGTTTGGCAAGAGCATAATAAAAGTGTGATAAATAGGAACAGGGTCACACCATGCGGTCTCTCTCGAGCCTGCTCCATCATTCAGTAAGGTCATGGCTAATATTCCACATCAACTCCACTTGCCCTTTCTATCCCCAACTATACAAAAATCTATCCATCTCTGTCTTGAATATAATCAATGACTAAGCATCCACAGCTCTCTGGGGTAGAGAATTCCAAAGATTCACAACCCTCAGTGAAGAAATTTCTCCTCACTTTGACCAAAATGGCCAACCACTTTTCCTGAGACTTTGACTTCTAGTTCTATACTCTCCAGCCAGAGGGAAACAGCTTCTCAGCAACTACCCTGTCAAGTCCCCTAAGAACTTTCTACGTTTTAATGAGATCACTTCTCATTTTTCTAAACTCCAGAGAATATAGGCCCAATATAAATCTGCTCAATAGAAATAAAGATAGCTTTTATCAATATCCTTAGACATGCTCCAATTGTGAAAGGTAATGATCTTAAAATTCATTAGATTGTTCCCACTCACTCCTCGAATTCAAAAGGACATTTTACTGGAAAACGGGAAGAATTTGTCTTTGACTTTTTTTAAAAAAAAGTCAGCCATTTTCAAAAAAGAAATTCACGGGGGAAAGACACGAACACCCAGCACAGATTACAACAGGGAGTGCTATTGTTATACCCTCTCCGGGCTGTCACGTAAGTAGATATAGGGCATCAATTTAATCAAGGCAAGACTCTCCTGCCACTTGAGAGCAACTGATGCCTCTACAGCGGAGAAGCTGCTGATGAAAGACCCAAAGGTAGTAGCCATTGAGAATGAGAAAATGGAGCCTCCAAGTAAAATTCTAAGTGCACACTAGAACTAGTAAGTGGAGTGATCTTAAAGCATTTTAGGATGGCACGACGACCTTTGACCCAGAAGCAGTACTGTACACTAAGGAAAATTTATTTCTTTAAAATGTCTGTTGAATCTTTAATTGTTTTTTTAAGAATGTTTGGAAAGGACCTTTAAGGGTTTGCATCAATTGTAAAGGGATCAATTGTAATTTTCTTGGGTAAGATGAAATACTGGTCGATGTGACCTGACAACCCTTAACCTGGAAGCAGTACCAACAGGAAGTTGAGATACAAAAAGCCACGAGAAGACAGACAAAGAAGCTACGGCTATAAAGAAGACAGGAGAGCTGAGTCAAAAGGCCATCAGCCCACAGATGCAAACACAAAGAGAAAACATACAGTGACAGAAACAGGAACATAACTGTGAGAAAAAGCAAATCTCTCTCAGGAAGAGAGCAGTTTTTCTGTTTTGCAGCAAAGGAGACGACAGTTCTTGTGGGCACTGTGGGAGCTGGCTAAAAGGGTCTAAAACCTGGAAGGCTGTGGGAGTAGCTCAGGGACAATAAAGAGCTGGGTGTTTTACCAGAAGTGGCCAAATTGTGAACTGCAGTGTTATTGCTTGGTCAGTTGAAAAGAAACTCTGGGAAGCTACACCATCAGGACTGTCGTGACCCAAGGTAACGAGGGCTCATAGAAGTGTGCCTGGTTGATGATAATTGTTAGATAGGACTTCTGACCCACCTTGCATGAATAAAGAATAGAATAACGTGGAACTGTGTAGCCAAGTAGTGCTACATGTCTGCAGGAAGTGATGTGGGTATTTGTGGTTGTGTAAGACATAACTTTGTTATGTTGACTATTTAAAGTGAAATTTACCTTTTATTTGAAGTATCATTTGCCTGTCAATTCATGTGTAATTTAAGTTGGTTCTGATTCATGTTAAAGTAAAGTTAAATCTTATTGGTAATTTCTTCATTTGGAGTTTGTTTGGTAACCTTGATTATTTTGGTTTACACTTCCCCCACCAGTTTTGCAACAGATGATAAAGCTTTAGTCATCAGTACCTGCTAATGGTCATGGCAATAATAACAGGCTCCCAGCCAGAGTACAAGACCTCTCGTGTGGCTGGGTTCTTTTTTGATATGATGATCCAGAGAGGAGTCAAAGCCACAAAGAAAGCACACACTAGGGGGTTGATATAAGGATGTGCCTCTGTAATTACAAAAAATAGTTACGGCATTTTAATAAAAAAACATTTTCAGCAATGCCTACAGTAGGTCTCAAAGGCTTTCAAGTAAAAGCTTATGGGGGAAGATGGTGGTGTAGTGATATGTCGTCACTAGACTGGCAATCTAGAGGCCCAGGACTAATGCTGTGGGAACACGGGTTCAAATGCCACCATGGCGGCTGGTCTAATTTAAATTCAATGAATAAAAGAAAAATTAATCAATCGTTTTAATTAATCAAATTTAATCAATTAATTTTAAAAATCTGGAATCGAAAAGCTAGTCTCAGTAATTAAACTATCAATTGTCGTATAAACCCATCTGGCTTAGTCATGCTCTTAAGGGAAGGAAATCTGCTGTCCATTACCTGGTCTGGCTTATATGTGACTCTAAACCCACACGAATGTGGGTTGATTCTTAAACCCTCTCAAGGACAATTAGGGATGGGCAACAAATGCCAGCTCATCCAAATCCGCACAGGACACGGGACGGAATGGGCCATTTGGCCCAGAAGAGGAAAATGAAGGACGACCCAAAGTGCGATTATGACCATGAGTTCCATATCACACAACAATCACCACATCAACTTGCAGGAGGCACCTCATTTCTGCGCTCAGCATTTCAGGAGGCCATCGAGTGGATTGACAAACTAGGCATCCCATTAATGGCGTCAGTGTTGATATCAGGAGAAGGCAAGATTGGGGCCAACAGTGATGCCCCCACAGCTGAACAGCCTGCCCAATTTCCCATCACATAAAAGGCCTGGCTATTTGGGGAAGGCAGTGGTGGTATTCTGGGAGTGGTAAAATCATCCCCTAGCACGACTTACCACTTTCAGGGGAGGTGGGACAAAAAGAGAGAGATAATATTGGTAAGGGTGGTGGAGAAAATCTGACACAGAATCAGGGTTTTTCCCCAATCACAAAATGTCAACTGGAACATCTCCATGACATTTAAGGTTTGCTACAAGGTATGACAATACTGTATAATTTTTCAGCTTTTACAAATACTGGAATGAATGTACATATAGCACATACAGTTGAGGTCATATGCTGATGGATAAATCCTGCTTCTTTGAGTTGGGAAGGGTGGAAGGCAGTGCACTGATCTACTGAACCACTCACCCCTGATGGCCAGCTTATCCCACTAGCTTGTACACTGTACAGCTGGTCCCATCAATCTCATTCATATTCATTTCTGACAATCTCCAAATCTGTATCTGCTGAATGCATCCCAAAATTATGTGGTAGATGGGAACAGCAAAAAAAATGAAACAATAGTGATCATTGCATTTGTTAATATTACTTACGTAGCTGTATATAGAGACCCCAGCTGATTCCAGACAGCAGTGCCAAGGTGATAAGGTCCCCAAGGCTAGCAGCAATGGGTGTGGCCACATTATCAGGGTTTATACCTATCTTCCTTGAGCCAATAATTACACCGACCATGATTACCCCTGGGTGGGAAATCACAATAAAATTAGCAAATTTTCCTGCAAGATAACTAACAACATTTCACTGCAAAAGTCAGGAATTCCTAGGGTTTTGCTAAACATACATTCATATATGCACCACCCATCCTCTGTCCTGCTTTAGTCATTTTTTTGCAGAGCCTCTTGAACAGACATATAGTAATTGGACATATTTGGTGTTGACATGATTACCCTGCTATACTGCATCTTAAATCTCTGCAGCAGTTACAGGTGCAATTCTACTTGTGAGTGTTATCAATGAGAGAGATTGTCAGCTCAGAACAGATGCAGAATGATTCGTGAAGCAATTTAAACAAATATGATAATTAGGTACGAAACACACTGTCTGAAATAGGTGGCTCACTTAACTTGTCATAAGTGCTGACTTTGTAAGTGACGCGATGGAAAATGGTTAGCACTGTTTGCTCGAAACAGGCAGCTGCTCACGTTAGTGTGAACAGTATAAATAGCAAGGACTGTGTTATGTAGTCCTCGGAAAGTAATGCAAGATGTAGAACTCACTACAACATGGAGGGGAATAGCATAGATGCAGTTGAAAGGAAGCTAGATAAATATGTAAGGAAAAGTAATAGAAGGTGATGTTGAAAGGGAGAGACGAAGTAAATAAAAAAGAGCAGGAGAAGGTCGAATGGAGCATGCACAAAGGGCTGTGGGCTGAATGGCCTGTTTCTCTGCTGTAAATTGTATGTAATACAATAAAAATGATTAACCTCATGGGCAGTTGAAAAAGTAGAGATGAGAGGATCTTGTACAAGAAAAGTAAACGAAGTATGGACCAATAAAATGGAATTTTGGATCATTTTCCCACAACCCCTTGGCATGCCTTCTACTTGCTATATGTATTTTTGGGACAGTGTGTGGAAAAAGTGCATAATACAGTCCTTACTATTTATACTGTTCACACTAACGTGAGCAGCTGCCTGTTTTGGGCAAACAGCGCTAACCATTTTCCATTGCCATAGGAGACACTTACAAAGTCAGTGCTTATGACAAGTTAAGTGAGCCACCTATTTCAGACAGTGTGTTTTGTACCTTATCATATTTGTTTAAATTGCTTCACGAATCATTCTGCATCTGTTCTGAGCTGACAATCTCTCTCATTGATAACAGTCACAAGTAGAATCGCACCTGCTGCAGAAATTTAGCTATTTAATCGGATTTATTAACGACTACCCTATATTTATAACCTCTCGTTTTGGGCAACGCTGATAATCTTATCAGTTTAACATGTTCATATATTCAATGTACAAATAAACAAAATTAGCAGCATCAAAAGCTAAAACAGGTCCATGAAATCAGCAGCCTGCTGTAAACCCATTTATATCTTGCCCTTGTGGGTAGCAAATAAGTTGCCCAGCGGTCAAACAAAACGACATCCAAACAAGAGAGACAATCTTGATTACAGGCTACTGCAAAGTGCCCGTCTTACCCAATATGAGGGAAGCTATAAATGCTGTCGCCATGCTGCTGGCACATAGGAGGACAGCATGATCCAGTTGGAAGTGGCCCTCAGGAATCCAACCAAACACTACGGCAGCCACAGATGCCAGGAAACCAACCACAGTAGCCTGGACCTAAGAAGAGAAAAACAAAGACCAGATTTAATGACTTAAATGTTTTCACAAGGTAAATTTTTTTTTTTTTGGATAAGCTGTTCAAATTCACAACTCAAATTTTCCAGGTCTCTGACCCAGACAGGGTTACTTGGCCACTTTTTTTTTTGTCCTTGATAAAAGGCACTTACAGTAAAATTCAATTCTAAACAAAACAGAAAAATTGCTAAATTTCTCTGTAATTAACTAACCAACAAACCTGAATTCTCAGAAATTGCACATTTCAAAATTACGTGTTTCAAAAAGAGGCATTCTGGTTTTTATGAACGAATAATAATGGATTCCAAGTTACTGAAAGCTGAGTCTACATGTGAATCAACTGTCTCAAACAATTCTTCAGCTCCAGAGTCCCCTAATTCATTGCATTCTGTGCATTTACAGATAGATGCTCCTTACTCAAAACTACCCCCTCGTCTGCACATATATTCCAAGAATAACCGCTACCTCACACCAATGTCTACTTTTGAAAACCTTAAGCTTACATTTAATAATGCTAAAATCTATTAGAACTATTGTATATAATAGTCTACATGAGAGTTCCCAGTAAATCAACTGCAAACCATTTCTCACTAAATTCCAAGTAATAGCTCCATTCCACATTGTGGAATCAATGATTATTGTTAAAAAAATACCGCGGGATCGAACCAATCGATGTTGACATAGTACGCAAATGCATTAACTGATGCGATAAAATAAACAAGCTCAATCTTTGATCTGTGCGCATTTGTTTCATCTTGGCTGAGATAGTATTGGACCACTACCCTGGGCTTAATATCTCTAGCTTCAATCAGAGATAAGGGGGTGGGGGAGTGAGGTGGAAGGAGGGAAATTGGAAAGTAGTTACCACCCCCATTCCTGAATGTAAACCAGTGACCTTTGCTGGAACGAATGCACGTCTAATTAAGGACAGGGCTGTTTTGTCCTCTACATTTGAATAGCTTGTAGGCCACCTAAGCTCACACTAAGATCGGCCATTTCCTACTGTAATTTTGAAATGTGCAATTTCTGAGAATTCAGGTTTGTTGGTTAGTTAATAGGTACTGCAGCACAGCCACGGAAGCATATATGAGCGTCAGTGAGGAGTATAAAATAAAATGGAATGGGGGAAAAAAAAATCAAGTTAACCACAAACACTTGGGAGTGACTACAAGACTGTAATTATAAATACTTTCTGAATGCAACATCTAAAGAGCTCGAATTCTGCAACTACAGAAAGAGTTCATAGTGATCTGATTAGTTTCATGACTTCCAATCATTCCCATGTGTCCACTGTGTTTATAGGGAAAAAATATCACACTGGACTAGTGAGAGAGAGAGAGAGAGAGAGAGAGAAAGCGCTCTTGAGAGGGTCAGGTTGTAGCACATCGTTATTTCCTTTTTAAAAAATTATTACATACCTTGTACATCTGCATGAGAGCAGTAGAGATCCCCCACAGTCCATAAGAAAACTTTAGTTTTAAAAAAGGTCACGGGTTGCTTTCCCACTATTTACCAGTGGCATTAACACACCCATGCTCTAAAGGTTATAAGCTCTATCACACACAGACACACCTGAATTAGAGCCAGATTTCCTGTGATCATCTTCCATTGCTCCGCAGCTGAGTCCATTTGGCCAATGTTGGCCTGCGAAAGAACAAACACAAAACATGTAAACAGGTCAAAGGATAGCACGTTGAGCTCTCATTTCAGTATTTTTCAGAACTATGTCTGAACACAATAAATAGATTGGTTTGCTTCTCAGCTTTTATCTTGCACTGCAAGACAAATGCCAAACAAAATCGTAAAAGAGCTCTTAGCATTTCCTGTGACAACTTTTTTCCCTATATTTCTTAGGGCAAATACAAGTAGGAACTAATTCAACTTATATTCAATTCGCTTTTTTAAAAAAAAGATAATTTCATTCTTCAATATTCTCATACAATTTTCAAAGGAGATGAAACTCTAAAATAAAAATTACAGAATATCAGAACGCACTTCAGGATGAGGATCGAATAAATAATCTTCAGAAATTCCCAAGACAGGAACTTCTTTTTGATGCTCTCAATGTGAATACAGAAATGATGTTTAACAAAGTGTTTACCACTGCCCCCACCAAAACAATATGCATTGATATAGCACCTTCAGTGCAATAAAACATCCCAAGGCATGTCACAGGAGTGTTATCAAATAAAATTTGACACCGAACCTCATTGGGAGCTATTGGATTAGGTGACCAAAAGTTTGGTTGAATAGGAAGGTTCTAAGGAGCATCTTAAAAGGTGGGGCGTGGTGGGGGGGAAGAGAGAGAGAGAGAAACGAGACAAAGAAACGTTTAATGAGGGAATTGCTGAGCTTAGGGCCTAGACAACAATGGCATAGCCGCCATTGTCAAAGTGATGGAAAATTGAGGACAGAATTGGAGGAGCACAGAGATCTCCAAGGTTTGTAGGGCTGGAGGAGATTTTAGAGGTAGGGAGGGGTGGGGCTATGGAGGGATTTGCAAATTAGGATGAGAATTTTAAAGTCAAGGCACTGTTGGACCAGGGTTCAAAGGACTATGTGCTCCCCACTTACCAAACTATGGTCAGGAAATTTAATTGGAGGCAAGATGAGACCCAGCAAAATAAAACCTATGGAGAAAAGGGATGGAGATAGGTAGAAGAAAGAAAATAAGTCCGGCAATGTTAATGCAGTTTCAAATACTCGTCGTGTTTTTTTAAAATTGAGTTCACAATGTATGCTTTGGTTACAAAAAATGTTTCCTTTTTGAAGTATCCAAACATTTATGAAAATTATAAGTGGAGATATGATTAACATTTTGTTTGAATTTCATAGCAGATGTTTCTACCCAAGGTTCAGTATTCATTCAAATAGATTATCCTACAGTAGAAGGTTTGGACTAATTTCAGCAGCATTCAGCATGCAAGAACTGGCAATACTCTCTGCAAACTGTAGAAGAATGATGTGGATCAGGAGGACTAAACAGAAACATAAGCCAGATCAAGGAGCCAACAGCCCCAGAAGTGACTCGTAAAGTACAATGCACAGGTGCAGTTGCTTCGTGTCTTCCCAGGAGCCAACAGCCCCAGAAGTGACTCGTAAAGTACAACTGCACAGGTGCAGTTGCTTCGTGTCTTCCCAGGCTAATGAGCTACAAAGATTACACGTGTACGCATAGAAATACATAGAAGTTAACATATGAAAACAGTCCATGTCAATGTTTCCCCTCGACACAAAAGCAAACCATCCCAATCACTTTGCTTGATGTAAGCTTGTGGGCATGTACCAGATTACTAATGATGTCTCAAGCGAGGTGAAATGTACACTCCAAGTAAAAGGCTGAGCTCATTTGCAGCTCTTTGCCCTAAATCTGTACAACAATCTTTTCACACATCGAGAAACCAAGCTGTATGGCCAGGGGTCATAGGGCAAGGTTGAAAGGTGCAAATTAAGGTGTTGAAAAAAAAAGTCAAAAAGGCTGCAATATCAAACAAGCTGCTTTTAACACTATGTGTCTTGGTACAGTTGACTATACTGTTCTCCCTTTTGCCTTTGTTGTATGCAGCCGGCTTTTCTGTGAACTGTGGGCACTGTGGGGCCTCTGCATGTGCGTGTGCACACGTGGCTGTGACATTTGACAAGTAGGAAATAGGTCTTCCTGGCCACTGGTCTTAATAAAGTGTTGCATTTATTTTGGCCCAACCACCGGCTACTTGAGAACAGTATTACAGGAGCCAGCAGCCGAAAACCAGCATAAAGGGAGTTTCAAAATGTTAATGAGACCCTATGTGACCCTATACTTGAACACATTTTGTTCCCCTTCTATCTTTTGTTGCTCAGAACACTTCAGCCTGCACAGCTAAAGGTGTGTACAGGGATGTCAAGAACTTTGTCTGTCAGCAATGTTGGTTTTTCTTTTATTTTTCCAGCCATCGCAACCACTAGGCAGAAGGCCCTTTTTTTGAGTCTCTCTCCTCCTCCATCAACCTGCGAGTTTTATTTGTATGTGGCCAAGGCATTTCGGGGCATGGTTGTATGCACAATCAATGCAATTCAAGGACACTTTCAAGACTGTATATTGTATGAAATGTAAATTGTTCCATTATGTATTATAATCTGGTTTTTATTTATTTGTATTCTGAAATACAAATTTCACAACTTTCCATTTTAAAAAACATGATCCATTTAGAAACTTCAAAGGAGGTTCCTAATGTTATATGCCAAATCAGCAAATTTTCTAAAAATGCAGAGTGTGAATTTTTTTTCAAGAAACATAGGAGCAGGAGTGAGCCATTCGGCCCATCGAGCCTGCTTTGCCATTCAATTAGATCATGGCTAATCATCCACCTCAACCCTACTTTCCTATGCTATCCCCATATCGCTTGATGTCATTAATATTAAGAAATTAATAATTCTGTCTGGAACATGCTCAATGTTTGAGTTTCCACAGCCCCCCGAGGTAGAGAATTCCAAAGAGTCACCCACCACCCTCAGTGAAGATATTCCTCCTCATCTTAGCCAACTGTTGAGCTAAATGTCCTGTAGTTTCCTGTCTTCTGTCTCCCTCCTATCTCAAATAGAGGAGTTACATTCACTATTTACTTTCTACAATCTAAGGAACTTAAAACCACAGTGTTTACTATCTCAGCAGCTACTTCTTTTAAGACCCTAGGACAAAGTCCATCAGGACCTGGGAGCTTGCACTTTTTACATGCGTGTTGTAGTCTGGAGATACAAATGGTGAAGGTCGAGGCCCCAACTTTCTTTCCATCACATGGCTGACCAGGAATCTCTCCCACTCTTACCACCTGGCGTGTGTTAGAAGGATGTGCTGGTTGATACTCAACCTGTTTAGTCATGTTATGAATGCACCTTCTTTGTCCATCAAGTTCTGGGTTGGGGTTTGAACCCAGAGCTTCTGGCTCAGAGGTGGGACGCTACCCATTGCGCCACAAGATGACCATCTCCAGATGTCTCTTTACAATAGAACAAAACAAATCCGGCCATTGTATTTAAAACATTGGTATTGATACGACAAGGAAAAGTTCTCTTGAAATTAAAGTCGATTTACAAAATCAGAAGTGATATTTATTAATCAAGGATGCATTATCTTTAACATTGGGTGCCAATTTAGCTCCCTAGTGGGAATGAAATAAAGCATGGTTTTGAACACAATATGTAATCAGTAAGAGTGAATTTGTTTATTGGAGTTTTACCCATAGATCAAGTATGTAAAATCAAATGTAATTAAAATGATTGGCCATGAAACACCGTGAAAAGAAAACACAATTTAACATGTTAAGTTGCAACTGAGATCAATACTCCAAGTCTGCTAAATGCTAATGTTTGTTTCTTCTCTCTTGTGTTTTTCAGTTAAGACTACCCTGCTGCAAACGGAGAAGTGAAACATCTATTGACTTTTTCTCACTAGTTATTCATTTTAGGTGTTCAAGTTATTCCCATGATATAGTTATTAATTGTGCAACATCAAACAGTATTTAGCAAATCCCAATTCATAGGGTCATGTTTTTCCCCTTAAGTATCAGTCTGGATGACAAACTCATGTCATGGAAGTACTTATGTCATGGAAGTGGGGTTTGAACTCTCAACCTTCTGACAGAGGACAGAAGGTTTCCACTAAGCCAAGCAGACACTAAAATAGGGGGTAATTTTTAACTTGCCAGCCAATCTGAAAATTGGTAATGTGGGTTGGGAGTCAGTTTTCTATTCTGTTAATTTCAAATTCAACTGTTTCTATGACAGCCTAAACTAAAATGTCAATTTTATTCTCCAAAACAATACATTGAAAATCTTAACGCTGTACTCCTGCGCTCTCCCCATACCTTTTGACGCCTTTAGAGTCCATCTATTTCCTTCTTAAATATCAAAATCATTGTTTGGGAAGACCAATAGTTTGCTCCAAGTTGTTTCAGGTCACTCCATAACTTTCGTTTATGGCCCTTTGACCTTGCCTGATAGCATGGTAGGAGGGGGTTATCAGTTATTTGTAGAGGGGATAGCCCTCGTCACTGAGCAGCTGTCTTGGAGGCCTGAAGTGAAGACTGGCACAGGATAAACAATGTACTGCTTAAATTATTTTTTAAAAAAATATGTTCGTTCATGGGACGTGGGCATTGCTGGCTAGGCCAGCATTTATTGCCCATCCCTTATTGCCCTTGTTCAGAGGGCATTTAAGAGTCAACCACATTGCTGTGGGTCTGGAGTTGGATGTAGGCCAGACCAGGTAAGGATAGCAGATTTCCTTCCCTAAAGGACGTTAGTGAACCCGGTTTTTTTTTTACAACATTCGCCAATGGTTTCATGGTCATCATCAGACTTTTAATTCCAGGTTTTTATTGAATTCAAATTCGACATCCGCCATGGTGGGATTCGAACTCGGGTCCCGAGAGTATTACCCTGGGTCTCTGGAATATTAGTCTAGTGACAATACCACTATGTCACCGCCTCCCCCTACAGACAGAAAGAATGTGTACACAAATTGTGCCTGTTTGGGCTAGACAAAATAAGTGGCTATCATTCACTGGTTATTCCTCAGGGAAATGCTTGACCAGAGTCAAGCTGCCTGGTTTAAATTTCAAACAATGCTTGGCAGTTAACTGTCAAGTTCTCCATGGCAACGCCTCTCCCAATCAGAGGCTACTTGCCAACCAGTCAGCACTCTTCACAGACAGTATAAATGGTTGGTCCCTTTAGATTTGGTATTCTTGCAAATTGTCCTGATGAGTGCAAGATGAAAAGTTTTGACAAAAAATATTTTTTTTTCAGCAATACAAAGTATAATTTTTTTGGGAGGTGGGAGTTAGCCAAGTCTCCATGCTGCCATCAACCAAAAAATTTTTATGCGCACACTTCAAATTAAACTTCCAATTTTTCTGAAAATCCTCGGCACACTTCAGAATTTAGGACGCGATGGTGCAATTTTCCAACTTTGCCACCCAGGAGATAACCCGGACAAGTGAATTATCCACCCATTGAAGAACCTGTTCAGTTTTAGTCTATTGAAAAGGTTGCATATTGTCCAGGCGAGCTTAACCAAGGCTTTCCCCTCCCGTTACCACATTCTACTTCATAGCATTGTTTTTTTTCAGTCGACATTTTATAAACTTTTCGGGGTGCAGGGCCCCTTAACTACTGATACATGTCTGGAGACCCCTTGCCTGCAATTCCAATAGGTGACCTCAGTTAATTACAGGGACGAAAATTCTATAATTGCAGAAAATAGTTAATGACCTAAGTTCACAAGTTTACAAAGTCATTTTAGTAATCTACTTGCTTACTTCAAGGGTCTGGGGATCCTAGTTTGAAAGGAAGAAAGCATATACGTCAGAAAATAGTGGCCACATTTCAAAAGTATTTTAATGATTGTAAAACACTTTGGGGCATCGTGAAGTCATGAAAGGCACTATATAAATGCAAGTTTATATCAGCCATCAACAGCCTGGAGGTTACCATTGACTAGAAACTTAACTGGAACATCTATATAAATGTGGTTACAACAGCAAGTCAGAAACTGGGGATTCTCCAGCGAGTAACTCACCTCCTGACTCCCTAGAGCCTGTCCAGCATCTATAAAGGCACAAATCAGGAGTGCAATGGGCTATTCTTCACTTGCCTGGATCATTGCAGCTCCAAAAACAGTCAAGCAGCTCAAAACAAACCAGGAAAAAAGTAGCCCACTTGATTGGCACCCCACCCAACACCTTAAATATTCAGTCCCTCCACCACCGACGCACAGTGGCAGCAGCATACCCATCTACAAGATGCACTGCAAAAATGTGCCATGGTGTCTTTAACAGCACCTTCCAAACCCTTGGTCTCTACCACCTAGAAGAATAAGGACAGCAGAAGCAAGGGAATGCCACCACCTCTCAAACTACACACCATCCTGACTTGGAACTAAATAGCCATCCATTCGTTGTCTCTGGGCCAAAAACCTGGAACTTCCTTCTTAACGGACTAATTCTGCAAAAGGCACTGTTGACTTTGACATGAAGGTCTCAGGCTTGACACCCACAAGTCTGTCCTGGGATAGTGAATTTTAGTTAGGGTGTCATTAGGGGCATTGTACTTTGGTGCAGTATCACTGGGTTGAGATTGGGGGCTAGTCAATCAGGGTTCACAGTCCTGGTTACTGCCCATTGCCTCACAATGGAATTAGTGTGTGTTCACATGGGTGTATGTATCTGATGAGGTGCTAATGTTGGTCATCAGGTGTCACATGATGAGAGGGTTTTTGAGTTATTACAGCACTGCTTTAAACCAATGGAACTGTTCCACAACACAAATCAGCATCATCAGAGCAAGGTGAAAGAAAAAAAAATGAAAAGATAGATTTGTTTTTAATACTGTAAGAAACTGACATTTAATTGTTTAACTGGAACAGAAAAACGATGCAGACTTAAATCCCATTACTAGGCATTTATTTACCCTATCATCACAGCTGACAAGGCAATATGGTTTGAAAGTTACCAGTGCATGCAAAACTACACAAACATTTAATTGGCTGATGTGGATAACCCAAGTTCCTTCGAGGATTAAGGCACATTCAGAAGCAGCCAATCATTACAAAATGCATGTCAAAAGCTCCTATTTCACAGTTTGAGCATTCAGAAAGATTACGTGCTTAAATTAGTACAAAATTTGATAGGGAGAAATAAAAACTGTTTTGTTTTCAAAAAGTGGCTCTGAATTGTTCTGTAGCAGAATATCAGATTCCCTTTGAAACTCCAGTTATACACCTAAAGTGTGGCACTGAGGAAAGTGGGCAAACTGGAAGACCTCCTAGTGGCTCAGCCCCTGGGTCTGGCCAAGGCGGTTGGGCTACAGTTTCAGGTTGGCCCATGGGTAGGTCACTTTAGCTGCCTGCTTCCCTTCCACAGTCTTGCCTGTGCCCAGGTGGCCCTGGAGAGGAAGCAGTGTCTGCTGACATGCTTGTGGCCTTCTGTCACCAGTAGGCCCCAAAGGGGTGGTGGACACCAGTGGCTATATTATTTAAGTTTATAAAGCTCCCTTTCGAAAAAAAAAAATAATTCTTTCATGGGATGTGGGCATCGTTGGCAAGGTCAGCATATGTTGCCCCTCCCTAACTGCCCCTGAACAGAGTGGCTTGCGAGGCCATTTCAGAGGGCAGTTAAGAGTCAACCACATGGCTGTGGGTCTGGAGTCACATATAAGCCAGACCAGGTAAGGATGGCAGATTTCCTTCCCTAAAGGACATTAGTGAATCAGATGGGTTTTTATGACAATCAATGATAACTTAATGGTCGCCAGTACTGAGACTAGCTTTCAATTTCAGATTTTTATTAATTGAATTTTAAATTCCATCAACTGGCCTACTGTCAGTTGCAGTGTACTCTTCATTAAATTTTAATGACAAGCTTGATCTTCGTTTTAATCAGGATGAGGGAGGAATGAAAGTAATTTCAAATTATTTTAAAAACGTGGTTGAATTCCACACCTCGTTTAAACAACTTGATACCTTAACCCACATTTGTATAACTAAACTCCCCATCTCCACTTCCTCAGCATGAGGAATGCGATAAAATTGTTAACAAATATTAACAGATATGAACATGTAGAACTACAAAAGGAAATATATTGATTTTTATGAAGTGGATCAAAAAGCCACTGAACTACCTTTCTCCCAGTAAAAGGTTGAAGTTGTGCGGCTCACTAAAGATGAACAGGATGCTTTTAATGTCAATTTACTCACCGCAGTAGAGAGTCTGGAGGCGAGAGTCATTTCTAAGTTGCCCTTGAGGCCAAGCAAAGCAGGCACGAGAATGAAAACCTCCGTCACCTCTTTAAACACATTCCAGTGCTGAAAAGAGAAAAGGAACAAGCACACATGTGACATGTGATGTAATAAAAAAGGCCAAACAAACATACAAATTTTCGAAATAGGGGAAGTAGGTCATTCGGCCCCTCAAGTCTGCTCCGCCATTCAAGATGATCATGGCTGATCTGTTTGTGTTTTGAGTTCCAAATTCCCATCTACCCCCGATAACCTTACAAGAATTTATCTACCTCTGCCTCAAAAATATTCAATGACCCCACTTCAGCCACCTTCTGAGGCAGAGAATTCCAAAGTTGCACAACCCTCAGAAAAAAATTTTCATCTCTGTCCTAAAGGGGCCACCACTAATTTTAAAACAGTGCCCCCTAGTTCTGGACTCACCCACACAAGGAAACATCCTTTCCTCGTCCACCTTATCAAGACCATTCAGGATCTTATCTACTTCAAATCAAGTCACCCCTCACTCTTTAAAACTCCAGTGGAAACAAACTCAGTCTGTCCAACCTTTTCTCATAAGACAACCCGCTCATTCCAGGTATCAATCTAGTAAACCTCCCCTGAACCGCCTCCAACGCATTTACATCCTTCCTTAAATATGGAGACATCAATGCTGATATTATGGTAACCTTTCCCAAAGGCCAACTTAGGCTATTCCGCTGTATTACACAGAAAATACAGCTCTGAAACAGGACATTTGGCCATACAAATCCATTCCAGCATTTACAATCCACTCACACCTTCTCCCATCCTTCCCCGTATAACTTTCTATTTCCTGGCATTCCCATAAATGCATCTGTACTATTCGCCTCAATCACTCCCTGCGGTAGCAAGTTCCACGCACACACTATTCTCTGGGTAAAGAGCTTTCTTTGGAATACCTCAGTTGACCTCTTGGTGACTATGTAATATTGATGACCTCTAGCTTTGCTCCTCCCCACAAGTGAAAATTATTGTACACAGCATATTCCTCCTGACCACTTTGTCAGACACCCATCATTGTGAAGTATCTGCTTCAAGTCAGGAGAAAATAGCAAGTCATACAAAATGCTGCTCAGGCACTCCTCAAATAATACCAATTGATAGCAAGATTTGAACATTAAGCAATATTTGCTATGAACAGGAGTCAAGTTAAAAAAAAACAATGATGTTGCACTAAGCATGATTTTGGGGTCATTCTGGATGAATGAGGAGAGCTAAGGTGGGCCAAATGGCCTCCCTCATTGGCTATGGTCATTGCTATTGTACTTCCTCATCCAAATTGTGTCAGCTGCTGCTCAGTTGATAGCATGGTCACCTCTGTGTCACAAGGTTCCAGGTTCAATTCCAACTCCAGGAATCGAACACAAAAATAAAAGCTGGCACTGTCAAGAGTTGTCGTCTTTTGGATGAAATGTTAAACTGAGGCTCTGTCTGCCAGCTCGGGTGGACATAAAAGAACCCATGGCACTATTTCAAAGAAGGGCGGAGTCATTTCTGGTCTCCTAGCCAGTACGTGTACCTTAATCAACATTGCAAAAAGAAAACAGATTATCTGGCCATTATCCCGTTGTTGTTTGAGTTTGTGTTGCATACAAAATAACTGCTGCATTTCCTATACGGTGACTACACTTCAAAAGTAATTCATTAGCTGTAAAACTTTGTGATGTCCGGCGATTGCCAAAAGTGTGACATTAATGCAAGTCTTTCCTTTTCTTTTTTCAAATACTCCCTCCAGCCCATTCGCTTCTGGAGCTCAATCTGGCAACCTAGGCAAGTCAAATAGTGGTAAAAGCAAAGAACTGCGGATGCTGGAAATCCAAAACAAAAACAGAAACAGAAATACCTGGAAAAACTCAGCAGGTCTGGCAGTATCAGTGGAGAAGAGCACAGTTGACGTTTCGAGTCCTCATGACCCTTCAACAGAACTGAAGGGTCATGAGGACTCGAAACGTCAACTGTGCTCTTCTCCGCCGATGCTGCCAAACCTGCTGAGTTTTTCCATGTCAAATAGTGGTGCAGGTACAGTGTCTCAATCCGGCTATCTAAAAAAGCAGCAATGTCTGAAAACTGGGCTTTTTTTTTTTAAAGCTGCCATTGCCCGACTTTCCCTTCTCACCAACATCTTTGGTCTAACTGTCTGGCTGGGAAACTCCTTGGAGCTGCTCTCACTCCACCACCAACACTGCACTGAAGGGCAGCAGGAACCCCATTTACATACATAAATTGAACTTCTGCCACGCTGCCAGCAAAGTAACACTGACGTGCCCAAAGCAGCTCCAAAGAATTCCCCGGCTTATCTTACAGCACTGTCTCCATTTCTTTCACAATTGCGATCTTTACTTGAAAAACGTACCCTCAACGCTCTGCATGCCCTGACCCAACATGACCTTAACCGCCCGGCCCCAAAGCCGGCAAGATCCGAAATCCAGCACAGACTCGGTCCCGAGGTCGCCAGGTTTGAAACACTGCACTTGTAAACTAGTTTGAGTAAATAATCAATCAAGGGATCGGTACTCAAGAGGCAGATTAACCATCAATACACTCCACACCAAAAGAATTTACAGGGAATTTGAAGTAATCCATTATTTTTGATTTACAGGTAGACGTTAAACTAAAACATTTTTAAACAGCATTGACAAAATAATGGCAGCCATTTTATAAGAGCCAATGGTATGAGGGAGATGAAACATACATCACTGAATGTGAATATGTCAGTAGCTTTGAGGTATCCTGGCTGAACATTGGATTGCTATTTAATGCAGTTTCTCAAGATTTTAGCAATTCCTCTTAGCCAAGTTTCAATTAGATCAACTGCAATGTTCCAATGATCCTACATAACAAGCCAAGCTTGAAGCTTGTTCTGCACAGAGAAAATCTCTCTCTCCACACCATTGACTCCCCGTCTCCACACTAGCCCTTTCTCTTCCTCTGCGGTCCATGTCAGTCCTCTCCCGGGGCAGAAACCAGCAACTTAACTTGGGAACAATAAGGCATGCACGGTTCAGAAGGCCAAGATTCATCTTCCCATGCAATGCAACTCAACAAATAGCTAAAGATCGGAAATTGTTAGTTAGCAAAATAGCACCCGAAAGTTCAAGTTCTCACACTTCAGGCTGTGTTTGATTTTTGCCCGAATTTAAATTTGAGGAATTCTGATGAAGCCATCTATGCCACTGAAATTTAATCACTCACTCAATATCATTAAAATCAAAATGGGGGAAAGAAAACTGATGCGTGAAATTGACAGACACTATTTAGAAAGCTTCTAAGCTGTAATGGCACAGAGTAGGGCATCAGATATATCCTAACTAGAGCTCTTGAGCCTTTGCTCAGCTCAGAAGTCAGGGCACAACTCAGCTCTATTTGGGCTTGTAAACCCTAAGTCTGACCATGAGGATCTGTTAATATCAGTTTGAAATAAGCACAGATTAACAGGGAAATGGATTCAGACTGTGAGTGATCAAGGAGGCTTCTGAGCATAAACCCAAGGGGTCCATAGAGGCTAAAAACTTGGACACTCCTGTTTGCAGTTACTCACTGACAGAATGTTCAATCCACTTTTCACCCTCAATGAAATAAAACACAAGCTATTCTATCAAATCAAATGTTTAGCCATAGGTTTGGGAATGGTTCATTGCACAGTAAGTGGGTATATTCACACCAAAAATACAGTCGCCGATTACCAGCCAGCCATTTAATTACTTTAAATAAATTAATAACCATTTGATGGGTCATTAGTATGCAAAATTTTCTTCCCTAGAAAGCAGTGGAGGCTGGGCCATTGAATTCATTCAATGCAGAGTTAGACAGATTTTTGATAGACAAGGGAGTCAAGGGTTATGGGGGGCAGACAGGAAAGTGGAGTTGAGGCCACAGTCAGATCAGCCATGACCTTATTGAATAACGGAATAGGCTCAAGGGGCCAAATGGCCAACACCTGCTCCCAGGTCCTAAGTTGCTATTTCCTAACCACTGAAATATTCAAGAGAGCCAAACAACAATTATGCATCTAAGAGCACAAAGAGCTTCCGTCAGTACTGGGAATGTGAATTCTACTTCTTTGCTCATCTAGAAAATGAGGTGCAAAGATACAGATTAAAACTGGATGCTTTGGAATGTTACCCTGCATCTACGCAACAGAAAACATACCGTACAGAGCAGGGCATCCTATTTAAAGGATAAACTTGAACTCAAGTAATTTGACAGCTGTTTGGAAAGATCCATATGAGGCATCCACGTGTGTCTCATTACATTCCACTGGCTATAAATCAAATGCAGTCAAGAAAGTTTGCTACCGAGCTTTCAGTTAAAGGGCTGGTCATCAGCATAATAAATAAGACTACAGAAGGCATGTTTTAGTGTTTCTTCTTCACACACACATATACGGGCTGCCACTGACAGCCAGTTCCAACTCCACTTAAGGGCATCTGTAATTGACACCTTCATAATAGCAGTCTTTATGCAGAGTAAGAGGCGTAAGTCAAGGCTGCTCATATGTAGTGTCACCCAAAATAAGACTCAATGTGGTTACAAATGCCGTGTAATCTGCAATGCCTGAGGACTTCAATTTGATAAACAGGAACAAAGGAACAGAATTTGGTCCATCCAGCCTGCTCAAAGCCATGTACAAATTGTGCACAACTTTTAAAAAAATCCATTAGAAAGTGATGGCCAATGTCAGTTCCTTGTATTCTTCCTTACCCCCTCCCCATCTCTAATCTCCCCCAGCCCCACTACCCTCCTAAGATATCTGGACTCATCTAATTCTGGACCCTCGAACATCACCAATTTTAAACATTCCACCACTGGGGGTTGTGCCTTCAGCTACCTGGACCCTAAGCTCTGGAATCCTCTCCCTACATATTTTCACCTCTCTACCTCTCTGTTCATGGGATGTGAGCACCACTGGCTAGGCCAGCATTTATTGCCCATCCCTAATTGCCCTTGTTCAGAGGGCACTTAAGAGTCAACCACATTGCTGGTGGGTCTGGAGTCACATGTAGGCCAGACTGGGTAAGGACAGCAGATTTCCTTCCCTAAAGGGCATTAGTGAACCAGATGGGTTTTTACAACAATCGACAATGGTTTTGTGATCATCATCAGGCTTTTAATCCAAGATTTTTACCAAATTCAAATTTCATCATCTGCCTTGGTGGGATTTGAACCCAGGTCCTCATAGTATTACACTGGATCTCTGGATTACTGGTCCAGTGACAATACCACCACCTCCCCTTTGAACAAGTTTCTGAACATCTTCCCTAATATCTTCTTAAATGACTTGTTATATTTTGTTTTATAATGCTACTGCGAAGCCTCTTAGGATGTTTTATTACATTAAAGATGTTATACAAATATAAGTTATGCTCTCTATTTAACTTGTTCTGGCACCTGTAAGGACTGTTTAAATTTCTGACATTACTAATGTAATGTAATGATATGTTTTTTGAGTCACTTTTTGAATTGTTCTTGCAAAAATTCAAAAGAAGAAATGTTAGAAAACTACAAGTGCTTTGGAAGATTAAGTCCACGTCATGTTTCAGAATTTCTGCTATGTAAGGATCTTGGTATTGTGTGTCATATATACCAATGTTATTTTTAAGTTAAATACAACTGACAAGGGATTAGGATTGCTCCAGGGTTCTGAATATTGTGCAGGATAGTGGGGAACAGGAATATATATTAAAACTATATTGACCAGTTTATAAAATATATCTTTGGATAGACTTTATCTGAGAAAAGGCCATATATGAATCGTTAAAGTTCTTATGTGCACAGGCAAAAGTGGCCATGTAGAGTAACTATTATAATTTAATCCAACTAACTTCAGTTCCCTCCTTATGTACAACAAAAATAATAAAGTGCTCCACACTGAACCAGTGAGCGCTCAGTTCCATTATGGTCTAGTGCACTGGCAAGGTGCTCTGTATGAGATTGGTGGCCTACAGGAAGATTCACTGATGTGAGACTCCCATCTGACCACAACAATTCCAGCAATGCAAAAACATCAAGAACATCAAAAGGCCTGGAGGGGAAAAAAAAAACATCATGCATAAGAAACTGGAAGGAGCGAGTGGCTATGGTGAAAATAAAACTGGGCTTGTGGGAGCGACACTCCCTCTCCTTTGCGGGTAAGAACCTGGTCTTCAGGTGTGAGGCACTCTCGGTGTTACTGTACGTGCCGCAGGTCGGGCCCATTCCTCACTTCTGCGCGGTGGCGATCATCCGAGCTATCTTTCGCTTTATCTGGAAGTCAAAAATGGATTGTGCTCACAGGGACACATTGTACAAGCCTCTGATAAAGGCTGAAAAAACGTGCCTAACATCGCTCTCATCCTGATGGCCACCTCTGTGTGCGGCTGCATCAAGCTGTGCGTAGACCCTCAGCACGCAAACACCAAGTGTCCCTACGTGCTGAGGTTCTACCTGTCTCCAGTGTTGCGAAGGATGGGTCTGGCCACACTGACACAGAACGTTCCAAGTAGTTGGTCTGTGCCGTACCACCTGTCCCCCATGGAAAAATTTATGCAGAGAAACACATTTGACCACAAGTCCATCAGGCAATGGTCGGCATGTAACATCCTAGAGGCCCTACGGGAAAAGGAGATGGACCCTGTCAGATGGTTCCCCAAGCAGACTGTCAAAGTCATTTGGCAGAATGCCTCATCACCAGAACTTTCCAACAAGCACCAAGATGTAGCTTGGCTGGTGGTGAGAAAGGATCTCACTGTCAGATCCTTCCTACACGCCAGGAGTCTCACCCCTCTGCACACTGCCCTCGAGGTGGCTGTGGTGGGGACGAGACCATTGTTCACCTCCTTGTGGAATGTGCCTTTGCAAAGAAGGACTGGAGAGAGATGCAGTGGTTTCTGTCGAGGTTCATCCCGAGCAGTTCTGTGACGCAGGACTCTGTGCTCTAGGGGCTGTTCCCAGGGACATACACCGAGACAAACATCAACTGCAGCTGGAGGATCATCAACTCGGGAAAGACGTTTTTTGGTCAGCCAGCGCAAAGAATTGTCCCCGACTGAGTGATGCAGACTGGCACATTCTAAGGTCCAGGACTACGTGCTGAGGGATGCACTAAAGCTTGGGGCAGCCGCCGCAAAGGCGCAATGGGGAAAGGTCACTGTCTAAGACCTTTCTGCCATAGTGCACCGAGGGGCTGGGAAAGGTATAGACCTCCCGGGCTGTATGACTCACATTGAATGTATGCTGTGAATACTAAATGTATCATAACTGTATTGAAGCACCTCAGAGTACAACATGATCTATGTCGATAATTCAGATACCATTGCACTGTTTGACTGACTGTAATGACCATATTGAAATGTCTGTAATGTTCATTGATTGTATTGAAGCACCTCGTGATCTATGTGGAAAAGTTGAATCTGATTGCACTTTTTGTGATGGCCATTTTGAAATGTTTTGTAATGTTCTTTCAGATATTTTACCAAAGAAAATATAAAAGGTTACTTTTTCTGGCAACGTTTGATTTTTTTTTAATAAACAGGACCCCTGATAAGCAGGCTGCCTTATTGAATAGGCATTGGTGTCACCAGTGTCCTGAACATCTGAAATGCTCAGAGTTTGTAAAATTCACACCCAAAGTTATTTCTGTATCTCACAGGTTTCCTGGTATAGTCCAAAAACTAGAGTCAATATTGGTTCTGTTATACCTTTGGACCACAGCTCAAATATTATCAGAGCTGGGGTTGTCGGAATGCTCATCGCAGGCTGGGACAAAGTAAAGAAGCATTTCAAAAACGTGAGGTGATAAACCAAAGCCCCACCTGGCCTCTCAGGCGGATGCATGAGCATGGCATAGTTCCAAGAAGAAAGTGAGTCCCCACAGTGCCCTGATCAACATTTCAATATCAACCAACACCAGCTGAAAGATAAATGCTGCGGGATCTTGCTGTGTGAAAATTGACCTTTGACTAAAAACTAGTGACTACACTGATTGTAGTCAACCCTGCAATGACAGGGAACATAAAAAGCACTATACAATTGCAATTCCTTACATCTGTTATCACTCGTATGTTATTTTATGGTTATGCCAGTAACTTTCAATTGCTCTGCATTTACCACCTATTATTACTCATCGTCAACCATACATAACAGTGACTACTTGGCTCTAAATCACTTTTGGCTGTCCTGTGATCCTGTTAGGCACTATATAAATGCAAGTCCTTCTATCTATACGCATTTCTAATGCATTAAGAAAATAGTGTCAAGGTTTACAAATGCACCTTAAAGAAGTATAGCCACTTCCCAGGATTCAGAGGTCAATCACCTCCAGACTTACAGCTCAAGTAACAAAATAGTTACTAGCTCCACTGGATATTCAAACTGTTTACCAATCTAAAAATAAATTAAACTAGTGTCCCTGTGTACTATACACTGCTGCAGATTCTGACTAAAGATGAGAAAGGCCTGGGGGCTGCAGGGGTGGGTGTGCGATAAGAGGATATTCTCATGAAATTAATGTTGGTTAAAATATATGCATGCAATTGCCAAAACCTATTTTGTATGTTATGGGGTGAACTTCATGCTTGCAAAATGTGCTTATACTTGGGAACATTGCTCCATTTTCATTTGGGTCTGATTTCAAATTGACACCAAGTTCTAGTCGTACTTGCTTCCTATTTCTAGTTCCAAAGCAGGAAAGTAAATTCACCCAGGCCTCGTCCCTCTGAAGAAGAGTCATACGGACTCGAAACTATAACTCTTGTTTTTTTTCTCTCCACAGATGCTGTTAGAGCTGCTGAGTTTTTCCAGCATTTTCTGTTTTTGTCTCGTTCCACTGTGACTCAGTGGATGGATGCACCATATGGGGTGTGGAATGGAATCATACAGACAGGGACATTGGAGGATCATTCTCTAGCAGCAATCAGTGCAGGGCTGCCATTGGCTAGAATTCTCATGTTGGAGGGACAGGGAAAAATAAATAGCTATATCTCTCACTCATGACCATTATAGGAAAGTGTATGTATCTAATGTGTCAAGAAATTGTAATATTTTTTTCCTGGTAATAATCCTGGCATATTTTATGTACTGGAATTCAGGCTATAATTGGATTAGGAGTTAGAGTGACGGCAAGGGTCCAAGGTCAACAGTAAGGAGTGGTTTTGGTCTATTAACGAACTAAGAGAAACTTCAATCAGTTTTACAAAAAGCGATAACAGGGATAGTTTAAACTGAGTTGTTTTAGTTCAAAGGGGGATATATGCAGGTTGTAAAAAGGTGTAAGGTAGTGAGGTAAAGATAGAGTAAGTTTGTTTTACAAGTCTAAGAGCTAAGGTAAAGAATAGTTTAATCAAGTCTGGGAAGAAAGCATTTCTAAGGAGGCTGGTTGAGACAATGGAGAGATCAAAGAGAAGGGATGCATTTAAGGAAGCACTGAAGCCTATGTGAGGGGGTAGCTGGTCAGATCTCCCAGAAGACAGTGTGAACAAGGCCAGACTGAAAGAACCAGTTGCTGCCAGCCTTAGAGGACACCCCAAGGAAAAAGCACAGTGCAGCAAAAATTATTGGACTTCTACAGATTCTAAAATCTATAAAGATGG
Source organism: Cetorhinus maximus (assembly GCF_964194155.1). Taxonomy (NCBI): domain Eukaryota; kingdom Metazoa; phylum Chordata; class Chondrichthyes; order Lamniformes; family Cetorhinidae; genus Cetorhinus; species Cetorhinus maximus. The sequence goes on along the minus strand of NC_135886.1, from coordinate 4,258,902 downwards.
TTGAACAGAAAAAAGGGGAAGGTTAGCTCTAAGGGTAGTTAAGTTAAGATTTGTGGAACTGTCTTAAAGTACTGCTTACTGTGCGAAGCGATTCATGTGTTTAAGTGTAATTGTGTTTTATATCTTTTTTCTTTATTCTTTTAATAAATGTTTATTTTACTATAAAATCATCACAAGTTGTTTGGGACATCATTTCCTGATTTCAGAACATCTCATACTATACAAACTGCAAAGACCATTTTGGGATTTGGGCAGCTCAGCATTTACCATCAGCTGTGCCACAACAATCGGCACTAGCTAAGGGCAGGTTCAGTCTCAATTGTAATAATACTGTGACTAAATATTCTGCTAAAAGCCATGCTCTAGATTTGAGCATATAATCTATGCTGGCACTTCAATGCATTACTGACAGAGGGTCACACTACCTAGTCGTGAAGACCACTATATAAACACAAGTCCCTTCTGTTCCTTCAGGTTAACACTTACAGAATAGCCATTTGCGGCAAATCATATAGAGTTGCCATCATTTGTAGAATCAGATCCCAGTGGAATCATTGTATGAAGAACAGGAACTGAGAAAATGGGAATTGGGAGGGTGGGGGGAATAATGTGGGAAGGAGAAGGAGGAAAAAAAACTGGCCAATTATCTCCAAACTCTTGATCTGCTGCAGCTCAAAACAACAGCATCTGATATTTCACTTTCAGAATGCATGGTAACTTAATACAAACCTCAGCCAGGATGTGTATCCTAGGAAGGGATGGTGCAGATTTGTAAATCTGTACGAATGTCACCTCCCTCGGCCTTTCAGAAGGTCTAAGCATTTAAATTGGATACCAAGCACTTGGATCCTGTGACAGTTACATCAAATGCCAGGTCCCTTTTAGGTGCGCCAAACATTTCCCCTCCCTTTCTGGACACTTAGAAAGGTGCATTCACAGACCTTCTGCCTAAACAAGGGGCAAACATAGCACAATTATTTTGACTTTTCAACTGGGAATAATATTCAATCAGTTATTGAACCGAGTTTTGCTGGGACTTTAACCTCCACTTTGAAGTTAAAAACAGTTAATATTCTAATATCAGCGACTATCATAAAGAATTATAAACTCATACCAAATTGCCAACAAGCTTCCCCCTCCCCCAGAAAAATAAAGCCGCCTGCAATCTCAATCAATGGAATTTAACTACAGGTTTCAATTTCTTTAGCTTTATTATCTCGAAAGGCTATAAAGTCTGTAAAGACATCACTAAGGTTTCAGCAACTGAGGACATTGCAAGAGGGTTCGTCTAATCAAGCCTACAAGATAGATGGTGGAAGCAGCACTTAGGAATATAGGTACCTAATTTGCTTGACTATGGAACAGTAAAATGCTTATTTGTGTAACTCGTGTTATGCTGTCAGAGGACAAGCTTTCTGCCAGAAGGTAACAAACAAAAACACAAAACGTACTCAGAAAATACAATAAACGTAGCAATTTTTGCACATTTCGACAGAGGCTCAAACCGAGAGACCGACCCAGGGGGATTCTGTCAACAGGTAATACTTCTGTGCTGTAACGATCCTATGATTCTATGACTTTATAACCACCCGATGAAAGTTTTGATACTCGCAATCAAGTCAGCAATGTTACTATGACAACATGGTCCAGTGAATGCCCTGAAATCTGAGTGCCACAAAGAGGATCACAAAGGAGAAAAAGAGTAATATTTGGTTTCAAGTCAAATGCAACATGTCCAACTCTATTAGATAGTAGTGCTGAATAAAGAAGCTATTTTCAAAATTTAAAACACATTAGCCTGTCTGCAAAATCATATTTCCTATTGTCACACACCTGTATCAATCCTATCCACTAAATCACCATGTCCACCTTTACAGTGGAAACAGGTTATGTAAGCATTTTTTAACTTTGTAATTACATCCTCCCACCAGTAATGGCACTGTAGTGCTCCAGTTCCAAGCCTCAGTATCTCAGAAAATTGCAGGAAAAATCCTTATTTTCCAACCAAATTTTCAACATTCTAAATTCCTGTAGGTTTTGCTATTAAACTGCAAATAACAATTTACAAAGTATTATATACAAATAATGATGAAATGATGTCTGTACGCGCTGGTCCATATATCTTTCACCTTCAGACCCTCATCACTTGAAGACTGGACCTGCTTTTGGCTAATTAATGAAAGAGAGTGGAATTTTACTGAATACATTATACATAAAGCAGTTAACAGGGAGATATATGAAGTGATAATAAAGAGCAGTTAAGTATTGGGAGATAGATTTTGCACCTCAATACTTGACTCTCTGTTATGAGAGATTTAAGATGAGGGAGACAGGAGAAGGCAAGCCACAATATAGGAGTTGGCAGAAAGCCCTCCATGTGGAGTCTTGAAGTGAGATATGCGATTCAGCTGTCCTTAAGGGTGTGCTTTTCAATAGACAGCTGGGAGTGAAAAGTCAGTTCTGAGTAACACACAGCAGCATCCAGCATTGAGAACTGGTGGAATGTAGAAAACTGAAAGATGAGATGCGGCTACTGGGGAACCAGTAGGAAGAAAACAAAATGGTGAAGCTGAAGGTAAAAGGACACAATGTTGAAGTCAGGACAGAAGCCAAAGGGGGAAGACTGAAGAGAGAAAGCCAAGAGCAAAGGGAAAATTAACGCAAGAAAGGATGAACACGACAAAGTGGAAATAAAAGGGTCAGTTTGACTCAATTTGTAGCACTCTCGCCTGAATCAGAACGTTGTGTTTCAAGGGCTTGAGCACATAATCTAGGTGGAAACACTAACAGAGAGTTGCATTGCTACAATATAAGGAAATTCTACCTCAACCAATGTTAGGAATAAAACAAGATTGTCTAATTTATTTCGGTGCTCTGTGCAAATTGACTCCTGATTTTCCTATAGCACAACAGTGGCTACATTTCAAAAGTACTTAACTATTCGTGAACCCTTTGAGATGTCCATAGATCTATTAAAGCATTGCATAAATGCAAGTTCTTTGTTGGAAGTGCTATCTTTCTAAGCAGGATGTTAAATTGAGGCATTGTGCACATGTAAAAGTAGGTGTAGAAGTTTCTGTGGCACTAAGTAAACTGGGAGTATGGAGTTCTCTGTTTGCCCTGGTCAACATCCTTTCCACCACCAAAAAAAATGAACCAGTCATTCTTTTTATTTACTGTTGAAGGGATCTTGGTGCATCAATGGGCTATGATAAAAGTTGCTTATTAAATGTAAACTGTTTCATCAAGAGGAATTAGAGGGGACTGGAAAGAGGTGTTGTGGTGAATTTAAACAGGGAAAAGTCCAAATGTGAGAAGGAAAGTAAATAAAAAGTATTCAGGAGCCGGAAGGGGAGTGAGCAGCAGAATTGAAAGTTAAGTACCAGAGAGCTAATCAGAGGGGGTGAAGATAATGAGAGAAGACGTGATAATTAGCAACTCAGAAGTAATTACACAGGAATTACACTGTTTTTATTGAAGGACACTATTGGGGATAATATTTTTCCTTGGTTGACAATTATTTGTGAAAATAAGCAGCAAGGTGATGACAGTTTAATTAGCATATACTGTGCAGAGTGTGAATTAACTGAGTGGGTTGTAGCAATCTGAGGAGCTACCTCATATCTTGGTGATCCAGTCAGGGCTTTATTATAATTTGAGCTGAGGTTGTGTGCAGGTTTAATGCATTTGTTGGCTCACCCAGATGTAACGATATGAAGAAATCTCATCAGGGTCAAACCACAACCAAGGCTTTCAATCTATGAACGGCTGCAGAAGCATGGTTCAATCTTTGCAGCTACCATTAGACAATCAACAGAAAAGGCAGACCTATTTAAAAAGAACTTTAACAGTTGTATGCAATAAAACATTGTCGATCTGTTACTGGAATTAACTTGAATATAAATTGCAAGTGACTCAGAATGTATTAATACATCTGGGATAAATTTAACTGATTGCACATTTTAGTTTGAACTCTGGCAACAAGACTTGCTCCACCGCAAGCACACTGCTGAAGAGGAGAGGGGGGTGGGAAAGGAGTAGTAGTGGTTATGATGGTAGGAATGGTGTTGGTGATGGTGGAGGAAGGGCAGGAGGAAAGGGAAGTCTTGTTTTTTGCTGGCCCTTTGTTTTAAATCTTAGCTTTGTACCCTTTTGCCATATCTTTCATAAGAATTATTATTTCTCCAAGTGATAATCTATCACTCTCATAAATACCTCAATTGATTCTATACTAGTGGTTTTCTGTGGGAGTGCATTCTACATTACACGGTGTCGCAAATTCTTAGTTGCAACTTCTGTTGCTGTTTGAACTAAGCTGATTAAAAGTTAAAATTATAAAATATGTCCCCTTGTTTTAGCTTGTCTAACCAGAGATAAGTGACCCTCCCCGTCACACAAAAGGTCCCGCAATCTTTCGGGTTAAAGAGCTGCCATAAACGTGTAAATGATAAGTTGACGAATCTGTCAAGGATGTTCCCCATATGTCACTCATACAACCTTTGGAGGCCTGGGTGGCGAGCTTTTTATATAACTTGGGACAGAAAATAGGCATAATGCACCCACCGCAGTGTATGCAGGTTTTTCAGAGGCTCCATGGCCAAGTTCAAACTTTGTCCCATCTGAAAACCATACAAAGAGGTGCAGGAAGCCCAGCTAATTGGTCCCATCTCAACCTAATGGCACTGACACCAATTGTAGAGGACTTACAATTGCTGCAATGAAAATAATCTAATAAAAACCAGGGACAAAGGTGGGGCTTTCTTGATCTGAAGAGCTCTGTTCCACAGTAACCGGTAATTCTGTTGTGTATTGCCACCAGGTTTCTGAGCTCCATCCCACAATATACAGATGTAGAAATTGGGGTTCCAATGCGCATGAAAATACAGAGCCACTTCCACAGAAGTGTTTCTGTGCAAGAAAAAAGCCATAAATAAGTGAGCAGATGAATAAGAAACGCAGTGAACTGTAATGGAACGATCAACTAATGCAATATCTGATCTGCATTAGCAAGGCAACATTCCAAGGGGTGTCCTTGTTCAGTTCAGATGAACTAAATCACAACTCATTTTGTGGTTTGTTCTCAGAACAAGTAAAGCTTGCCCAAGATGCAAGTGTGAACATACAAATTAGGAGTGGCAGTCAGCTGCTTTGTCCCTTAAATCTGTAACTGTAACCCCACCTCATGCTCAGAGGAACGTAACATTTTAGCAATTTTTTTTTTGGGTCAGCAATACATAAGCCAGAGAAACAAAATTATGCCGTCTGTTTTGCATGAACTTCTCTGCAGGCCCACGTCTCATCTCGCTGCAGACTGAAGCACTAAGTAGTGCCAACATTCGTACAATACAAATTCTCAGCAGCTGTCAAGTCAGTGCCACATTAGCTAGTTCAGGCTGGGAAAGTTATTGAACCATTGCAGGTGGAAATATAGTAAATCAGCTTCCAGTTTCTCTATTTTGTTCCTATTCAGTAATGATTTGTCATGACATAAATAGCATTTATAGAATTATACAGCACACAATGAGGTCACTCAGCCCATCATGTCTGTGCCAGTTCTTTGAAAGAGCTATCCAATTAGTCCCTGTTCTTTCTCATAGCCCTGCAATGATTTCCTTTCCTAGTATTTATCCAATTCCCTTCTGAAAGGGATTATTGATTCTGTTTCCACCGATCTTGAGGCAGTGCATTCCAGAACATAACTTGTTATGTAAAAAATTCACTCATGGCCCCTCTGGTTCCTTTAGCCATTACCTTAAATCAGTGCCCACCGATTACTGACCTTCCTGCTAATGGAGCTAGTTTCTCTTTATCTACTCCATCCAAACCCGTCAATTTTCTAAAATTTTCCCCTAATCTTCTCTGCTCTAAGTGGAATAATCACAGGTTTTCTCATCAATCCAGTGTTCTCAGCAATATTTTTACTTCTTTACAGTTCAATGATATAATATCCTTTATCAGTTTTTAATGAGGCATCATAAACATATGCACTACACGCAGACAAATTTTTTAAAAATTTGTAATTGTAAAGGAATTAACATTTTTCCTGATATTAATGTGGGATACTTCAAAGCAGGCTTATGTTTGTGTATGTGTATGTTTGTGTGTGAATAATTTAAGTAAACTGCAGACTGTTAGACTGCAAGGTTTGAATCGTCAAAGCGGTGAAGTGTAAAAACCAGGCATTTGAAATGCTCATAGACGAGCTATGTAAAATGGAATTTACATTGTTAGATAAGTGGGGAGGTTGTTAGCTTTTCAAAGGGACATGGTAAGATGTTTGCCTTATTTACCTTGCCAGTTGTAAAGTTGTTACATTGACTTTTCCCAAAAGGTCTGGCCATAATGACAACATAAAAGATTTTTATATTCTGGGAAAAGTAAATTCCAAAGACATGGTGGAAACAATAGGATTTACAGGTCAATGGGGAGGAAATATATTTAAAGAAGGATGTAAAGCTGTATGGGGTGTGGCCATGTGCAATCTTGACTGTGAGAAACAGACTTGTGAAGGAGCAGCCTCTAGCCACCTCAGACATCAGCGCTTGTTTGTTCCATACATCCATGTGCAAGGTTTTTTTTTAAGAAGCCTTGGAAGTCCGTTGTCCAGTGAGGAGAGAGAAGCTGTGAAATACCTCTCTTACAGCAACAGTGGGTGCTTGTGGGAATCTTGCTGGATGTTTTATAGATTAATAATCTGTGGGCTTCTGCCTGAAAGGGGTGTGTAGTTGCAAATCTAGTTAAGAATAAATCTTGTGGGAACTGTTATAAAAGACTAAATGTAACTGTGCAATGGAAATCTTGTGCGTCTGAGTGTTCTTTTGTTTTGTTAATAAGTGTTTAGTTTAATCTGTAAAATCTCTAAAGGTGGTAGTGGACTCGTTACTTCTGACTTCAGTGCACAAACCTGCTCATAATAAATAAAAATCATTGCGATAGCATTATCAAGTTTCCCTCCGGGATTTGGTCAGCCTGGCACACACACCACCTGCCATATCATAACAGATGAAAATATTCATCTACAGAAACTGCTGGGAAACAGAAACATGGAAACATAGAAACTAGGAGGAGGAGGGTCCCTTCGAGCCTGCTCTGCCATTCAATATGATCATGGCTGATCCTCTATCTCACCGCCATACTCCCGCTCTCTCCCCATACTCCTTGACGTCTTTAGAGTCCAGAAATCTATTTCCTTCTTAAATATATTCATTGACGGCCTCCATAGCCTTCCATGGTAGAGAATTCCACAGGTTCAACAACCTCTCAGTGAAAACGTTTCTCTTTATTTCAGTCCTAAAATGGTCTACCCTGTATCCTGAGACTGTGACTCCTTGTTCTAGGAACCCCAGCCAGAGGGGACGACATCATCCCTGCGTCCAGTCTGTCCATCCCTGTCAGAATTTTATGTGTTTCAATGAGATCACATCTCATGCTTCTAGACTCCAGTGAATACATGCCTAGTCGGCCCAATATCTCCTCACATGACAATCCTGCCATCCCAGAATCAGTCAGGTAAACCTTCACTGCACTCCCTCTATGGCAAGTATATCCTTTCTTAGGTAAGGAGACCAAAACGACACACAATACTCTAGGTGTGCTCTCACCAAGGCCCTGTACAGCTGCAGTTAAGACATCCTTGCTCCTGTACTCAAGTCTTCTTGCAATAAAGGCCAACATACCATTTGCCGCCTTAACTGCTTGCTGTACCTGCATGCTTGTTTTCAGTGATTGGTGTATAAGGTCACCCAGTTCCCTTTGTACAACAACATTTCCCAATCTATCACCATTTAAATAATACTTTGCCATTCTGTTTTTCCTACTGAAGTGGATGACTTCACACTTATCCATGTTATACTGCATCTGCCATGTATTTGCCCACTCACTCAACCTGTCTAAATCGCCTTGAAGCCTCCTAACACCCTCACCGCTCACATTCCCACCAAGTTTTGTGTCGTCAGCAAACTTGGAAATATTACATTTGGCTCCCTCATCCAAATCATTGATATATATTGTGAGCAGCTGGGGCCCAAGTACTGATCCCTGCAGTACCTCACTTGTCACCGCCTGCCACTCCAAAAAAAATCCCATTTATTCCTACTCTGTTTCTTGTCTGCTAACCAATTCTCAATCCATGCCAATATATTACCTCCAATCCCACATATTTTAATTTTACACACTGACCTCTTATGTGGGGCTTTAGCATAGAAAATAGGAGTAGGCCATTCGGCCCTGCTCCGCCATTCATTATGATCATCCAACTCAATAGCCTGCTCCCGCTTTCTCCCTATATCCTTTGATCCCTTTCGCCCCAAGAGCTGTATCTAATTCCTTCTTGAAAACATACAACGTTTTGGCCTCAACTACTTTCTGTGGTAGCGAATTCCACAGGCTCACCCCTCTCTGGGTGAAGAAATTTCTCCTCATCTCAGTCCTAAATGGCCTACAGGACTGCCTGTCTGCTGTTGCACTGATGTAGGGTGAACACCTGAAGTGTTAACTCATCTGCTCTCTCCACAGGTAGATGTGTTTCTGACATTTTCTGTTCTTGTTTAGGATTTTGAGCATCTGCAGTTTTGTTAAGTAACACTTATGGAGATGATGATCTTGGGACATGATATGCATTACTGTCAGCACATAGTGTCACTGAGCAAAGAAACTAAGGTTTGACCCCATTTGTTGACAGTTAAGATGTAGTAATGCCACTTAAACATCATTAAAAAATGAAATTACTTCCTTCAGTCTTCCCTTCCACCTACAACCTCAAAACTCTAAACTGATGCCACCTCTCCACTGGCCTACTCTTTCCTCCTGCTGTCTAGCATTGGCGAGGCCTTGCACTGTGGACGTTGGCTCTGTACCTAGGCTTCCCAATAAACTACGCACTTTGTGGAAACAGAATTCAGGCACGTGCTCTTGGGTTCAATCATGATCTTCCAAAATGATGCCAAGACCTCAAAAAAAACCCAAGTATTTGCCACTTTTAAAATTGATTTGATGCAATGACATGCAGGCTTGCCAATGAGCAATGCATCAGCTCATCCAAGTGTAATTACTTTGTAACAATCTTTTTCCACACTAGTCCAATTGAATCGAATTGGCTATCACAAATATAATTGAAGGAAAAACATGCAAAATGACTGAGAGAAGTTAAATGGGTCTCGAAAACTGTTAGCATTAGTCTCTTGACTGTCTTGTTTTCACTGTGCAGATCTGTTCTATCTACGTGTCCACAGTTCAGCTATTGAAATTCAAAGAGATTACCAGGATAGAGTGGCTACAGTGAAAACTGCAAGGTCTGTGATATCACTCATCTGTTACTCAAGCCTTCACCACAAACAGCTGTAATGAAAAAGCTCAGTGTATATTTTTCCCCTCTCTCCTCCTTAACAGAAACTATTCCCAACTCAAATGCACCACTAGAATTGGTAGGGGCGTGTGAAACCCATATAGGAAAGGATTGGCGTGTATTCGATAGTTGAAGTGGCCAATTCACCACAAGAGGAATCATCATTTATATAAACCAACCAATGCACACAGACACCACGTTTTGTGCTGTCAACTTCTATAGCTCAGTAAGGGGAAATCTTGTAATGAAAAAAAAACAGGTTTTTTTCTTTCTGTGGGGGCAGGGAGAGAAAGACGAGAATAATTCCTCTAACCCCGTTCCCATGTTAAAGGAGAAAGGTACAAATTAAAACCAGGTGAACAGGGTTTAGCCTGACTGCTTACAGCAAAGTGATTGAAGGCAAAGAGTAAGCCTTTATGATTGAGGATAGACTCTCACTCTGAGCAAAGGCCATCTTATAAACTTAGGAACAATTCAAGCAGTGTTTCTACCTCACAAAGCACAACTGGGGGCGTATTAAAACTTTTGTACCAAGTCAGCTGAAAATTGTGTTAAAAAAATTCAACCTGGACAGCAAGTGTGGGTTGTGACCTGTTGAAGGAAGCAGTCTGAACTATACAATACCGGAGTGCAGTTTTAGTGGTCATAGGCTGTCCCTGGAGATAGCAGCAAGGGAGCACTGTGATATTCTGGATTCATGACCACAAACACACTAGATTAGGAACAGTAAGGTAAATAAAGCCAATGACAATGTTGGAGTAGGAATCGTAAATAAAACCTCATCTCTTATTTGATCAGAATACTTGCGCTAGACAGGCACATTTCAGCTCAGGGATATAACTCTGGACTGTTTGTTTTTTTAAAATAATCTTTCCCAAACATGTGCTGGAATTGAGGAAAAGGAGAGGGGGAAAGAAGAGGAGACAGAGCAAAAATATCATAATTACTGTAAATGTAGCAGCTATATTTGTGTCAGAATAAGCTTCCCTGTTGTGACAACTGTCTAGAAATCTTAAGACGCTCCAGTGACAGAATTTGATTTGAAAATTAAACCTTCACACTACGTGGTGATAAGGAGACAGATATACCCAGAGTGTACACAAGGCCAGTGGCTTGACACGAGAGCTGTGACAATATTTGGGTTAGCTTGGGCACGTGGACAAGGGAAAGGGGATAAGTAACTGGGCAGATAAATGTGATTAGGACGACTTGCTCACAAATGGAATGGTTGGGCTAAACGGTCTGCACCCAGGTTGTAACTTCCATGTATATTTCTGATTGGTTCATAGCTCTGCTGCAGTGAAGGAGTGAAGGGAAGCATAGAAACCGTGACCGCGTGTGCTGCCGGGTTGTGGTTATTGTGATACCTGAAAAGAGGAAAAAACTACATTTTTTAAAGGAGTCTTGGTGACAAACATTTATTAGTTTTTTAAGCAGGCTCAAATTTTGCTTGGGGTCCAAATGGGTCAACCCTAACCATCCAGCAGCTATAACTATTGTGGTCATCTCAGATTTTAGAAGTACAATTACAGATCCTTAACCAAAAGCAAGAACCTGGCTTTTCATCCAGTGTCAGCCATGGCTCCGTTGGCAACATCCTCCAAGTTAGAAGGTTGTAGCTTCGAGTTCCACTCCAGAGACCTGGGCACATAATCCAAGTTGACACGCCAATGCTGTACTGAGGGAAAGCTGCACTACTGGAGTTGCTGTCTTTCAGAGGTGGCGTTAAACTGAAGACTCATCTGTTCGCTCAGATGGATGCGAAAGATCCCATACCACTTTCTGAAGAAAAGCAGGGAAGTTTTGACCCCCTCCCCCATGTCCTGGGTCAATATTTCTCCTTCACTAAAGCAGATTACCTGGTCATTATTACATTGCTGTTCATGGGGTCTTGTTGTAATGTAAGAAATGCAGTAGTCACAACAGTTACTGCGCTTTAGAAGTACTTCTTTGGCTGTAAAATGTTTTAGGGCGCCCTGAGATCATGAAAAATGCCAAGTACGTACAAATGTTTCTCTATTTTGAAATTTTCTATTCTCTGAATAAACTGTTTGTCACTGCAGGCAGATTAATAAAACAGATTTAAAAATAAACTCCAGTACAATGTTTTTACATGCATGAGAACAGATCAAAGCCAACATAGGACTATGGGTGCGTAAAGCGATTAATTAGCTATGGACAGAGAATCACTACATAACAAAATTTTCTTGCAGATTTCCATATTGAGCAGATGGCTTAACCGTACAGTAAATTATCCAGAGCAGCAGTTAACAATCCAATTTGGTTAGGGCTTGAAAACATTAAAATCTTTATATAACTTTGTTCATTTAAATGAGGAATATGCCTTATTTTCTGGAGGGAGTGGGAATAGGTACCTATTGGATGGTTAAAGTGGGACAAGGGGGAATTACTAAAGATACAAACATGTTAGGAGATATTTTAACACTTATGGTTTTGGAGATCATTAATACTTGAGTAATGTCAGTAATGCAGACTTCTAAAAACATTTCCAGTCTCCCAGAGAGCTGCAGATTCACTCAGGCAACACTGACTGAGCAGTTCCACTTGAAACAGCTCTAGATCAGTTTACTTGCTGTCACTTTTTTGAGCTGATCAAGAGACACTCCAAATGTGGGTTATGGAGTACAGGATTAATTTGTGCTATATGATACATCAAGCAGTTTCTAAAAGAATCAGATTCCTTGCCCACATTCAATTGGATCTGGAAATTGTTCCACTCCTGCTCTCACCATAGGGCTTGTGAACAGAACAGTAAGATAACAGCATAGTGGAAGCACAGACAAAGCTGAATTGCAGAGAATGGGACAGGGAGGTGTTTGTAAGAGGCAATTTTTGGCATTCTGGCTAATCACAAAGCAACTTTAATTCCTCATTATTTCAGACCACTGCTGTTTTAAAAGGTTAAGGCAGTCATCTCAAACACACTAAGACTAACAGAAAAAGGTTACACAAGCATCCGAAAACAATTTGTTCGGCTTTGTAGCTCAAGCTGTTGAACTCTGAACTTCCAAACTAAATGGTTAAATCTTGGATCCCTGTCTCCCCAACACTGGAATCTTCAACCCGCTTGGATGGGTGGCGTCAACTTTTAAGTCAGGTTGCAACCTCCCGTAAGACGACTAACGTTTCATCATGGGCAAAGCGGCAAACCCAAAAATGTCTACCCAGTACAATTAAGACTGCACCCAGTCAGATCAGACTGCACCTAAGTGTTCCCTTCCCAGATGGGTGTGCCCCAGACCAACCCTCCTTTCCACTGAAAGAAGACCATACTAAAGATGGAGCAATCATCAAGAGGTCGAACATCCACGTGTGTCATACACATATGTTTCCCTGGACTAGGAAGGGAAGGGTGGGGATGGGGTGCATTGGTGGGGTAAATTAAAAAGAGATGAATTCGTGTTCCTATTCCTGAAATGAGCTTTGTTGGAAAGCGTGGATATTGGATGGGAACAGAAATTCACTATTCTGCAGTTAACTACTCTATCCAATCACTATCACGAGCTCACCTGCGAAGAGCAAGTTAGTAATGTATCAGAGCAAGTGAAATTGAAGCCCAGCAAGAAGCTGGGAATCGGAGGAGAAATTGCAAGGGAATTAATTTAGCAATTCATATTGACCAGGCACTAAATATGGATCTTCCTTTTTGAGGATGGTCTTCAATGACTGTACATCAGACAGGTGGTCGTTAGGGATCTGCTTTATGAGAAGCATTATTGTAACTCCACTTATCTAAAAGCAACAGAGGTTATTAAAATGAATGAGGGCGACAGGAGGTACAGCATTGGGATCTTAATGAGGGGACCAGGTTTCAGGTCAGCTCAATGAGAAGCTGGGTCAAAAGTAGAAAGATTATTCATTGAACCTAAGATGTCTCCTCTTGAGTTGAACAGCTCAGATAGCAGGAATGTGTCCAACTAAGGATGAGTCGGTCAAAAGCAAACTTTAAAAAAAGTCTTTACTTTTCACCTCAATCTACCAGTCCTCTTCCCTTGATACTCCTGAATACCTCTATCAAATCTCCCTCTAATTTGCTCTGTTCTAATGAAAGATAAGCCAGTCTCTTCCTATATTGGTCATACCTCTAAATTGCTCTATACATACTCCATGTCATCTTTAAGTTAGGACACTTAACGCCAGACACAATATTCTAACTGTGGCCTAACCAATTATTTTGTGCAGGTGACTCTGTTCCATGCTGCTGGAAGGCAAAGCTCGAATAGTCTTAGATGGTGATACCTGGATGTCGAGGGGCACCATTGCAGCCTGCCTACAGCCAGCTGAGCTCTCATGCAGCCCTTAAAGCTTCTCAATTTGAGGTGGGGAGGTGGAGGAGTGTGTGCAATCCGTAGCCAAAAATTTGAGAAGCCGTGAACTTGACTTACAAACAACTGGTATTATAAAAAGGACGAATTCAGAACACATGCAGCTTTACTATATTAAATGATGGGAGCACTTTCCCACCCAATGCAAAGTTCACGTACTGCTTTTCAAATCCCTCCATTATTTCACCCCTCCCTATCTCTGTAACCTCCTCCAGCTTCACAACCCTCCTCTAATTCTGGCCTCTCGAGCATCCCTGAGTTTAATCGCTCAATCATTGGTGGCTATGCCTTCAGATGCCAAGACCCTAAACTTTGGTAGTATCTCCCTAAACCTCTCTGGCACTCTTTCTTCCTTTAAGGCAGTTCTTAAAGCGCACCATTTTTACCATCTTCCCTAATATCTCTTCATGTGACTCAGTATTGAATTTTCTGATAATACTCTTGTCAAGTGCCTTGGAATGTTTTATTAATTAGAGCTGCTATATAAATACAAGTTGTTGCTGATGGAAGACAATGAATGATATTTTCTGCCACCCACCCTCAGGCTGTAAGCCTCAATAAATATTTTCCGCTAATTTTAAATGGTAACATTGCGTCATGTTGCGAGCTGTTTCATATTCAGCCTAAAGTGGAGGACACAAGAGAGCAATTCTTGGCAAGTGGTGTGGCATCTCTCCGTGGTGTTGTATTCAAATTGCAATATGAGCCAATCCCAAAAAGTAAGAAACGCTTCAGTTGTAGAGTTAAGACACCTGGGTAACACACAGTGAGTGTGCCACTATTAAATGATGCCTACGGTGGTTTTCCAGACTGCTGTTGAAGCCATTTTCCCCACCAGGAAACCTGACAGAGTGCCAATACTCAATTCTCAATGCTTAGACAAAATTTGTTTCCATATTATGAAAAGAAACAAACTGTACCGGAGTCTATGGAGAATAAAACGCCCACGTCTAAATAATCATTCTAAAATAACACCAACTGGAAACCAGCTTAGAATATTTATACCAACACTAATTAATTCAAAATTTGGAATAAAAAAACGGAGGAAATAGATTTCCTATAAATTCCACTGCAAAATGCTACTGACCAGTTTTTGGAATTGAATTAAGGGGTTCAGTAAAATGTCAAACCTTACAAAGCAAACATCAAAAAACTAAACTGAAAGCTTCAACAAATCACTTAGCCCGTCAGAAAGATGCAGAAACTTGCCACCAAATTCTTTCTTCCTCAAAAAGAACAACATTATTTCAAAGTTGCCACTGAGTATAACATGTGAATAAAGGTTACATTTAGTGTTTCTGCTACAGTGCTGCAAGTACAAATCACACAAGGCAGCCTTTTCTCTCTTCAAGGGGATTTTAACATTCCACAAGTAAATATGGAGCGATTTTTATGCATGCCACGCACACACTGCTTTTTTCAGTAAGAATCAGTTTCATAACCACAGTCATTGCATGGGAATTGCAAAGCAGACTTTAAAGAAGGAATTAAATTTTCTTCAGATGAAAAAAAAAATTAACTGGGCACTGCACTGCTCCGAATGCATGATGTGGTAGGTTCTGTGCCCATTGCCAAGATTTTACACGTTGCCAAACTGCCATTCCCTGTAGGGGTTCTTAGTAGGAGATCTTTACTTTCCCCTCAGGGCAGAGAGGTGAATGAAAGGGAGTCCTCCTGTTTCATCCATTCCCCCAGGGGTTGCTTCAGAACTGGTTTGGTTGAAGACCCGGGTCCTCTACCTGCAATCATTAGTCTGTAGAGACTGTTTGGTGCCACTGGCACAAAAGCCACACAAAACAAACACACACACACTTACCTGTACAATATCCAAGACCATCCCAGCTGCCACTGTTCCAAAGCCTGCCAGCAGGAAAGGGAACACAACCTGCAGTCCTATAGAGAAAGAGGTCTCTTTGAGGGAATCGTGAGCCCGACTTGGGGTGCTGCTGGTATCATCGCTGTCCATACTCTGACTGCCGTTCTCCAGGAGGGCATCTTCCTCCCTCAAACCCTTGGCATTGGCACGGGAGTCTCTCACTACAGCCTCCACCCTTTCGCCCTGCTCTCTCACCTCTGTTAAACAGTCTGAACTCTCTGTCTCCACCAGCTCCTTGGAGGAACTAGGAGTCATAGAAATGGCAAATTCATCAGAGCTGCCAACGACAGGATAGACATTTCCATTGGCATGATAAAGTGGGCCAAGCTCTTTCTGTTCCACGGAGTTAGACATTGCGTATTCACAATCTTTGGGATATCATAATACGTCTCCTCATTTTCTTTCCTCTTGATCTGTCTCAAATATGAAAAGATTATAAATGTTTTTTCCCCTTCTGCCCTCCCCTCAAAATTAAAAAGGTAGTTTTTGTTTGCAAACTAAGATTTGGGATCCTTTTCAGCCTCTAAGTTCCAAGATGGAATTGGCAGAACTGCATTTTCGTCAGAATTCAATCCACAAGACCAGCTTCGCGATGGAAATGTGGCACCTTTTCAAACGCGGTTATAAAAAAAAAATATATATATATATATATAAATCTTCCAGTGTAATAACAGGAACCGTGAGGGCGGAGGGCTCTTTCCGAGGTGTCTCTGAGTCAAATCTGACGCGGGAAACGGTGACAAAGCTCGCTCCTGTGAACAGAATAAAAATGGTACCATTAAAATCACATCATAATAATAATAATAATTGGGACGAAAGATTTGACAGATGTACAAAGGAATCTTGTGATAAAACTCTGGGCAATAGAAGCACAGAAAAACCCAACTTGCAGCTCCAACCCTGAGGTAAGGTTGAGGCTGAGGTAAGGCTGAGGCTGAGGTAAGGTGAGGCTGGGCTGAGGTTGGGCTGGGCTGTCAGCCTCTCCTCAGGATCAAACCCTCTGGTGAGTGGGAATATTCTCCAGCTCCAGTTCTCCAACACTTTGTAAAGTTTCCTCTCGCCCGCCCGCCCGACACCGAAAACAGGAAAGGAACCAACTGTGGCCCCCGCTTCATTACCCTGGGTCAGCTGCAGCTGTCCGTCCGTCCGTCCGTCCGGCGGGAAGGGGAGCGATGGGGAGGGAATGGAGCCTCCTGCGAGCCTCCTCTCCGTGTGTCTCCTCTCGCGCCTTCCTCTGGGGTTTTCTCTGCTGGGCCCCCCACCCACGCCCAGGGGGAGGGGGGAAGGTGAGAGAGACACCTTGTTCCCTCTTGTCGGGTTAAAGTGTTACCTGGTGGGGGGGATGTGAGGCGCCGGCCGGCCTGTCACTCATTAACCAGCGGTGGGAGTCCGTCCGTCCGTCCGTCAGCCGCTCGGTAACAAGGCCTCCCCACCCCCAGCCGCTTCTCCTCTCCTCCCTCTCTGCCGGCTCCGGCCGCCAGCACGTTCCAGTGGCGCAGGCGCCCTTAACACAGCCCCCCCCACCTCTCTACCCCGCGCAGGCGCCCTCCCCTTCGACACGCCCCTTCGACCCGCGCAGGCGGCCTCCCCTTCGACCCGCCCCTTCTACACCGCGCAGGCACCCTCCCCTCCCCTCCCCTTCTACCCGCCCCGCGTAGGCACCCTCTCTCCGGCCGAAGCGCTGTGCCGCCGTCAATTACATCACTGCCCGCCAATCAGAACGCCGGCATCATTGATGGACAGAATATCGGACCAATCAGAGCCGCGTTCGTGAGACAGCTCTTTACGTCACGGAAGATGGGAACTCCACGTAACACAGAATGTAGCCAATTTCCAGTTCCCTGGCCCCAACCGCTTCCTCTTCACCATGGATGTCCAATCCCTCTACACCTCCATCCCCCACCAGGATGGTCTGAGGGCCCTTAGCTTCTTCCTTGAACAGAGGCCCCAACAATCCCCATCCACCACCACTATCCTCCGTCCGGCTGAACTTGTTCTCACACTGAACAATTTCTCCTTTAACTCCTCTCACTTCCTCCAAATAAAAGGTGTGGCTATGGGTACCCGCATGGGCCCCAGCTATGTCTGTCTCTTTATTGGGTATGTGGAACATTCCTTGTTCCAGTCCTACTCCGGCCCCCTCCCACAACTCTTTCTCCGAAACATCGATGATTACTTCGGTGCTGCTTCATGCTCTCGTCGGGACCTGGAAAAATTTATTAATTTTGCTTCCAATCTCCACCCCTCTATCATTTTCACATGGTCCATCTCTGACACTTCTCTTCCCTTCCTTGACCTCTCTGTCTCAATTTCTGGTGATAGACTGTCCACCAATATCCATTACAAGCCTACCGACTCCCACAGCTACCTCGACTACAGCTCCTCACACCCCGCTTCCTGTAAAGACTCCATCCCATTCTCTCAGTTCCTTCACCTCCGTCGCATCTGTTCTGATGACGCTACCTTCAAAAACAGCTCCTCTGACATGTCCTCCTTCTTCCTTAACCGAGGTTTTCCATCCACGGTCGTTGACAGGGCCCTCAACCGTGTCCGGCCCATATCCCGCGCATCCTCCCTCACGCCTTCTCCTCCTTCCCAGAAACATGATAGGGTCCCCCTTGTCCTCACTTATCACCCCACCAGCCTCCGCATTCAAAGGATCATCCTCCGCCATTTCCGCCAACTCCAGCATGATGCCACCACCAAACACATCTTCCCTTCACCCCCCCGACGGCATTCCGTAGGGATCGTTCCCTCCGGGACACCCTGGTCCACTCCTCCATCACCCCCTACTCCTCAACCCCCACCTATGGCACCTCCCCATGCCCACGCAGAAGATGCAACACCTGCCCCTTCACTTCCTCTCTCCTCACCGTCCAAGGGCCCAAACACTCCTTTCAAGTGAAGCAGCATTTCACTTGCATTTCCCCTAACTTAGTCTACTGCATTTGTTGCTCCCAATGCGGTCTCCTTTACATTGGAGAGACCAAACGCAAACTGGGTGACCATTTTGCAGAACACCTGCGGTCTGTCCGCAAAAAAGACCCGAACCTCCCTGTCGCTTGCCATTTTAACACTCCACTCTGTTCTCTTGCCCACATGTCTGTCCTTGGCTTGCTGCATTGTTCCAGTGAAGCCCAACGCAAACTGGAGGAACAGCACCTCATCTTCCGACTAGGCACTTTACAGCCTTCCGGGCTGAATATTGAATTCAACAACTTTAGATCTTCCCCCTCCCCCCATCCCCACCCCGTTTCTCCCCCCCCCCTCCTTTTTTTTCAATAATTTATATAGATTTTTCTTTCCCCACCTATTTCCATTATTTTTAAATCTAAAACTAAAACCTTGTTAGTCTTTTCCACCCCACTCCCACTAGAGCTGTACCTTGAGTGTCCTGTCTTCCATTCTTAATTAGCACTTTTCTTAGACAAATATCACCACCTTCAACACCTCTTTGATCCTTTTGTCTGTGACATCTTTTGATTATCTGCTCCTATCACTGCCTGCTTATCTCCACAATCACCACACCCTCAACTTCTCTCTCCACCCCCGCCCCCCCCTACCTTAAACCAGCTTATATTTCACCCCTCTCCTAACTATGCTTCAGTTCTGCCGAAGGGCCGTGAAGGCTCGAAACGTTAACTGATTTCTTCTCCACCGATGCTGCCAGACCTGCTGAGTTTTTCCAGGTAATTCTGTTTTTGTACAGAATGTAGCAACTGGTTTAAGTTCAGCAGGGAGATGGTGCCGGGAACATTCCGACCGGGGCAGTATTGTGATTAAGAGTCAGGCAGATTGCAAACCCAATGAAAACTTTTTAAAGTGTAATTTTTTTTAAAAATGGGTGGCAATTTTAAAATGAGCTGAGTGACTCTCATTCCAGATGAGTCTGGTTGGCATTTGAACCATAGAAACACAGAAAGTGTGATAATGTCTTTGGAGTTAGGGGTTCCCTCCTGTGAATAGCTGTTTTAATGCGAATTGCAGGGCGGACTCTGGAACGCGCTGCCTACCAGGCAGTGGAAGTGGAGATGATCAATGGTTTCAAAAGTAAATTAGATGGGCAGTTGAGGAAAATACACTTGCAGGGCTAAGAGGATAGAGGGACTGACTGTATTGCGGTACAGAGCCAGTAGGGACTCAATGGGCCAAATGGCCTCCTTCTGTGCTGTAATGACTCTGGCATAGTAGGAGGCCACCAGAGCGTGTCTGTGCCAGCCCCAAAACAGGTTCCAGGCTAATCCCACCTTGCCGCTCTTGGTCTGTAGTCCTGTAGGTTACAGCACCTCAAGTGCATATTTCAAACATTTTTTAAAAATACAATGAGGATTTCTGACTCTACCAACCCTTCAGCCAATAAGTTCCAGACATCCATGGCTAGAAATGAGAAATTATAATGGCAAGAAGTCACTTGTAGGAGTGGTGTACAGGCCCCCTAACAGTAACCATACAGTAGGATGGGGTTTAAAGGAAGAAGCAATGGGAACTTGTCAGAAAGGTACGGCGGTAATCATGGGGGATTTTAATCTGCATATAGGCTAGGAAAATCAGATAAGACCATAAGACATAGGAGCAGAAATTAGGCCAATCGGCCCATCGAGTCTGCTCTGCCATTCAATCATGGCTGATAAGTTTCTCAACCCCATTCTCCAGTCTTCTCCCCGTAACCTTTGATCCCCTTACCAGTCAAGAACCTATCTATCTTGGTCTTAAATACACTCAATGACCTGGCCTCCACAGCCTTCTGTGGCAATGAATTCCATAGATTCCCCACTCTCTGGCTAAAGAAGTTTCTCCTCATCTCTGTTCTAAAAGGTCTTCCCTTTACTCTGAGGCTGTGCCCTCAGGTCCTAGTCTCTCCTACTAATGGAAACATCTTCCCCACGTCCACTCTATCCAGGCCTGGATGGGCAAAGGTAGCTTAGCAGAGGAATTCATAGAATGTTTTCGGGATAGTTTCTTAGAACACGTTTCAGCACCAACCAGAGAACAGGCAATACTAGACCTGGTATTGATTTATTTTATTTTACATTCAGGAGAGAAGAGTGGGTCCAAGACGAGAATTTTAATCTTAAATAACAGCAATTATGAGGGCATGAAATCACAGTTAGCTAAAGTAAACTGGCAAATTAGCTTAAGGAATAGGCCAATAGAGTATTTCAGAATAAACAGAATAGATACATTACAAAGAGAAAGAAAAATTCCAAGGAGAATCATCATCTGTGGTTCATTAAAAAATTTAAAGACAATATCAAACTTAAAGAAAAAGCAAATAATTGCACAAAGATAGGTTGCAGGTCAGAAGATTGGCCAAAATATAAAAGAAAACAAAGAATGACCAAAAGACTGATAAGGAAAAATTTGAATATGAGAAAGCTAGCTAGAAATATAAAGACAGATATTAAGAGGTTCTGTTTATATTTTAAAAAGAAAAGAGTTAACAAAGTGAGCATTGGTCCTATAGAAAGTGAGTCTGGGGAATTAATAATGGAAAATAGGGAGATGGCAAATTAATGGAACCGGTATTTTGCATCGGTCTTCACTATAGGGAATACAAGTAACATCCCAGAAATAGCTGTAAATCGGAAAATGGAAGGGAGGGAGGAACTCAGGAAAATTACAATCACCAGGAAAATTGTTGGAGCCGCAAGCTGACAAGTCCCCGGGTCCTGATGGACTTCATCCTCGGGTATTAAAAGAAGCGCCAAGAGGGATAGTT
Organism: Cetorhinus maximus; assembly: GCF_964194155.1. Lineage (NCBI taxonomy): Eukaryota > Metazoa > Chordata > Chondrichthyes > Lamniformes > Cetorhinidae > Cetorhinus > Cetorhinus maximus. The sequence goes on along the minus strand of NC_135886.1, from coordinate 4,237,618 downwards.
GATGCGTTGGCTTTAATTTTCCGAAGCTACAACATATTGGAAAATAGTGAGCGTAACTCCTTTATTCAAAAATGGAAGAAGACAGAAAGCAGGAAACTACAGGCCAGTTTAGCGTAATATCTGTCATAGTGAAAATGTTAGAAGCTATTTTTAAAGATGTTTTAGCAGGGCACTTGGAAAAATTCAGAGTAATCAAGCAGAGCCAACATGGTTTTGTGAAAGGGAAATCATGTTTAACCAATTTATTGCAGTTCTTTGAAGGAGTAACATGTGCTGTGGATAAAGAGGAACCAGTGGGCGTACCGAACTTAGATTTCCAGAAGGCATTTGATAAGGTGCCACATCAAAGGTTATTGCGAAAAATAAAAGCTCATGGTTTAGGGGGTAATATGTTGACATGGAAAGAAGGTTGGCCAGCAAACAGGAAATAGAGGGTAGGCATAAATGTTTTTTTTTCTGGTTGGCAAGATATAACTAGTGGTGTGCCACAGGGATCAGTGCTGAGGCCTCAACTTTTTACAATTTATGTAAATGACTTGGATGAAGAGACTGAAGGTACAGTTGCTAAATTTGCTGATGACACAAAGATATGTAGGATAGTAAGATGTGAAGAGGACACAAGGAGGCTACAAAGGGATATGGATGGGTTAAGTGAGTGGGAAAAGACCTGGCAAATGGATAATGTGGGAAAGTGTGAAATTGTCCATTTTGGGAGGAAAATAAAAAAATAAGCCTATTACCCACATTCTGAGAGATTGCAGAGCTCTGAGATGCAGAGGGATCTAGGTGTCCTAGTGCATGAATCGCAAAAGGCTTGTATGCAGATATAGCAAGTAATTGGAAAAGCTGATAGAATGTTATTATTTATTGCAAGGGGAATTGCATACAAAAGTAGGGAGGCTATACTTCAGTTATACAGGGCATTGGTGAGATGCATCTGGAGTACTGATGTTTGATCTCCTCATTTAAGGAAGGATGTAAATATTTTGGAAGCAGTTCAGAGTGGGTTTACTAAACTAATACCTGGATTGAGTGGGTTGTCTTATGAAGAAAGGTTAGACAGGTTCGGCTTGTATCCACTGGAGTTTAGAAGAGTGAGAGGCAACTTGATTGAAACATGGAAGATTCTGAAGGGTCTTGATAGGGTGGATGTGGAGAGGATGTTTCCTCTTGTGGGAGAATCTTGAACTAGGGGTAACTGTTTAAAAATAAGGGGCCGCCCATTTAGGACAGAGATGAGGAGAATATTTTTCTCTCAGAGGGCTGTGAGTCTTTGGAACTCTATTCCGCAAAAGGTGGTGGAAGCAGAGCCTTTGAATATTTTTAAGGCAGAGCTAGATAGATTCTTGATAAACAAAGGGGTGAAAGGTTATCAAGCCTAGGCAGGAATATGGAGTTGAGGTTACAACCAGAGCAACCATGATCTTATTGAATGGCAGAGCAGGCTCAAAGGCCGAGTGGCCTACTCCTGCTCCTAATTCATTTGTTCATAAGTATCCACCAACCACTGGGTGTAAAAAAACTAAATGCCACTTGGTGTTGTGCTGAGTCAGAAAATGAAGTTGTAAACTCTATCAATGAAAATCACCAGAATGGGCTCTTGGTTTCCCCTGGATCTATTCAAACCTTCACCCTGAAACAAGGAAGAAAATTAGGCATTGCAGATTTCAAAGCCAGCCCTAGGTGATGTACCAGGTTTATGAAGAGAAACAATTTTGTACTGTGACAGAAGACCAAAATTTCACAGCATTGGCCAGCAGAACTTGATGACAGATTTATCGCATTTCAGTGGTTTATAATCAAACACCGACAAAAGAATGGATACAGATTGGCCTGAATTGAGAACGTGGATGAGGCTCCCATGAACTTTGACATGCCAGCCGGTTAAATGGTGAGCAAAGTTGGAGAGAAAACAGTGTTAGTGAAGACAACTAAAAAGGGAAGATTCACTGTTGTGCTATTGTATATGTCCAATGGGACAAAGCTCAAGCCAATGGTGATATCTGAAAACAGCAATTCAGTCGTCCACTTTCACACCGAAGGATGGATGGATCAAGATGGCCTGAAAATATGGCTGAGGAAAATTTCAAGTTTCTGGCCAGCAGGATTACGTAGAGAAATGAGTCATCTTTAGATCACACCCTGTTGATGATGTTGTTGCTGAAGTTAGATTGCAAAACAGTGATATTGCAGTGATTCCCAGTGGCCTAACCAACCTTGTTCAAACATTGGATGTCTCTCTAACAAGCCCTTCAAGGATAGAATGAGAAAAGAGTGGAGTGACTGGATGATCAGAGGAGAGAAGATATTCACCAAGGGAGGCAGCATATGGGTTCCAATGTTAGCAACCCTGTGTGAATGGGTTGTAGAGGCCTGGAATGAGATCAGAACAGAGATTGTCGTCAAATAATTTCAGAAATGTGGGACATCCAATCCACTTGACGGCACAGGAGATGATTATTTGTGGAATGGTATGGCCGATCATGAAATGATTGTTAACGAAGATGATGTTGATGATCCATTTGATGATGTAATTCAAGAAACAGACTGGGATGTGGTATTTGGTTCTGAAGATGAGGAGGAAGGTGATTTTTATGGATTTTAATACACGTTTAGTGCATCCTCTGTTGCTCAGTAGTAGTATTTTCTATACCATAGAAAAACTGAATGAAATTGTATAAATTTGCACACAGCTATTTTGTTTTTGTTTTTGATGAATGTGATAAATTTGATGAATTCAATGTATACAAATTAATGTCTGTCTCCATGGAGGTTATTAATTTATATATAAAAAATCAATAATAAAAATTATTTTTGGCTCCTTTTGTACTATTTTGAGGCCGATTTGATAGGAACAGTCTCAGACCTGGCAACTCTGCAATAGCGGGACAATGAGAGAGGGTGGATTTCAACCCCTCAAAACTATTACTTGTGTAATAGTCAACCCCCTACTTTTTGGCTAAAAGTTTAGTTTCAAAACTTGACTTTTACATGAGTATATACAGCATATACCTCAAAGATACAACACTGTATACATGCCATATAATCTTGTGTACTTGGCTAGAAATAGAGTTGCATTCTCATCTCTGAAATTTTGTAGAAAGAACTGAGATACATATTCCACCTAGACTGAAAAAGATTAGGACGATCCTGTACTGGACTATCAAGGATTAAGTGCCTGAATGATACTTTAAAATAAAATGACAATCGCCATACCCATTATCCCTGTTTTGGCTCCCAGCCAAGATATAACTTTTTTCTATACCACAAAGGTCAGGAACTATTGACAAGTCAAGCAAAATGGCGTTATGCATGCACAATGTGTAACAACGATCCTTTTTGCCAAAGCAAGGCAACAATAGGGCATGGAAAATTCTGGTATAAACATGTACAGGATGCATGCCTGAATGAGCACAGAGCACCATTTTTGTTCCCATCTAAACCTGACTAACTACGGATTGTTCTACTTACTTGGGTCACTTGGGTTCAACACTCCTCCTACAGCATAGTAAATAATCAGAACAGGAAACCTGAATCGGACTTTGTTTCCATATTGTTGCCCGCCACCCAACCAAAACACATATTAATGTCACTTTCTTGGTAATGGTTTAACAATACGGTAAACTCTTTGTAAAATATTGTTTGAGTAAAACCAAGGTATTGGATTAGAATGTGCCCCACAGTTTTGATTGGTTGCAAGCTATTTTAGTTATTCCACAAAGATACACTAAGTTCATCCAGTAATACAGAAAATGACAAGGCAGATATTCTAATTCTCACCTAATTTTTCCACTTTTTAAAATTCACTTTCCTGTGCCAGCCATCATTTCATGAGAAAACAATAAGCAAAACCTAGAAGTGAAATGGTTATAAGGGGCTCTCCAACAGTTAGGCTGAAGAAATGCCAACGTTCATGTGGTTGGTAGTCACATAATATAATGATGTTGCTGACTAATCATAGGAATCAATCTCCATCAATCAGTCTACAGCAGAGCCAGAATTGGCATCAGAAAAACCCTAGTGGAGGAAGAGCTTTGGGAACCATTATTTTTAAGTCACCTTTTTTCTAGCAAACGTGCTACATTCGCTTTACGTCGTGTCTCCGATTATTCATACACTGTATCCCAAAAAGTCAGTTTCAGAAAGGAATCTATTTTGCATTTGAATGAATCAATACTAACTGCTTCCACTGATCCCCAGGGTGCCTGTTTCATAGATTGGCCATTTGGTCACTCAAATATTATTGCCACCGAATAGTTTTTAATTTAGTCCTCTTCCAGCGTAGGTCTTCTCCTCTGGTCCTACATTTCCAGGCAAGGTGAAAAGCCTGTCATGGTTTACATTATCCAACACCTACAGAATTCCAAAGTACAGGAATCATATCACAGCTCAGGCTTTCCTCTTCCTCTGAGAACATGCCAATTTTACATCATCACACCTCATAATCCATTCCTCCTTTAAATTTGGAACAGTGTTAGAGCCCTGAGGCAGGCCTTCAGCCCAGCCTACCTCCGCTCCTGGCAGCTTCCTCAGTTCTTCCAGGGTCACCTGCCCTCCCACCCCCCAACCAGGACTGAAAATCCGACATCCGGGCAGCCATTTTCAGGAGCTGGGATCGTGGAGCTGGGAGGTCTCCCAACTCTGCACACCTGATCACATCCTCCCTAAGGTTCACAGGCTTCCAGCGAAATATGTTGGATCATGACCAGGGTAAGGATGCTACTTGATTTCAAAATTTGAGTAATGCTGAAAAAAGAGATATGTCAAAACTTTTTGTCTTGCACCCATCAGGACACTATACAAGAATAGCAATATACGGTGAAAACAACAATTATTGTGGTTGCTCTGAGTCGATTCTATATCCTTTCAATAGCTGTGGTATCTTTCTGTATTGGTTCAGCAAATTGATCCAAATAACCGCACAAATTAGAAAAAATCCAGGTTCAATCATTCTGTGCTGTGCTGGTTATTCTCAGTATCGGTAGCATTAGCATTAGGAGTTCTCCCATTGCAACATCCAGTTGGATCTTAAATGAATTTCCAGGCTTCATCTGTATCATTGTATCTGGGAATCCATTCCTTGTGTTGATCATTTTTTGAGTGAATAACTTCCTGTATCTGTCTTAATTTATCATTTTAATATTTTGAAATCAAAGTCATTTTGTAGCACAGAACTTGAATATTGCTGAAAAAAAGAGACATGTTGAAGTTTCTCGCCTTGCACTCCCAATGCGTATTGGTCTTCACGGAACCTCGTGAATAGAGCCTGAGTCATTTGCTCACCATGCAAGCTTGATGCTGAAATAGGCGCATCAAAAGGCATCCTGCAGGATAATGGTTACCTTGATCAGATCATTTCGCGTTGTATATCACGCAAACTCACGACCGGGCCCAAGGGCATCGCTTTTGGCCCTGAAAAATGCCCAGTCTACGTCATATTACCCTGGAAGTGCAAAATTTGAGCAACAGGTGAAGCTAGCTGTTTTACGCTGCTACTATGTAGTAGTAACACGAGTGGTATTCACCACTAACAGGATGCTGCCGTCAAGCCAAAAAGATGTTCTACCTATCACACAAATGAGTCATGTGGCATATGGATTTCAGTGCCAGTGTGATGCTAGGTATGTAGGCCGTACATCCCAAAGATTGGTGGATCGTATCAAACAGCATGTCTCAGCTGCTGTTCACAACGGGCAAGGTACAGACCTGACCCAACCAGCCTGTGCTTGCAAAACTCAAAACACATTGTCACATTAGATGTGATTCTGCGATTGGACAACATTTGTTAAATAATCCTCAGTGCGCAAAAAAAAAATGCTGACAACCAATTTAAGATAGTCAGTCAGACTTGCAGTGTGGCACATTTGTGTGTATTGGAAGCTACAAATATTAATAAAAACATAGAAACTAGGAGCAGGCCATTCAGCCCTTGGAGCCTGCTCTGCCATTCAATATGATCATGGCTGATCATCCAACTCAACAGCCTGCTCCCGCTTTCTCCCAAATCCTTGGATCCCTTTTGCCCCATGAGCTATATCTAACTCCTTCTTGAAAATATACAATGTTCTGGCCTCAACTACTTTCTGTGGTAGTGAATTCCACAGGCTCACCACTCTCTGGGTGAAGAAATTTCTCCTCATCTCAGCCCTAAATGGTCTACCCCGTATCCTCAGACTGTGACCCCTGGTTCTGGACTCCCCCACCATCAGGAACATCCTTCCTGCATCTACCCTGTCTACCCCTTTTAATACATAGAGCCCTGTTCTTTGCAGACAGGAAGAACATGTACACACATTGTGCCTGTTTCAGCTAAACAAAATAAGTGACAGGCATTTGCTGACTCATTCCTCAAGGCAATGCCTTGATCAATCAGGGTGAAGCTGCTTGGTTTAAATTTCAATCAATGCTTAGCAGTTAACTGTCAGTCACCATCACTGGTGCATTCCCCATGGCAATGCCTCTACCAATCAGAGTCCACTTGCTAACCAATCAGCACTCTCTTCACATACAGTATAAATTGTTGTTTTCACCTTATACTAGTATTCTTGCGTAGTGTTCTAATGAGTGCAAGATGAAAAGCTTCAACATGTCTCTCTTTTCAGCAACACTCAAATTTTGAAATCAGGTAGCATTCTTACCCTGATCATGATCCAACATATTTTTCTGGAAGTGTATGAACCTTAGGAAGGATGGGATCAGGTGTGCAGTGTCGGGAGACTTCCCGGCTCCATGAGCCCAGCTTCCGAAAATGGCGATGTAGATTTTCAGTCCTGGGCTGGGGTTGGGGCTGGGGTTGGGTGGGTGCGGGTGACCCTGGAAGAGCTGAGGAAGTTGCCAGGAGTGGGTGCAGGCTGGGCTGAAGGCCTGCCTCAGGGTTCCAACACTGTTCAAAAATTACAAAAGAAGAATAAAACTTGTAACATCACTCCAGCCTTCACCCCCCTCAAACCCCCACACAGTCACTATGCCATCTCACCCACCCATGTCCCCTCATACCCTCCATGCCAACCTATGCCCCTGCACCCATCCCCATGACCCCTCATTCCCTCCATGCCAACATATGTCTAAGTACCCACCCCATGGTCCTCAAGCCCTCTATGCTAACCTATGCCATTGTACCCACTCCATGACATTTAATAGCACCTATGTCAACTTAGTGCCAACTCATACCAACCCCCCCGCCACCACCATTTGCCCTTACACTTACCATGCCAGCTTACCCAGTATCCACCAGATCTCAGGACCCACACAAACATGAGATAAATTAACGTTCTATAAAATAAAGTCCTAACTGTCTATTGCAGACTTCACTATATCGAAAAAATACTGTCAGTCATAAAAACCCATTCATTTCATTTACATTGCTTCTACTACATAAAGCCTTATAACAGCAACCATTTTATTCAAGTGCACAATCCCTTATACCAATAAGTATTGGAATTCATAGTCCCACTTCAAAGCGTCTATAAACACTTGTGGCTGTCAGTCAAACTGTGAATTGGCAGGTACCCTACTGTGATAATGGATGGTTGTGAAATCAGTCATGCAGCACCAATCCAGTAATAGAAGTCCTGGGGCTTTTGTCAACAGAGGGAGTGAAATAGCAAGCAATGATATTTTTTATCACTCCAGACATATTTTTGAAAAAGAGTTAAAGTGCAGGACTTTAAATGCCTTGACAGCTTTGACAGGTACTTCTAACAGTTCCTCTTGACACTTTTGACAGCTCCTTTGACAGGTGCTTTTGACATGTTTGACAGTTGATTTTGACAGGTCCGTTGACAGTTCCAATGAGCTTGACAGTTAATGAGTTTATGCACTTTTTAACGCACATTCAATCTGACTTTTAACAATTCCAAAAGTCAGCCTTCCTTCCCAAAGGGCACCTGACCTCCACCAAAGTATCCCAGGACCAGATCCAAAGGGGTACTTTGCCTCTCTAAAGAGTTATCCTGGCTAGCCAAACGAATCCACAAAGTTCCAACCTGCTCTTACCAGGTCTAACCTGCACACTTTGGGTTTCACACTCCTGGGCTACCAAGACCTGACTTGAGTAGAGGCAGCTGATGGTTTAAATGGTCAGCTGCCTCTGAAAAACACGCATGTGGAAAACATGAACCATTTCCATTCCTGCCCCTGCGAAAATGGGAAGTGCCATGTTCGGAGGCGGAACTTATGATTTTCGGGCACTTCCGCCATTTTTGCCATGACAGAGAGTCTCGCCGTGGCGAAAATCCATAAGTCTTTATTTCATTCCTTGCCGTTAATCCAAAATATATGTCACTGTTGAGGCATCGCACCTTGCACTAAACACCAACAGATTGCAACTGAACAATTTTAACGTGATATACCAAATTAGAAATAAACCCAATCATCCCCTGGTGTTCTTTTCTGGCCATGAGATAACTTGGAGGGATTAGAAGAGGAGTCAAGCAACTGTTTATCTTCAGAACTTTCAACAACAGCCTCGAACTGATGTCAGGGCCAGTTTAGACCACTTCAGGAGTGTCTTATCACTGGCCTTAAAGGGAAATTGTGTGTGACTGGATCTCCTAGTTTCACCTACATCCTGTTAGAAAAGGACATCTGTTCTATTTTCAGCCCCTTCGGAAGGTGGCTGAGATCAGAAACATTTCTTCTTTAATGTGTGTTCCCTGTGGGCCTTTTGTAGATTACCCTGTAGAGTTGACATTATGTGGCATAATGCCACAATGAAAACATAAAATCAATATGACAAATGTCCTAGGGCAACACCAATACAAGAAACAAACCATACGTTCAAATAAATAAATGAGTAAGGCAGTAATGGAAATAAATTAAAATTAATTAATTAAATTAATTATTTTTCAATTGAATTAATTTTTAAAAGGATATCCAAAATATATCCTATACTCTATGGTACCTACCGGTCGTGGAATGCCTCAAGCGACACTACAGAATCTTTACAGTGCAGCAGGAGGCCATTTGGTCCATCGAGTCTGCACTGGGTCTCTGAAATAGCATTCTACCTAGTCCAACTCCCCTGCCTTATCCACCTTGCACATTCTTTATTTCTACATAGCAATCCCTTTTGAATGCCTCAATCGAAACTGCCTCCACACCCTTTCAGGAAGTTCATTCCAGACTCCAACCATTCTCTGGGCGAAAATAAAATCCTCACATCACTATTACTCCTTTGGACAAATATTTTGAATCTGTGCCCTATAATTCTTGATGCTCTCTTGAACATACCAATCAAGTGTGCACATTGCCAGGGAAGAGGGGCAGGCAGTCCAGAAAAGACCAGGAACAGGCCCACAAAGAAGATGCAATCGTTGGAGAATTACACAATTTGGAGTTTCCACTTTTGTTCTTTCTTATTCCACTTTCAATCCATCCTGGGCTATTTGATTAAATTCTATGACAGAGAACTCACAAAGCAATCAAATTTTCTGTATTCGCATATTATGAGAATTAGATTCCCCCTGTAGGATTCAATCACTACATTTGAAATATTGTGATTATTGCGCGAATCTAACCAGTTTCTCATTCTAACATGCAGAACGTTTTCTGATTCCTATTAATGATGGTGACTATCAACCCAGAGAGAAAATGGGCCAATCTTCCAGCTGCCAGAGAATACTATACCCAAGTTCAATAAGGAGGATAATTGGGTAGAAGTATGTCTTGGCTGATTTTCTTCCTTCAGTCTTAGAGTTATGTAATTATGTAATTACATATATGTCCAAGTAATGCACTCACCTGTAGAGGATTAACAGGATTACCTGTTAAATTGAAGGAATAAATACATTTTATTCAAACAAACAGCCACATCACAACACTACACTGGGGTATAAACTATTTATTGGGACAGAGAACAGTTGTGCCTTTAGCATAGAGAAGCATCCCAGGATATGTCATGGAGGCATATTAACAAAAAAAAACTGATGAACCAAAGAAGGAGGTGTTAAGAAAGCTGAGTAAAGGTTTGATCAAACAGATCGGTTTTAAGAGGGGATCGGCCCAGAAGGAAAGATAAGTTGAAACGTGTTGGAGACTGTGTCTAACCGGCCTCTAACCAGAATACCCGGAGATCAGTTGGCACCCAATTTTTTCAGCCAACTTTGGCTGTGGTCAGTTGTGATTTATTGGGAATAGTTGACTTGTGAACTGGGAACTGACTGTCTGAAGTCTGCAGACACCATTCCCCCATCCTGTCAGTTATCAGACTGCATGGTCCCATTCTGTGTGTCACATCAGACTACTGTTCCTTGTGCTTGTGTGTTATTAGATTGGACAGAGTTTGTATATCCTTGCCCATGTGCTGGTTATTGAATTTTTCCAGGTAACATTCTGTGCTATCAGACTACGCACAGACACTTTCCTGAGCCCAGGCCCAGAGTGACCAAACGTCCCATATTTTACAGAATTGTCCTGGAATTTATGTTGCTGTCCTATCTCCTGGATGTTGGTTGCCCAGGACACCATTTATCCCAGATTCCTCCGGACAGTGACTCACTCACTCAGTCTCAGGCCTGAGTTGGGGACCAGGAGGTGGATGCAGGGGTTCGGTAGGCCCGGGGATTCTGGCCGGAGAGTCAGGCAGGCCTGTGGGCAGGGGGGTCCGGCAGACATGCGGGGAGGTATGGGGGGGGCGATTTCCAGCAAGCCGGAGGGAGTCCGGGAGGGCTAGGGGTGGCTGGTAGGTGGGTGTTTTGGAAGCTCCAAGGGGTGGGGTCCAGCAGGTCCAGGAGGAGGGGGATCCGGCAGGCCATGGGGGGGGGCGAGGTGTCCATCCGGCCTGGGGGTACAGGGGGAAAGGGGTTGTCTGGCATGGCCGGGTTTGAGGGGGTCTGGCAGGCCAGGGAGGGGTCCTGTAGGCCATGGGGCGTGGGCAGGGGATCCGGCAGGGAGGGGGAGTCTAGCAGTCCTGGGAAGGTCTGGCTGGTTCCCCAAATGCCCCCCTCCCCCAGTCACCAATCTTAGCAGTATGCTGCCCCCCATCTCCCCAAGGAATGGACAGGTCAGTGAGCCATTTGAGGACTGCAGGAAGTCACAGAGAATGGGATAGGTGAGGCCATGAAGAGATTTAATCACAAAGATTAGAATTTCAGATTAGAGGCATAAGGAGACCAGAAGCCATTGTTGATTATTGATGACAGATATGTTGGTCATGGTGAGGGATAGATTACTGACAGCAGAGTTCGGGCAAAGCTGAAATGTGCAGGATAGGAGGCTGGCCAGAAGAACATTGGAATAATTTGAGACTGGAGGTAACATATATATCAATGAGAGCTTTACACAAACCATGTATTATTCTTTCATTTTATTTAATTCACGTGTATCTGAGATTGGAGTCCCTGTTGGTGATTGTAATGCTGAATGTATTGGTTTGGATTGTATAGTTAGTCCAGATTATCCAGATGTATCTGCACGGAGAAGTTAGGAGGTCATCACTCACCTGTACAATCTTCACATCCTCCCAGATGAGCAGAGCTGCACATCACTCTACAATGAACATGGTATACTGACCATGATACATCCGTCTGCCTGTAAAGATATTCTACCCCTTTCAGTTTGGTTTTCCTCCAGTTTAATTCCCAAAGCTTTGCCGGAAATCCTTTCCTTTCTTGTAATTCTTCAGGGGTTCTACTGGCTTCTCGCAAGAGGCTGGAAAAACCTTTAGGGAAATATATGGCCATTTAACCATCTCACAGAGGGTTTTAGCCAGTTGATGGTCAGAGTTATGGCGGAAGACATGTAGAATCCGCACAGTTTTTCAGGGCCCTCACATTTAAGTGGCTAGCAATCATCTGTATACCTCACCTTGTTTTGGCGTTTTTTTTTGCTGGGGGGTGGAACTGGTTAGCACATGGGATCTGTGACCTCTCAACTCCTGAACTTCTGGCTGTCAAAATATTCAAAACTCTGCCCTCAGAGCAAGTGATGTCTTACACATTCTCCAATTAATATTCCAATCAGCACCACTGATCAAAATGTTTCAAGTCTCTGTAGTGTCATGGATGCAATATCTGAGTTGTTCTGACTGACACTTGACAGTGACCATTGTTTACATGTGGCAAGATGCTTTAATCCTTCACCAGGGGAATTTTAATCTTCTGTAGTGGATAATATGGCAGAACATTCTTCAAGAAGTCATGAAATGAATAAAGTCAGCCCAAAGCTATTCCCTGAACTCTCCCTACAGAAAAGTAGCCAATTTCAGCACAGCCTCATCCTTTGGATGTGGATATATAAAAAAGGGGCAGCTTACATGGGCTGTTTGGTTTTGTAATAGGGACGTTGTTTCCATCACCTTCAATGCAGATGCTCTCTCCCTTCCATTCCTTAATTCCAGCGTAGCAAATCTTCAGAATTATCAATAATGAATTTGGGAAATCTCCCTGTTTTTACAGAGGACAACATTGGGTGACAATGTTAGAAATGCAGGTCCCTTTAAGAGTAAACCAGGGCAAGCTTCAGAATGAATTGAGAGCAGCTGATGCTCACTGAAGCCTGTGCTGAAGAGCTGGGTTTTTCCCCACTAGTGGGTTTTTGCTTCTGGACAGGGATAGGATCCAGAAAGGAAGAGTGAAAACTGGTGTTTACACTGAACTATAGTTTAGCAATAAAACAGTTGTGATTCACAGAATGCCTTCTGCTGCCTGGTTTGGTAAATAGATATCGCCTATTAAACATTGGAAAACTACCCTTAGGTTCTGAATCAGGGCTTCGCTAAAGTTAGGAAAATATGGGCAATTATGTTGATGATTCATTAGTCAACTTTAAAACATTTGTTAACGATTGTAGAAGAATTTGTGTAAAGAGAAACAGGAGTTATTAACAAGATAGTATGGAATACTTATGCTGCAACCTCTCTGACACACTGCTGCAGTTAGAGTACAATTTCTTTTTCTCTTGTAACCTTATTTGTAACAATATAACACTTCCTTTTAAACCTTTATTCATAACTCAATGGCTTGGGAACACGCATTGTGCAGATGTCAGGTGCAGACAGGATCCAGGTTGGCCTTAATAATCCATTGCCCAAAAGCCCAGCCTCATGCATCAACAATAATCTTCTGAAGGCTTAATTTGGTTTTGAATTTGAACTACCATTTTGCTCATAGTTACCAAACTCTTCAGATTCTGAAGCAGTCTGTGCTGCAAGACCTGGGCAAAATTCAGGCTTGGGCGGTTAAGTGACAAATAACATTCATGTCACACAAGTGACAGGCAATGACCATCTCCAACAAGAAGGAATCTAACCATCTCCCCATGACATTCAATGGTATTACCATTGCTAAATCCCCCCACTATTAACATCCTGGGGGTTACCATTGAGCAGAAACTGAACTGGACTAGCTATATAAATACTGTGGCTACAAGAGCAGGTCAGAGGCTGGGAATTCTGTGGCGAGTAACTCATCTCCTGAATTGTCAAGGGCTGGCTACCATCTACAAGGCATAAGTCAGTAGTGTGATGGAATACTCTCCACTCGCCTGGATGAGTGCAGCTCCAACAACACTCAATGAACTTGACACCATCCAGGACAAAGCAGCCTGCTTGGTTGGCGCCTCATCCACAACCTTAACCTTTCATTCCCTCTCCCACCGGTGCACAGTGCAACAGCATGTACAGTACCATCTACAAGATGCACTGCTGCAACTCAGCAAGGCCCCTTCGACAGCACCTTTAAAGCACATAACCTCTATAATCTAGAAGGACAAGGGCAGCAGATGCATGGGAACACCACCACCTGTTTCCCCCCCTCCCCAAGTCACTCACCATCCTGACTTGGAAATATGTCGCCGTTCCTTCACTGTCGCTGGGTCAAAATCCTGGACCTCCCTCGCTAACTGCACGGTGGGTGTACCTACACCACATGGACTGCAGTGGTTGAAGGTGACTCACCACCACCTTCTCAAGGGCAATAAATAGGGAAGGGCAATAAATACTGGCCCAGCCAGCGAAGCCCCGTCCGTGAACGAACAAAAAGACTAACTGTCCAAGAGAAAAAAAAGCGGAGCAGATTTGAATTAGATTGGCGTCAGCAGTGGCTCAGTTGTAGCATTCTCGGCTTTATGTCAGGAGGTTTTGGATTCGAGAGACTTAAGCACAAGATCAGGCTGACACTCCAATGCATTACTGAAGGAATGCTACACTGTCAGAGGTGTCGTCCTTTGGATTTGACATTATAACCAAGGTCCTGTCTGCTCCCTCAGGTAGGCATGAATGATTTTTGAAAGCAGGGGAGTTCTCACCCATGGCCCGGCCAATAGTGATCCCTCAATAACATCTCTAAAACTGATTTTTGGGTCATTATCTCACAGCTGAATTTTCTGCGTGTCAATTAACTGTCGTCTTTCCTACATTACAACAGTGATTACACTTCAAAAGTACTTCATTTGCTGTAAAGCGCTATGAAGTCCTGAAAGTTACTACATAAATGCACACCTTTCTTTCCTTTAGCAATCCATAAATAAGACCAGATATATCGTTTACACGAAGACAGATAATGCAGATGTTGCACTTTCTCAAAAAAAATGATTATGCCTGCAACTAAAAGGGCATTGAAAGAACATCAACAGAACAGCACTGGCTTAATTGAAGGAAGGGTGCCATTCACAATATATAAAAGAAATCCAAGTTCCCTCAGAGCCCCGATCATTATGCATAACCAAAAACAGAGAAGCAACAATTAAACAGCAGTATTTATAAATAAACCCTGTTTTGGGCTGTTGCTCTCATGGCTTTTAATGCCATCTTTATTGGATTGTAGTCTTGTAACCAGCTGCCACCTATCTAGTATAGTCTATTTATTTATTTTTATTGTTTTTACTTAAACAGGTGTAAGTTGTATTGAGCTTAGAGGAGATAACTTAATTAGATTTATGATTGTGTTGAAACAAAGTCTGAACAAGGCACAGTTAAAAACACCTTTTTATTCAAGGAAGCCCAAAGCTTTTGTACATTCATCAATGACAAGCCAGATGATCTGCAGCTTACAAAGTCTGTACTATTTTTGAAGTTCAAAATCCACACAGTCAGAGGCACAAATTTTGTAATTATGCATATTTTAAATGATAATTTATATTACAGGTAATACAGGATTAACATTTAGAGTGAATTGCACACCTTCTAATAACTCGAAACGGTTAGATTTATTTAACCTTGGTATCAAATAACTTAATCAAGGGCAGATACATGGGGCAGAGTTTTCCCGTTGGTGTGCAGGGGGCGGGCCCCACACGCATACACGTAAAATGATGCGTGGAGACATCGCCATGTTTCGTTGGGCAGGTGCGCGATGCTCTCCAACGCGCGCCTGCCATTAATTAACGGGCCAGTTAAGGCCCTTGATGCACCAATCGACCACAATGTTTTGGCGCCCGTGCAATCTTTGGGTCTGCACACGGGCGCAACGGGCAGGTGGTAGGGCACATTTGTATAAACCTCATCCACGGGCAGGATTAGAGGCCTCAGTGGGGTCGCGAATGTGCTCTGTCAAATAATGAGGTTTCAAAGTTACTGATACTTGCCTGTGTGATCGGCAATACTTCAAAACACAGACCAGCTGCTTGGTCTGGACTCACAACCTTCGGGTCCGCACTCTGCAGTGAGGAATCCTTTCTGGGCCTGCAGGTTTCAGGAAGCCTTCCCTTAGCCTGGGAATGGGAGCTGAACTCTCCACTGCAGGCAGCTCCTCTGAGGAGGAAGGGAGGGCTAGAAGGGGGAGGTGGCCAGGAGTGCACATTCAGCCTCCAGGGGAGCCACCTCTAGGAGGTCAGATGCAGACACAAGGGGCGCAGGGCCAACAGGAAGTCCAAGGTGGAAGGGGCCACACAAAATGCCACTATCCTGCTGCCAGGGTTTATAGGTGGAGAAGCAGTTACCTCAATATGTCTGAGGTGCAGTGCTGAAGGAGGCTCCGACTCTCAAGGGACACAGTCAACTATATCTGTCAGATGATAAGACCTGAGATCTCCGCTACCTGTGTGGGTGGACACCCCATGCCAGTGGCTCTAAAGGTCACAGCTGTCCTCAACTTCTATGCCTCTGGCTCCTTCCAGGGCTCGGTGGGTGATCTTTGTGTTGTCTCCCAATCAGCTGTCCACACTTGTGTTGAACAGGTTACAGACGCTCTGTTCAGACGGGCATTGACCTTCATCCTCTTCCGCTGGGACCAGGCAAGTCAGACACAGCGAGCCAGAGGCTTCGCGGCCATTGCTGGTTTCCCCCGTGTCCAGGGTGCTATAGACTGTACACATGTGGCCATCAAGGCACCAGTAGGTGAGCCCGGTGCCTTCGTCAACAGGAAGGGCTTCCACTCCATGAACGTGCAGATAGTGTGTGATCACAGGATGCTGATTCTACAAGTCTGTGCAAGGTACCCAGGCAGCTCCCATGATGCCTACATCCTCAGACACTCCCAGGTGCCGGAGCTCTTCAGTGCTCCAGCCCGGCTGGATGGATGGCTGCTGGGTGACAAGGGCTATCCCCTCAGAAGGTGGCTCATGACACCTCTCCGCCATCCCAGAACAGAAGCTGAGCAGCGCTACAATAGGAGCCACGGCACCACAAGGGCTGTGGTGGAGAGAGTCATCGGTCTTCTCAAGATGCGCTTCCGATGCCTGGACCGCTGAGGGGCCCCCAGATTGTGTCTCAGTGATAATGGTTGCATGCTGCACCCCGCACAATCTTGCACTGGAAAGGGGGGACGCTGTGGACGATGAAGACATCGACGCAGTGGCTGCAGCTGCACACGATGAGTCCGGCAGTGAGTCCGAGGATGAGCACACACAGGGAAATGCTGAGGGGGTAGACGCTGATCCAGGCATACTGCAGGGAGGCAGGGACACCCAGGAGGCTCTAATCCAATGAACATTCAGCTAGCCCACCACATATGGACCTCCAGGACAAGCCTGGGCTGTCGGCTCGATACTCGACACCTAAGTGCAAAATCTGCCTGGTTAGGAACATTAACTAAGGTCCCACAAAGCACTCATTACATTATTGGAAACCATCCACCTGCAGAACAAAGGAGGCTCCCTCAGCCATGGTGACGTGTCTGAATTTATTTTTGCAACCAAAGAAACTTAATGAAACAAAATGAAAAAGTGTTAAAAATCACACCAACTCATAAGGACCTCATTGTGGGCCAAACACAAAAGCACCAGTGACATACCCGTGGTGTGCCTAAGGTGCCTTATGTTTATGTTTTCAGGTGCTACGTCTTGGTGCTGCCCCATCGCTCGGAGTGGCATCTGAGCCAGCCTGCTGACCCTGCTGTCCTGTTGGCCTCGATGACCTTGGCGGTCGTCCTCTGGCCCGTGGAGCCTGTGCTGGCCCCGCTTGGGAGGGAGCTGCCAGTTCCACAGCTGGCGTCTCCCCAGTCATTGCAGCCTCACTGGATGATACAGTCACTGGCAGAGGGGCGGAGGAGCTGCCGCCCTCATCCAGAGCGCCCTGAGAGGAGCCCGCAGAGATGACAGGCAGCTGCTGCACCGATATGAGGTCACTTCGGACCTCCCTGCTCACCGTGGATGGATGGGCACTGAGCTGGGAAACTTGGTGCCCAGACCATCTCCCACACTGGCACTGACCAGCTGAGGTCAATGCCGATGTGAGGGCTTGCTGGTCAGAGCGCATCCCCAGGAAGCCCAGGTGGGTTTCCTGGAGGAGGCTCTCCACGAGAGTAGCCACTGTCTCCATGGAAGATATATAGTGCTCGGACCTGAGGCTCATTGCTTCAGCGATAGGCCGCATAGAATCCTCCACCATGGAGACCAAACCAAACATAGCCTCATGTATCTCCCCCAAGTGCTCCCACACACCCGGCCGCATTTCCTGCACCTGCTGCATCGTGGACGACTCCAGAGGCTCATCATCAGACACCGACTGAGCATGTGCCTGGTCCCCTGCTGTCCTCCAACTGCTGCCTCCATGGGCACTCTCTATCTCTGCCAGCTCCTCCAGCGACTGTGAAGTGCCCTCACCGCTGTGCCCCAGGACACTAGCCGTTGCTCTAATCCCTGCCGAGGTGCTAGTATCTGCGCTGGTGCCTGCCTGGCAGAGATGGTGTGACACTGGTGAGACTTCAGGCCCCTCAGGTGAGAGGGGGCATCTGCTGCTCCTCCTCCTGGCCCTGCTCTGATGATGCTGAAAGGAAGAACAAGGACATTGGATCAGTTAATGGGGAGACAAGGTCAATGTGTTTCCCTGTCCCCTCGATCATTATGCGCTCATCCTTCCATAAGCAATGGTCAAGCCATGTTACAAACTTCAATCACTGAACACTCAGCACTGCCATGGTTGCTGGGACACTAATGGTGACCTCACTACTGGGCAAACATACCTGCCCGTGGCACCCCAGCCTCACCGACACCGGTGGACCTGGGCGCATGGCGCCTCTCCAGATCCTGCTCAATGTAGTTGGGAATCGCTAACTGTGTCTGGCCGCCACCACTCCTCACCCACTCGGCAGCATTATGTGCATTCTTCTCCTGAAAAGGAGAGAAGAGCATTGATTAGTGCTACTTGTACCTGGACTCTCTTCGTGGATGGCCCACCCCAACCAGAGTGGTCACCCCACTGCTGTTGAACACTCACATAAAGATGCTAGGCCTGTCCCTATCCCTTGGTCAAATGCTGTCTACATCACGTTAGGCACCACATGGTCTAATCTTCCTAAACAAGGAAGCGCAAGCACGTGGAGCGCAGAGGGCAGCAGATCGATCGGTGCCAATGCCACCTTGAAGCTCCCCTCCCAGCGTCATCACCCTGACTTTGACATATCCTGCAGTTCCAGCTCTGCGCCCAGATGCAGCTCCTCCAGGTTACCCCCAAAACAGTCATGTGGGTCTCAGTGTAGCACGTGCTGCGGGGGCAAAACACATCTCTTCACCACCCTCTCAGGGTGACCTCGGCATGGGCAATATCTGCTGACCCACCCAGTGAAGGACACTTGTTGTCAATGATTCAATGCTGTCACTACACTCAGACTTGGGTGGGTGGGGGGCACCGGGGGGGGTAGGCTGACCTGCTGGGTTGTGACCAATGCCGACATGGTCCTCACCCTTCCAGAGAGCGACAAGTCATTGAAGCGCTCGTGACACTGGATCCAGGTGCACTGCACCACATCGCGGGAGTTCACCACCTCCACCACCTCCTCCCAGGCACATTTCGTCATGTGGGGGGGCCTCCTCCTCCCATCCTGGGGAACCAACACCTCCCACCGTGCTGCCACCTCCTCGAGGAAGGCAGCAAGGCAGGCATCGGAAAAACGAGGGGCACAGTGCCCCCCTGCCCTACCCTCCTGCCTGGCCTGCTCACCAGCAGCGCCCTGGGGAGCCCCTCCACTGGCCGTGACTCACAGCGTTGGAAAGGCCGCAGCAACTTTTTAAAACAGGCCGCCCGGGTCTCCATTGGACCCGGCAGTCATGACAGACCCGCCGCTGCCCGCCCACCCCCGCTGTCCTCAGGAGCTGTGATTTGCGCTGTGCCGGCCTTAATCGGCCAGCCCGCGTAAAATGGTAGCATGGACCTGATCACAGGCAGCGTTTGGGTTCGTGCCCACTCACACTCCACCCGCCCCCACCAGCCAGAAAAATAGATTTTTCCTTAGTTCTGGTGAAGAGTCAGACGGACTCGAAACGTTAACTGTGTTCCTCTCCGCAGATGCTGTCAGACCTGCTGAGTTTTTCCAGGTATTTTTGTTTTTGTTTTGGATTTCCAGCATCCGCAGTTTTTTGCTTTTAACCTAGAATGAATATTGACTTGAGATTATCAGTTGAGCAACTCTAAAATTTCAGTTCACCATTAAATAATATCATTTATACTCTGGCAAACTTTAAAGGTGAACTTGCATTTCGTTTCCACGTGTTCATTGTTTTGCAAAAGTACATGTCAATGACGCAGAAATGACATTTGTCTTTTACTTGTTGAATGCATAACTTATCCCAGAAGAGAACTAAATAACTAACAGATGGAGTACACACGAGCGATGTAGTTACTATGCCTCGCAGGTATATAATAAATACCGTTGTCACACCTTGCAGTTGAGAATTTTGCTTATACCATAAGGCTGACACAAAATGTAATTTTAAAAATAAATAATGTTTTTGTTTCTGGTGATGTAAATTCATTGGGGAGTATTGTAAGTTCAGAGCATGCTGTAATATCCCTGTCACCCCACGTGAGGTGATTTTTTTTACCTCGCTCGGTTGATTGACAGCCATCTTGAAAATGTCATCGCCAACAACAGCTAGTTGCATTTATATAGCGCCTATAACATAGTAAAACATCCCAAGGCAGGGGAAATGATGTTAGGAAGTGGATCAAGCGCAGTTTCAAAAATAACATTGCACATTGTGTTATTATGGTGCAAGTGTCTGGTGACTCTTTGGCACTGCGACCAGATGCAATCACTCATTACGGTGACATACTTCCAGATCTAGTACATGTTTAGCAGCCTTCCTGGAAATGGTAAATGGGTAACTAAAACTGAACTGTTACTCATTAAAGACACAATTTATCACACATTATTTTTTTCTGAAAAGTTACAAGTTATGGAAGTAGAAGTCAAAACCATTTCAATGAAAATGCTGAAATGAGGTCAGAAAAGAGGGAGAGCCAGAGTCTGATGGGAAGGTAGTTTCCTTTCTCATACCTGAATATTTATGCAACAAAATGCAGAATAACACAAATAGAGTTGGATTATATGAATGTTTTAGTAAGCAACCACTGAAAAATATCATGTAATAAAGATATACATACAAACTGACATATGAACATATGAGTTAGGAGCAGGAGTAGGCCTCTAGACCCTTTGAGCCTGCTCCGCCATTCAATAAGGTCATGGCTGATTTCATTGTAACCTCAACCCCACATTCCTGCCTACCCCCGATAACTTTTCATCCCCTTGTTAATCAAGAATCTATCTAATTCTGCCATAAAATCGCTCAAAGACTCTGTTTCCACTGCCTTTTGCGGAAGAGGGTTCACAGCTCTTGAGAGAAAAAATTTCTCCTCGTCTCTGTCTTAAATGAGCGACTCCTTATTTTTAAACTCTCGTTCTAGATTCTCCCACAAGAGGAAACACCCTCTCCACATCCATCTTTTTTAAGGCCCCTCAGGATTTTAAAAAGGTTTCAATCAAGTCACATCCTACTCTTCTAAACTCTAGTGGATACAAGCAAAATACTGCAGATGCTGTAAATATGAAACAAAAGCAGAAAATGCTGGAAAACCTCAGCAGGTCTAACAGCGTCTGCGGAGAGAAAAACAGAGTTAATGTTTCGAGTAGGTATGACCCTTCTTCAGAGCTCTGTGAGAGAGTTCATTTGTGCAGAAAGAATAGCAATCTCAGGAATACATGTATATAACAGGTTTACAATTTTATTACACCTATCACACAAGGTAAATCCTGACTACTCCTTCCATTTGTTGTGCTATTAGATTTGGTTCAATGCATTTCTGAACACTGAGCCCAAACGACAGCTTTTCAGATGGACTCTAGGCTGAGTGCACTGCATTTTCTGATATTTGAAACTCTTCATGCCAAGTTTTTGTTCAACCTTTGGATAAACTTCAGATTTCCGGAAACCGCCTATTTTTGGGTATTTTTGTGACATTTAATAGAGTAAAGTGGGAGGTGTGGTTTCCTGCCACAAATTCACCCAAAAAAAGGCCCACCAAAAACTACTACTGCCCACCTTGAGCACCAATCCCCCTGACATCCAGATGTGAATGAGGGCAGGTGGACATAACCAAGTCCTTTGTATAATTGTCTCAGAGCAATGGGTACATTCAGTAATTTAATTTAGTTTAATCTGCAGATTTGGGTATAAAATTTGCTATTCCCTCATCCAGGTCTTTAATATATCCCATAGGGTGAAAAGCTGAGGTCCGAGTACAGATCACATCCTATCAATCAGTGGTGTATAAGATTATGAGGGGCATAGATAGGGCAAATAGGAAGGCACTTTTTCCATTAGTAGAGGGGTCAATAACCAGGGGGCATAGGTTTAAGGTAAGAGGTGGAAGGCTAAGAGGAAAGTTGAGGAGAAATTTTTTCACCCAGAGGGTGGTGGGAGTCTGGAACTCACTGCCCGAAAGGGTGGTTGTGTCAGGAGCTCTTGTAACATTTCAAAAGTATTTAGATATTCACTTGTGTTGTCATAGCTTCCAGGGCTATGGGCCTAGTGCTGGAAAATGGGATTAGTGTAGTCAGATCTTTGTTGACCAGCGCGGACACGATGGGCTGAATGGCCTCCTTCTATGAGCCTGAGCCTATGCGATATTCCCTTTATCACTACTCTCCGTCTTCAGCTTTATAACCAACTACCAATCCAAGTCATAGGTTACCTCCAGTTCCCTTTATTATTCATGCAATGTGGGCATTGCTGGCACGGCCAGCATTTATTGTCCATCCCTAATTTCCATTCAAGCAACTGAGTGGCTTGTTAGGCCATTCCAGAGGGCAGTTTAGGATGGCAGATCTGGACTCACATATGGTTCAGGCTGGGTAAAAATGGTAGATTCCCTTCCTTAAACAACATTAGTGAGCCAGATGGGTTATAATGGCAATCTGATCACCAGTACCAATATTAGCCTTTTATTCCAGGTTTATACAATCCACAGAATTTAAATGCTCCAGCTCCTATTGTGGGATTTGACCTCATGATTTTGGATCATTAATCCAGACCTTTGGATTATTAGTCCAGTAACATAACCACTTTTCTACCATACACATTTTGCTAAAATGATCTTGTGTGGATCCTTATCAAATGTTTTTTTACAGTCCATATAGACAACATCTGTAGACTTTTTCCTTATCCACATGTTAGTGACTTTGTCAAAAGAATCAACTAGATTAGTCAGATATGATCCACCCTCCATTCTAACTCTCTTTGACTTACTCATAACTGTTCAATTGCTCAGTCACCTTGTCCCTGATGATAAATTCCAATAACTTCACAACAACTTTTGACATGACATGTCTGTTGTTTCCAGTTTTCCAGTCTCTTCTTCTCATTTTTATTTCCTATATTGCACCAGTGACTACACATCAGAAGTACTTCATTGGCTGTGAAGTGTTTTTGAATGTCCTGAGATTGTGGAAGGCGATACATAAACGCAAGCCTTTCTTTTTATTAATTTAAATAATGGAGCATTGTGTTCAATTTTCCAATTCAAAGGAAAAATTCTTGAATCTTGAGCTTTGGAAAAGGATGATGAACATGCCTGTAATTAACTCATCTATTACATTTAAGATCATGGGATGGACACCAGGAAATCCTGGAGGTTTGCTTCAGCTACATCATAGTAAAAACCAAAAGATATGCGTTATGAAGAATAAACAATTACTTGACTGTGAATGTAGGGCAGACATACAATTGAACAATCATGTGATGTTCAAAAACTGGTAACCTTCCATGGCTTCTAATGTTCAATTATGGTCTTGTAACTTGTCATATTTATGCTCTATTTTATACGTGTGATAATAATATCCTTTAGACAAGTGTGAATTATTGTCACAATAAGTTATTTGAAATATAGGTCCTTGAAGAATGGCCACTTTGACTTGAAAATTATTCAATTAATTATCTGAAGTATGGAGAAGGAAAAATGTTGGAAACTCTGTACAAGATTAAACACTCAAGAACAGGATGAACGATGTCATAAATTATAAAAAACTGATTTAAACTGTTATTTACATCCAAGTTGGCCCAACACCCACAGGTTCCTTTTGTAATACTAGCAGACCCCCTGTGGAATTGCTCACGGTGCTCAAGGATACATTTCCTGGCAGTGAATTACTGATCAAAAGAGTCTTGTATGGATTCCCTATTTATTCAGCTGTAAGCACAGGAATATTTCCAAAAGAAGGAGGGGACTATGAATAGTGTAGTGTGGTACATCTTGCACAAAGCTATAAAACTGCAAATGGTATTCAAAACAAAGTGGACAAGATAGCTGCAACTTGGATAAGGTCATTATTCCAA
This sequence comes from Cetorhinus maximus, assembly GCF_964194155.1. Taxonomy (NCBI): domain Eukaryota; kingdom Metazoa; phylum Chordata; class Chondrichthyes; order Lamniformes; family Cetorhinidae; genus Cetorhinus; species Cetorhinus maximus. The sequence goes on along the minus strand of NC_135886.1, from coordinate 4,213,630 downwards.
TGGATTGGTACAAGGTATGCCTCATGTTATCTTGGCTGCCACAGAGAAGACGGTTAATTTTGACGAATATTCATTGTCCATGTGATAATCCTGGGTGTGTCGGTCACTCGCAAGATTGTGAGGCTTGGATCATGTTCTCCATGGGCCTCCTTCCCTCAGGGCCAAAAGCTAGGGCCCTTCTTTGGGTTGTAGGCTCAAATTAAACAGTCCCTAGGTTTGTGGGCTTGGGGTTCTGAAGGGGAAACAGCTTGGACATTGCAATGAGCCGTGCCCCATGGCTCCCGTGAACTTTTCAACTACTGCAGCGGCCTTATTTTTCCTTTCTCTTCAGAACTCATAATAGAGGCAGCTAATGGGGTGCTGGGGGTCCTCAATGAGTGTTTATTAAAGCTGCACAAGGAATATTGGGCTGGTTTCTGCAGGCGTAAATGGTATTATTTTGGCAGTAATTCAGACAAAAAGGTAAAAGCTCCAGCGGCGCTATGCTTCAATATAAATTGCTCAGAGATATCAAGGTATCAGCATTGTCTCTGCCTCTGAATCAATAGGTTGCACTTTAAGTTCCACGTCCAAAGAGTATCAGTTCAACTGACACTTCAGTGTTGTATTGAGGGAGTGATGCACTGATGATGGCGCCATCTTTAAGATGAAGCATTAAATGGAGATGCTGTTTTCCATGTCAGGTGGATATAAGAGATCCCATGGCACTAATTGAAGAAGTGCTGGGTTGTTAGCCATGGTGTCCTGACCAGGCATTTTATCAACCAACATCACTAAAACAGATCACATCACAGCTGGTTATGGGAGCTTGCTGTGTGCAAATTAGATGCTGTGTTTCACTACATTACAGCAATGATTACAGTTCAAAATGTGCCCCTATTCACTATGAGGCGTTTTTGAATTTCCTGAGGTTGTGAAAGGTACTATATAAATGCAACTTCTTTCTTTATAATATTGAGGGGAAATTTGGAAATTAAAGAAGCATCAAGAGATCAGATGGAAGGTGCAAACTATACTGTAACACTCAGGCCAAGAATTTCATTGGAGTTGCTCTTATTCACCATTATAACTGCACTGCAAACCGGGATTCATGCCATATTTCCGGCCAGGTTAGGGCAGTGAATTGGGAGCAGTTCTGAGGAAATTCCTGGCCGTGATTTCTGGAGGAGGAAATGACCTACACTTCGGGAATAAATACTGTGATTATTACAGGAGGAAGGGGAAGTGTTAAGGGAAGGCACTGAGAGAAATAGAAACATTGGGGGCTTTAAAAACAGTGTTTATTTCACGAATACATCAGCACCGGAAGCACAACGTGACTCAGACAAAACAGCAGGTGGATTCAATAAAGCGCTCAACAAAAGCACCGTGGAATAAATATTTAGAAAGCTAATGTTAGTGCTGGGCCAAAATCAAAATTGCATGGCACTAATATGTTACTGGCCTTATGTGGGATTTCAGAACTTGGAGCAAGAGAAATTATGCCTCCAAGGGCTGAGAGAGTCTTTGTACAATGCGTTGAAGGTCACAGAACACTATTTGATTCGGCAGAGTGATACATTCATATAACAGATTGCCTTCAGTTTAGAATGTAAAACTTTAGAGGAATTGAATTGCATTATTTTGCATAAATATTCTTCAAGCCTTTCTCCCCGCCACGGTTTGTTGGCACTCTAATGATATTTCCACTGAGTAACTCAGACGTTTTCATGTGGTCTGACTTTTAATCCTGCCTCAGCAGTGCATTTGTTTACTAACTAGCACAAACTCATTGTTTTTTGACCCATATTTGAGTGTAGCATTAAAACAGTCACAATGCATATCAAATCATCTATTAAATCTGATACATGGACCTCAAATAGAAAGACTCAAAATGAAAATGTGAAAAGCCTTGCATTTTGTGTTGCACTTCATCACACCTCTCAGAGATGTGTCAGAATTACATGCAATGAATTATTTTGAAGAACAGTGACAATTATATAAAGATATGTGGCAGCTTTTTTGCACATTGCAAAGTTTAACTAACAGCAATGAAGTGAATGTTAGCGAATCTGTTTTCAGTAGTCGCTGAGAGATAACCCACTACTCCGCTACAAGTCGCAGAATCGTAGAATCCTACAGCATAGAAAGAGGACATTCGGCTTCACTGTGACTGTACTGCATCTTTGCAAGAACTATTCAAATAAACCCACTCTCCTGCTCTTCCTCCATAGCTCTGAAAATTTCCCTTTTGAAAATTATTACACTGTAACCTCTCTAGTCCGGAAATCTATCATTTGGAAACGCTAGTTATCCGGAAATCTTTCGAACAGACCCACGCAGATCCCTCAGTATCATCTGCATCACTTTAGTTCAGTACTTTGGGAGCAGAAATATGGAAGATACAATATTTGGATAAGTAAAACAATTTTTAATACTGCTTTATAATATTTTATCACTGCTTTATGTTTCAGGTAAATATTTATACCCACGGTGTTTTCCGGTTCACAAACTTGTTGTTAGGAATTCCAATATCATTCTATAGCCCAGAAAATTGTGAAACCCAGAAATGACTCGGTCCTAAGCATTTGGACTGGAGAAGTTCCAGTATATTCAATCTGCTTCCACCAACTTTTCAGCCAGTGAATGTGCTGTATGTAATGAAAAGTGCTCATCTCCCACTCTTTTTATGGCATTAATTTTAAATCTGTGACTTTTGGTTAATAACCCTCCTTGTTGCATCTATCAAAAGCCCCCGTGATATTGACAACCTCTATTATAGGCAGTGGTGTTGTGGCATTGGCACTGGACTGGTAACCCAGAGACCCAGGGTAATGCTCTGGGGACCTGGGGTTGAATCCCACCACGGCAGGTGATGGAATTTAAATTCAATAAACACACGGCCTGAGGGGGTGCTGGAGGCAGGAACCCTCACAACACTTAGAGGTATTTAGATGAGCACTTGAAATGCCACAGCATACAGGGCTACAGGCCAAGTGCTGGAAGATGGGATTAGAATAGATAGGTGCTTGATGGCTGGCACGGACACGATGGGCCGAAGGGCCTGTTTCTGTGCTGTATAACTCTATGGCTCTAAACAGATTGGAACTTAAAGCTGAAGAACTTTTTGATGATGCATTGTAACACTCCACATTCAACACCAGGTGTATCTCCTGCTGGGCTGATGTTTGGAAGATGACTGCGTATCAGAATGGATTTGCTGTGTTCCAGATTTGAAAGAAAATATTGGTTCAAAGCAACTTGGATCAGAAAAGGTCACATGACACAAGTAAACCAGCTCGTGAGTTTAATCTGGATCAGTCTGTTTGGGTCCAAAATTACTGTGGAACAACAAATTGGCTCCTGGGGAAGAATCATCAAAGACCACTGACCTATGATGCTGAATCTTCCTATGGAATCTGGAAGAGACACATTGACCAGGTCAGAGAAGCCAATTCAGGACCTTTATTCCCAGTCCATCTTTGTCCTTTTCCATAACTACCTTAAATCTTAGAGTTAAGGTCACTATCCCTGAAATGCACCCCCCCACTGACACTTCTACCACTTGTGCAGCTTCATTCCCTAACATTAGGTCCAGTACTGGCCCCTTCTCTTGTAGGACTTTCTACATGCTGGCTCAGAAAGCTCTCCTGGATGCACTTCAAGAATTCCACCCCCTCTAAGCCTTTCACACTAAGGCTATCCCGGTTAATATTGGGGAAGTTGAAATCTGGCCCGCGCCTGCCGAACGAAACATCGTAACTCAGCGTTGATGACATCGGGACGCACACCCGACATCATCGCGCGTCATTTTACACGTCAGCATGTCAGGCACGCTCCTGCATGCAGAATGAAAAATCCTGTTGCATGTGTTGAATTAGACAATGATGATTGTTTCCAAGCAGGATTCAGCCTACAAGAGAACAGGGGGCACTCAAATGCAATGAATGAAAGAAAATAAAAAAAGAAATCAAATCAGTCAGGCCAAGGGTTTGATTGCACTGTCAGCATCTCTCTGCACAGCCTCAGCTCTGCAAGGGATTCGGAAGGTAACTTACACTGGGTGCAATGGCATCTGTCAGTTAAGAGGAAGCTGCACTCGTTTCCCTCTAGCGCCTCAGGGACAGGAAATCAAAGTTATTATTTTTTGCACCTAAAATAAAAATAGCAATAGAAACTTTGTTGTTACGGGTAAACTGCAGGTGCAGGCCTTGATCACAAAGGGACTGTTTTCAAATACTGTATCGACAGTTGTCCAACACTCCTTCGAGGTTTCTGCTTCATGCCTCTCTGTACTGGCGCTGCCATTGTATTTTGTTTAAACATAATAACCCAAAAGATGTATTCATTTTTCAGATAAATTCAGGCAAGTTGGAGAGTTTGTTTACTTTGTTAGAGGCACTATATGAACACAAAAGTTGTTGTTGTAGGTGAGTACAGTAATGTTAAGAATTACAATAAAGTTTGGTAAGTTATGCATACTTCATTGACTGTAAAGTACTTTGGGACATCCTGAGGTCATGAAAGGTGCTATACAAGTGCAAATCTTTCTTTAGGCCTATTCGCAAAGCCTCAGTTACTGTTTTAGAGGATTTCATTGGGGGGGTCCCTGTTTTCCATAAGTGGGACAACTTCAGCTAGTGTTGTGAGAAAGTTTGAAAAATCACTACATAGAAAGCAATTGTAGCCTTAGTTTTAGTACACATTGCGAACTGTTTATTATTTTCTACTTTACGAGGAGCTAACAAAGCTTTACTACTGTTGTAAAATAATGTAATGCTGCTGCGACTATCTGCTTGTCCTATTAAGATTTAATAAACTTGCTTGGCAGTTAAAGCCAAAAACAAGGTCTGGTGTAGTGGTGCTCCACCACTTTCAAAGACAAGGAAAGCAGGGAGGCACAGATTAAATTGGTAGCCATAGCGATCTAAAAATGACCTTTGTTCATTAATTTCAATACAATATTTTACTCCGTTATTGGGGAAATCGGAACACTCAAGGACATATGGAGCTAACGTGCACCTCAGATATTCTGAAATTTGGAAGACAAAAACATTTGGTTAGAAAGGGTAAAAGAAGCCAAAAAATAACACCTACTATCCAAATTCGTTTCATTTTCACTTCTAACTCCTCCATTTTGTAACTTATATTCCTCATGAACATTTTGCTCTGATCAGCTCCCATCATAAACTTAAAAACCTTAATTCTGTCACCTCAAAGACTTTCCTTTTCCAAAGAGGTCAATCCTAAACTCCTTTATCTCTCCTCAACACCCATTTAAAATATGAAGCAGGAAGTTGCAAATGTCTTGACAGTCCCTGTGAAATTCAGGATGCTTTGCAATGGTGCAGTTGGAGTATTCAAATTGGCTGTATGTAGTTTTGGGTGTTTGGGACTGTAAGGGTTAATGCGGAACTGGGAAAACAGTACCCTCCATATTATGATGTAGATGGTCACATGGGAGTAGTAGAGTATAGGAGTGGTAGAAATCAACAAGAAGAAAGCGCGTAGCCAGGACTGTATCCCATATATATATATGTATATAGCTATGTATTATTAATAAACAGTTATCATTCAACCATACAAGCCTTTAGACCTCTTCATGATACAACATACAACCTTGCAACATGGTGGCAGCGAGTGACGGACCCCAAATTCCCTAAGGATGAAGTAGTAAAGAAACTGCAGTCTGACCTGAGAGAAGTGCACCTAAGACCTCAAATACACAGCTAAGAAGCACTCAAGAAGCTCCACTACAGGCTTGGAGGGTGACGGGCAGCAGAAAGATCCACTGTGCAGCGTGAGAAGCACTCCACCAGAGCACGGGCAGGTCCTTTGCAAGACCCGATTGAAAGCAAAGTCAAAGGACCTAGCGAGATCACAAAAAGGGTGAGGAAACTCCAAAGAACATGCTGAAATAAGCTTTTAAATTTGGTGCAATAATCAGGCAGCACAGGCAGACCGATTGTTTTAACTAACACAGCTTGAAGAACGCTGCAACCAGATCCAGGGTTGGCACGGCAACCACGCGCGTGGGAGTAATTAAGGATCCCAAATTCACATTTTGGAATCCAACTACCGGTTACAGACATGATTCAGGAGCTGCTCTGGTGTGGCAACAAGCATATCGTCAAAATTCTGTACGTCATCCACAATCAACTCCTCTCTCTCTCCTAAGCAGAGATGCCTGTGCTGCCCTGTACTTTCTCAGAACAGCAGACGACATCAAAACAATCACCGTAGTCACCTACATTGAATTAGAGACTCCCGAGAGGTCCACCAGTGCTGATGATCTCGACTGGGACTTCCGTTCAGAATTGTCCTCACTCTTTGCAGAGACGGCCAATCTAGCTCCTTTGCAGACAGCAGAAAATACTCCTCTTCGGTCAGACCAGCCTAACCTCCAGATGAGCGCCAACTTACTGAAAACAGAAGACACAGAGGAGAAGGAGCAGCAGCAGAGGGTTGAGCCTGAATAGTTGCCATCTCAGGGCCAGGAAAAATGACAGCAATGACGCTGGAGCTTCAAGCTCACAAGCACAACGTGAAGTCAATCCCGAAGCAGGAGAGAAGCAGCCACCAACTCACCAAGACAAAACTCAGGGAGACACAAGTGCACATGAAGAAACAGAGCGCAGCATTAGAAGCTGAACTGCAGGTTGAGCTCAAGGATGAAGAACAAACAAACATAAGAGAGGTAAACCTTCAACTACCAGGAAGAACATGGCAGACCCCACCAGGAAAGAAAACCCGAGCTCACTCTATGAATGAATGGAGTGAACGTTCCCTCCGAAGGAGAGGGGTAAGCCCATGGTGTCCAACCAAGGAAGACAGATTGTTGACAAAGAAAAATTCAACGTTAAGGAACGTAAGACGAGAAACAGATGGTGAGACCTGAGTATTTGAAATACCAACATCAACTCCAAACCAACAAAGTCAACCCAAGCCGGTTGGGACTACCATTCCTCCAAAATTGAAAATAACAAGATCTGGAAGAGTCGTAAAGCCTCCAGACCACCTGAACCTGTAAAGTCAGAGACTTGGGGAGAGAAGGGGTAACATGTAACTATTATTATAAATACATTTGGGTAAAGACTTGGGGGGCAGTTGAGTATTAGGGTGTTTGGAACTGTAAGGGTTAATGTGGGACTGGGGAAACAGTACCACCCACATTATGACATAGAGAGAGTGACATGGGCGTGGTAGTGATTCTGGTAGAAGTCTCCATGAAGATAGCGCCTAGTCAGGACTGTATCCCGTATATATGTATATAATTATGTGTTATTAATAAACAATTATTGTTCAACCATACAAGACCCTCGGCCTTTTCACGAGACAACATATAAGCTAACAACACTCTACATGGCCACAAAAGACCTCGGATAGTTGGGGGTTAGGAATTGTTTGCTCTTAGTTTTGATTCAAGGATGAATTTTGTGAGTAGGGAAAATAACAGTGAATGTTCCTGTTCCTAACTTGATCTTTTGGCTTTAGAAGACTGCTGATATATTAGCTGTTAGCATTCTTCTGATGGAGGGAACACACCTTGATTTTTTGGAGTAACACATTTCACACTAACTATATTTAGCCTCTCGTGAATGTAGTTTCAGTTGTCATTTATAGTAGGGCCAGATTGATAAGACGTACACAATGTCGTTGTTATTGTGAAATGAAAAGACCTATTAGGGCAAAATGTACTCAAAACCTTGTTATGTTTGACTTTTGGAATGCACATTAACATGTGGAAAGAATCTCGATCGTCAGCAACTGCAAACATTAACGAGAGCTTAACCATCTCCTTGGTGATGTGCTGAAGCATTGTGTAATGCCTCAGGAGGCTGAAACATGTTGGAGACACTCAGGAGGTCAGGTAGTCTTTCACAAGGGAGAACAGGAGTCAGTGACATTTTGGATATTGAGCCTTCCTTAGAACAGAAAATTTGAAAAGTGCCCGTAGTTAAAACATGGTACAGGACAAGGGGCAATGGACAGAAACACAACAGCCACACAAACAGGAAAATAAATAGGATTACTTTTAAAGTGCTGAAGCACTGTCCCTCGTGGAAAAATTTATGCAGAGAAATGCCTTTGACCACAAGTCCATCAGGCAGTGGTCGGCACATAACGTCTTAGAGGCCCTGCGGGAAAAGGAGAGGGTGGATCCTGTGGGATGGTTCCCCAAGCAGACTGTCAAAGTCATTTGGCAGAATGCTTCATCGCCAGAACTTTCCAACAAGCACCAAGATGTAGCTTGGCTGGTGGTGAGGAAGGCCCTCCCCGTCAGATCCTTCCAACACGCCAGGAGTCTGAACCCCTCTGCACGTTGCCCTCGAGGTGGCTGTGGTGGGGACGAGACCGTTGTTCACCTCCTTGTGGATTGTGCCTTTGCAAAGAAAGTCTGGAGGAAGATGCAGTGTTTTCTGTCGAGGTTCACCCCGAGAAGTTCTGTGACACGGGACTCTGTGCTCTACGGGCTGTTCCCAGGGACACACACCGAGACAAACATCAACTGCAGCTTGAGGATCATCAACTCGGTGAAAGACGCTCTTTGGTCTGCCCGAAGGTTGTTGGTCTTCCAGCGCAAAGAGTTGTCCCCGACCGAGTGTTGCAGACTGGCACATTCCAAGGTCCAGGACTACGTGCTGAGGGACGCACTAAAGCTTGGGGCAGCCGCCGCAAAGGCGCAATGGGGAAAGGTCGCTGTCTAAGACCTTTCTGCCACAGTGCACCGAGGGGCTGGGAACTGTTGAGAGCCCCTCGGGCTGTACAGCTCACAATAAATGTACGCACTGAATACTAATTGTATTATAATTGTATTGAAGGACCTCAGAGTGCAACATGATGTATGTTGATAACTCCAATACCATTGTCTGATTGTCTGTAATGACCATATTGAAATGATTGTAATATTCATTGATCGTATTGATGAACCTCGTGATCCATGTGTAAAAGTTGAATCTGATTGTACTTTTTGTGATGGCGATTTTGAAATGTTTTACGTTCTTCCAGATATTTTATGAATAAAGTATATTTTTCCAAAAAAAAGTGCCCTACTGGGGATGGCTAATTGATAGGAGTGATATGTGTGGGGCACAAAATGAGGCACAACACAAGAAATCAAAGAAATAAAATACGTTTACAAGACACAGGGGCCTAAATATAAATCTTGGTGCTTTTTTGGGTCTGGGACTTGGTTCTGCATGACTAGCATGAGCCCAAATCAACAGGCTTGAGGATTAATATAAATTGATCCTCAGATCACAATAACATACTCATAAGCCACAGACTCTGGATGCAGCTCCATAAGCAACTCCTTTGAGTACTGGTATATATATATGTTGGGTTGCTGGCATTTCTAACAGAGGCCCAGAGGTAAGCCTCAAGAGGGGAATTGGAATGGATTATGGGGAGGGGGTCAGAGTGGGGGAATGGGTACGTTGACTGAGACACCTGTGGAGTTCGGAGGGGTTATCCTGCTTCTAAACAGATACATTTTTAATCCCTTTCTGGATTTGGCAGCCGTGGGAACCACTGAAGAATCCTGAGTGGTGAAGGCCCAACAACTGCATTGTTCATTGCTGATAATCCTCACTATGGGGTCCTTCAATAGAGGGAGGGGTGCTTCAGGATGGAGGCACCAACTATTTAATTTTTAAATTTAAAAATCTCCACAGAAGCTGGGCCACCATTGTTGAGTGCGAGACCCTCTATGGGGTGGCCTCCGGCCTCTGGCTGCAGCTGAGGCCTGACAGGCAGGAAGGATTTCAAAGCTTGCCTGGAGAGCTGACACCCCCTCTTCCCCCCGACCCCCGCCACAACCCCCACCGCTCCCCCCACCACACCTCACCCTCCCCCCCCACCACGCCAACTGCCGGGAGGGAGCTCTCAGGCTGCTGGCCTGTTCCCTGATGCTTTGGAGTCCTGATGGCTGACTGGAAAATTCTAGTTGGCCTCTGCTCTGGGGACATGCGTTCAAATCCCACCATGGCAACTGGTGTGGAATTTAAACTCAATTAACAAATTGGGACTTTATAGCTAGTCTCAGTAAATGGTGACCACAACAACTACCATTGGTTATTGTAGAAACCCACCTGGTTCACTAATGCCTTTTAGGGAAGGAAGTCTGCCATCTTTACTTGGTCTAAGTGTGACTCCAGACTCACTATAATGTGGTTGGCTCTTAACTGCCCCTCTGAAATGGCCTAGCAAGCCACTCAGTTCAAGGGCAGTTAGGGATGGGCAACAAATGCTGGCCTTGTCAGTGTTGCTCACAACCCATGAAAGAATAAAAATAATCATTTCTAATTGTTTGGTGTCTGTTTTTCATTAGTCCAACTATGATGTACCCTGAAACAAAAACAGAAAATGCTGGAAAAACTCAGCAGGTCTGACAGCGTCTGCGGAGAGAGAAAAACAAAGTTAACGTTTCGAGTCTGTATGACCCTTCTTCAGAGGACCCGAAACGTTAACTTTGTTTTTCTCTCTCCACAGACGCTGTCAGACCTGCTGAGTTTTTCCAGCATTTTCTGTTTTTGTTTCAGGTTTCTAGCATCTGCAGTATTTTGCCTGTATCTTTATGTGATGCTGTATCCCGGTTGTTTGTCATTTAAAGGCATCAAAGAGGGTCACACAACACCCTCCTCAACTGCTTGTAATGCTAACCCCTGGGGGAGGCAAAAATAAGCTGAAAGAGAAACCAAATCAATGGAGATTTGCACATCGAATGGCAAAATCAGTGCTCACAGGTGAATCGCTCTTGCTCAATTAATTGGCTTGATGATAATTGATCAACACCATTTAAGAGAAACGAACTTGCATAAAGATATAACTCAAGCTGAGGCAAACAGGTCCATTTCCAAAAGTAATTCCTGATTTCACAAGTTTAGAGAAACTCCAGATGCAACATTTAGTCATTCACAGGTTTGTTGACATGTGCCTGCTTTTCAGTGAGTTACAAGGTGACTTATTAATTCCGGTGAGAGTTGGAAATGATTTCCAGCCAACTGAATTGTGAAAATCTGAGACAAAGTCCCTTATTGCATTTAGTGAAATATTCTTGCACAATGAACTCAGAGATTATGGATAAAAACAAAAAGCTAAGAGTTTGTGGAACTTGCTACCACATGAATTGGTTGAGACAAATGGCAGTAATGCATTTAAGGGGAAACTAGATAAGTGCATGAGGGAGAATGCGATTGAAGGATATGCTGATAGGGTCAGATGAAATAGGGTGGGAGGAGGTTTGTGTGGAGCACAAACAATAGCAAGGACCTGTTGGGCAGAATGGCGTGTCTCCATGCTGTAAATATGATGTAATATCATTGATTTCGGTGTTACTGGCAACACAAATTAATCTTCAGTGACTGAATCTTTGTAAAGCTGTGACCTGGCATGCACTGAATTCTGACCCAGACAATCTGAAAAAGAAACCTGATGCTGTTGAGAGGAAGTTACTTGTCAAGTCCAGTGTTCCCAGATCATAACCAGGCTTTTTCCTGCAGACTACAATTGTTTTCCTGCATTTCCTTGTCAGTCTTCTAATATATTTTGTTGTGGTCATGTACGAGTGAGAATGCACCTGGACAAGAATAGGAACAGTTGTATTGTTTAAAGAGTAAATCTAAGGTGATTGCATGTATGCAAGTTGCTAAAGAAATGCAGGTGAAATTTGGAGACCAGTAAGCCAAAGTAATGCATATTTAACAGTTTTTAAACTTAATTCATCTTTCTGTGTCATGTTTGTTTTTTTTTTCTGGCTATTTCTCTCTTGAATTTTGTTTCCTTTCTCTCTTTACGGGTCTGCCTTTGATTCTGCTGTTTTTACAAACATTTTGTCGCCTCTCACTCTGTTGCTCATTTTCCTTTTCGCACTGTCTTTTTGTAAGGGTTGATTGACCCGACACATTGTTCGCAAACCCAAGGTGGATATTGGTATGAGTTGCGTTCATTTTTCATTGGGCCTGTTCTGCTCAGGATTCTTTAGCACCTCCTGGGGCCACCAGTGAGGGGTGACTTTATTTTTATGCATCTTCCTGCGGAGCCAAAGGAAGTAGGAGTGCAATTATGACTCCACATTTTGTCGCGGTCAACCTCCCCACCATATGTTTCCAACCTCCCTCCTGGGACTTAGCATCTAAGTCAATGCAAGTGAGGCAAGTGGCACGAAATTCGTCACCCACTTGTGGATTTGCAACAGTTGCCGGTGTAACACACACAAAGCAAGGCCCAGATTCGGGCCAGCCTCGGGCCTCTGAGTCTGGGTGCACGCTGCCTCAGCCATGCTGAGTCTGGGCATGGTTTCGAAATTCTACTCCCGTTTGTGTTTTCCCTACAAACAATACACAGAAGAAAATTTTACCCTCTGAGGCTTGCTTTTCTTCTCCCAATTTCTCTCTCGGTTGTTTATATTTAATTTCCAAGTCTCTTTTTCTCTCTCTCTCTCTCTCATCTTTATCCTGGCCTCTTGGGTATCCCCAAGTTTAATTGCTGCACCATTGATGGTCGTGCCTTCAATGTCCTAAGCTTTACAATTCCCTCCCTAAACCTCTACACCCCTCTTTCCTCCTTTTAAGATGCTCCTTAAAATGTACATCTTTGGCTAAGCTTTCAGCAACCGATCCTAACATTTCCTTATGTGGATTAGTGTCAATTTTGCTTTGGAACACTCCTATGAAATGCCTTGGGGTGTTTTATTATGTTAAAGGCACCATATAAATACAAGTTGTTATTTATCTCCATTCTCTCAGTCGCTATCTCCCTTTCTGCCCCCTAAGTTCCTTCTCCCAAACTTTCTTGTTTCTCTTTTTGTCTCTGGATCTCTTTTGCTTTATTTCCTCCCATTGCACCAATTCATATGTCAATATGTGTTGAAGACAGAAGTTAGGAAATATCTACTGAAAATGATCGCGGGGTGTTGGATACCATTAAAGAAGTCTTCATAGTCTTAAATAGGTTAACTGTATGTATTTATTAACTACAAGAACTATGTACATATATACAGTGAAGGATTCAAGCTAGGAGCTGTCTCCATGCTTGCTTGTGCACACAGCTCTGTCCAACACTAAACTGACCGCTGGGTGTGAGTCCTTTGTTCCCTTACATCATTGTGTGGGCGGTACTCTACTCAGTCCTACGTTAACCCTATATTTGTCAGACCCTTATACTACAAAAATAGCAATGAATATTTCATAACCAGGTAAATGCTGTGAACTCACATTAATTGGTTTGTTTCATTTACAACCTAATCCTATCCTAGTTAACTAATGCTTTAGCTTCTCTCTCTCTCTGTCTTTCTTTTGTTTGTCACTCTCTGTCTGCTCCCCTTTGAACATGTAACTTTCCTTCCGGTGTCCACACAATCTCTATCATGTGACCCAACAGGCCGAGTCATCAAGTTCTTGCAGTTGTTACACCGTCTTGGTGGCCATTTTGAAATTAAACTGGGTAAACATCAGTAAAAAAATCTTTGAACACCTGGGTTTGCTGGTTGGTTACCTTCTGTTGCTGCTCACATCTGGAGTCCTGTTAACTAAGAGGATCCCTCGTAGATCTGGAACTCCTTCAAATTTGCTGAGAATCAAATGATCAGAATTAAGAGAGGCTCAGGATTAATACTAAGGTGGTTCCCAGAACATTTCAAAGGTTACTCTGACTCTTGTGACAGGAAGTCACTCGCATAGTTCCAAGCCTATTAAAGCATCTTAGAGCTGACTTTGGCACTGGGTCAGCTTTAAAGGTATTTGGGCAATTGATTAAGGGTAGCAATGCCAAGCATTAACATAAGCTCATTTGCTTTTGTAAAAACTGTAAAATAACTGGCAGTAAGTTAAGTCATGCAATTAATTGCAAGATGCAATCAGGCAAATTATCAACTCGACAATTAGAATTGAGGCACTTGACCTTTTCCAAGGACACCAAACTTGACATTCTAGTCAAGTCTTTATTAAAAGGAAAAAAGCAGTCAAGGGCTTCAGATCCCATGTGTTCCTGACAGCTGGAGTTGTCAAGCCTCTGAAAATATTGCCTGCGAAGTAAACAAAGCCTTATTGACAAAAGAGGGAAGCCAAGGACCATAGGAAGCAGCTCAACAGCTTAAAATAAGCTGCATGAGAAGGTTGCCCACACAATTAACTGAGAAGCAAGAGCAAAGGGAGACCAGCCGATCAGAAAAGATGACTTCAGAAAGGAAGATGGATTTAAGCTTTCAGACGCTGATCAGGAGAAGACTGTATCTACAGGGTCATCAGGTTCTGATCAGCATATATGTTTACTGAAAGAGACTGGCAGCTCTCGCATTTGGCAGCACTATGGAAAAGGCCACGGCCGCTGCCAGAACAACACAGAGCGATCCAGGAGAAAGATAAGTGCTGCTGCGGGGGGTGGGGTTAGGGTTGGGGTGGGGGGTCTTGTGGGGTGGCGGGTCGCGGGAGAGGGGTGCCATGGAGTTTGGCAGCAAGGGCAGGGAGAGTGGCTGTCAGGGGCAACCCTCCGCTCCATGCCCATGCCCTCGATCGTGCACAGATTAGTGCAGATTGAGGGACATCCACCGCCAACCCTCCCCACCCTCCCAGCTGACTTGCAGGCTGCACAGTTTAACTGGGCGTCTAGGCCGCATGTCGACCGGCCAGCCTGGAGCTGGGAACATTGCAGTGGAGGCGGGAAGAGCCCCTTAAGTGATTGGTCATTGGTCGCTTAAGGGTCTCAAGTGGAGGTGGGGCTGAAATGTCGACATTGCGCCCTCCCCACCCCCAGAACGTAGGATGGCGTTGGGTATCGGTTCTGTTGCCAACCCACCAAATTTTCAGGCCCTCCCTCCTCCTTCCTCGTTTCCTGTGGGGACAGATCCGCCCATTATCGTCTTTAACCCTTTTGAGGGAGGCTGCACCATGTCATGTCCCAGAAAAGCACCGAATAAAAACTATTCCAATTTGCCAGGACTGCCCTACGCGTCATGTTTATGAACCCAATAGTTGCTGTAACTCTGTCCACATCTGATCTGCTCATAAAATGACATTTTTACGAGGAAACAGTGAAACTTCTTCATGCCCAATGCCAGGCAGCAAAAGATGAGACGTTTCATTCCTGTAACTTGGAATTAACCTGGTAATAACTATGACTTCATACTGCAAAAGTTCTCAAGAACAGGCGTCCAAGACCTGATTTTAACTCGACCGGTTCAGTTGTGTTTGGTTCGGTTGCCCAGTTTCCATCCCATCGATTTTACTGTTACCATGAAGCTGTGCATTGGGAGTGTAAAGTTGGAAAAGGGCCTTGCAAATTAGTTGGTTTGCTAATATATATATGACAGAAAAAAACACACTGATTCACCCACAAAACTGCAATATTTTGTACACCATAATACTGACACTCTCCATCCCAGCTGAATGCCATATAAGAGGTTAAAATACAGATTATAAATCCAGGCCCATCACGGGGTGAGATGGGGTGCAGGGTTGTGAGGGTGTAGTCTGGGAAAATTCCTCTGCGACTCTGTTCAACAATTGGGAGGAGTGCAGGAGAATAGGTCCTGATGCATATGATACAATATCTACCTTTTATACAAGGTGATCTCCACCCCAGCCACGCACAAACCCAGTTCTCACTTGAATTAGTTCAGAGAATCGGCATCCACTGCTCGAGTTAGCTTCTTCTGCAGGTCCTCTTTATTCTGGGAAACCTAGCTCTGGCCTTACATGACTTGAGTTTGAGAGTCCTGGTAGTTCCCTGCCCTATTGAAACAAACCATCCACACAAACACAACCTACTCCCTCTAAATGAATCTTCTAAACCTCAGCCAATTGACCCCATGAGTCTGCAATTCTCTAAAGTGTGGAGTTCAGTTCTTTGAGATTGTTTTGGTAACTAAAATATTTCAAACTGGGAATCAGTCTTGTGATAAAAGTTAAGCACATGTTTTCAGATTTTTCAGGAGGGAGGGTGGTTATGCAGGGTCGCGGTGAGAGGGGTGTGGTGGGGGGGAGGTGGTGTGGTCAGCAGCAAGTGCAGGGGGTACCTCTGAGTGGCGCCCTCCCCCATGTACCACCCGCCCAGGGGGTGACAACCCGGCCACACGGTTTTACCTGTCGTGTGCGCCGCACGGTGACAGACCTGCTCGCAGCTGGGTTAATACCAGCGGGAGGCAGGATGAGGCCCCTAGGTGGTCACTAATTGACCAGTTAAGGGCTTTAATTGGCAGTGGGGCAGGCAGGTCGACCATGGACCTTCCCGCTCAGAATTTAATGCGGGCGAAGGCAGGACAGCGGCAGGGTTCTGGATTACCACCACCCCGCCCTATGTAAATGCCCTTCCAACCTCCAAACTTGCCACCAGTGAGAGAACAAGATTTCGGCCTTTGTGTTTGAATTAGCCATTGAATTATCCATTGAATTATCCATTCAATTGATAATACCCTTTTGAATTAGTTTCAGGGAAGGCATTGATACAACATCAGCCTGCAAATTTCCTTCTGTTCCCTCTTCAGCCAGGGGGCTGGTTTCAATCCACAAGAGAAATCAGGTGATCCCCAGATGGCCATCTTTTGTGGCCACTTTTAAAAGATAAAAATGAGACTGAAGTTCAGAATATGCTGAGTCACGACAAAAGAGACACACTGCATTTCACCCCTGAGGCACAAACGTTTGTTCCGCTCACACAGAGGAGCTTGTGGTTTCTTCCCTCTGAGAGATGAAATAAGGAGATTTTTTAACGTGGAGTTATTTTAATCTGGAATGGATTGTATCGAAAGGCGTCTACAATAACGTTAAAAAGGGAACTGAATCACTTGAAGAGGTTTGAGGAAAGATCATAGGAGTGGGATGAATTGAAAAGCTTTTTCAAAGAGCTGGCACAGGCATGATGGGCCGAAAGCACACCTTCAGTGCTTTAAAACGTGATGATTCCAATGGCTGATGGGGGTCGAATTTCCCTGGTATTCTCCTGATACAGGGTACATTGGCTTTTACTCCATTTCTCCAGAGCTTCTGTTGATCCCCTGCCAAAGTGTGTGCCATCTACTGCAGCAACACTCCAGTAATGTGGTTAACTCTTAAACACCCTCTGAAATGGCCTAGCACGCCACTCAATGGTATGGACGGCAGTGATTTAAGAAGGTGGCTCACCACCACATTCTCAAGGGCAATTAGGGCTGGGCAACAAACGCTGGCCCAGCCAGCAACATCCACGCCCCATGAAAGAATAAAAAATGGTCACCAAGGCTCCTTCGATAGCACCTCCCAAACCTGCAACCTCTACCACCTAGAAGGTCAAAGGCAGCAGACACATGGGAACTCCACCCCCTCCAAGGTCCCCTCCAAGCCACACACCATCCTGTCTTTTAGTGTAGAATAATGGGTTAGTAGTTATGGTAATGAGGTAGTGATCTGTACCATGATTTAACAGTGACATCAGTAATCATATGCAAGAGATTGAGAAGAGAAGATGGAATAGTCTGTACAAGAGAGAGATGTACTTACCTAGAAGCTTAGGATGTACTATAGTGTAAATAAAAGAGTCTTTGAAAAAACATTCCTGAGTTAGACCTAAGTCACTCATAAACCTTCCCAGTCCAGAACAGGACACAAGTCACACGAAAAGAGTTCCAAATAATATTCAAAGTGGAAACCAAACCACAAGCCACTTAGAGATATATCACCATTCCTTCACTATCTCTAGATCAAAAACCTGGAATTCCCTTCCAAACAGCACTTAGGGTGTACCTACACCAGGTGGACTGCAGTATGGATCAAGAAGAAGGCTCACCACCACCTTCCCAAGAGCAATAAGAGACCAACAACAAAAGCCAGCCTTACTAGCGATGGTCACATCCTAGGAACATTTTTTTTTAAAGTTATGTGAAAGATCCAGAGACCCTCTGCGGAGATTCCAAGTGACATCTTTATCCCACATACCTGAGTTGGATTTTAATCCAAGTAACCGAGATTTACTTTATTTTGCCAAACAGTTTCATTTGAATACTGGTGATCTTGTCAGACTTCTCAAGATGGGAATGACAATGCTGAAGAATAAAACATTTTTTTCTGTGTTTTGGATCCACAAAAGTACTCAAGGGGTAAGTCAGGTTTATGAGCTAAATACACAGTAAAGCTTCTTCCACTCCTCTTAACTCCAGCCTCAGAAGGTAACCTCTCCTCGTGCCCCCAACAAGTTTAATTTCCGACACTGCGATTCTTGTGATCTCACTGAGTAAAACTGCCAAATTAATGCCAAACTGCAGGAGGTTTTGTACTGTGGACTCATGCTCATCAGCAACTAGTGGAACCTTCCCAAAATATACTTCATTTCAGTCCCTTTCATAGAGAGAAAAAGACATTCCTCTTGCTAGTTTTGGGTTGACTCCAAGGTTGAAAGGACATTGTTCAAACACATTGTACCATCTTCTTTTGCCAGCACTGATTTAAAATAGTGCTCAAAATAATAACTGCAGGTAACCTTCAAGCTAAATTTAATGCAGCCTTCATGTGACTACCATGTACAATTTAAGTCACACACTCAATAATCTTTTACTGGTCTTTTGGGATGTAAAAATTACAACACTTAGGCATTCCACGAAAGTCTGTTGTATGAGGAACCTGGAGTCAAAAGAGGGCAGAAATCACAGTGTATGAGTTACCAGCTGTAAAACATGGGCCTGAATTTTGCGCATGTTGTGCGCGGGCGATCGGCGGGTCTGGAGCTGGACGCGGTACCCTCTTCCGGCCGCCATCGCAACTGACCCGTGATTTTACCCTGGCTGGCCAATTGAGGCCCAGCCGGCGTGAAACGTGTCTGGACATTGGCGCAGCGCGTCTGGTGGGGGTGGGAATGTCCAATGGGGACCCGGAGTGGGGGTTTAAAAACCGTACAGGCTGAAGGCTGCCGGGAGTTGGTGAGGAGCCTGAGGGAGCTGTCCAGGAGAGAGTCTCATCTGTGGCAGGAGTTATGGCCTCATCACCCGCTGGGCACACCAGGCGGGAGGACGATGCTGGTGAGCACTCTGCCCCACGACGCTCTGACGAGTGCCTGCACAGTCGCGTGGAGGCAGTGAGTGTCCAGCGTGATATTCTGATGTTGCGGGGATGGCAAGAGGAGGCCACCCCAACTGATGCAGAAGGCCTCAGAATGAGCTGGCTGCCTGGGTGAGCAGGCATGATGTTGTGCGACGCACGTGGATCCAGTGCCGGAAAAGGTTCAATGATCTTCAGCGATCCATAAAGGTGAGCACCCACTTTGCATGGAACTGTGTTTGGAAGTTTTGGAGGGTGGCCGTTCATCGTGGCACTCAGGGGTGTGAGATGAAGAGTGCCAAATGGCACATATCCCTATGCCGGCCAAGGGTGGGAGATGTGTCTGCTACCTTGAGTATACAGAAGGGTGAGGCGTGCCAATCCAATGGGCACCTCAGACTGGCTCTCCTGGCGGAGGGGGTGGTGCAAGGGTGGTATGATGTTGCAGTTCGAGGAGGGACAAATCAATGCACTTTTGTCCGTAGAGGAGAAGAGAGCCATAATGCATTGGAGTGCGCACAAGCGGGTGGTGAGGTGCCCAAAATCCTGATCCCCTGCAGATTTGAGATGGATGCCCTGGACATGGAATGCCAGTGAGGAGCAAGGTCCACAGGTCACGGAGATGCAGGTGTCTCGGAGGACAGTAAGAGTCTAGTGGGCAGGTGAGAGGCTGGTGGAGTGTGTACGAAATGTAGGGTCGCGGCATCTCCAATGAGAAGTTCAAATCCAGAGCTCCCACTGCTTGTCCAATCACAGTGCCTCAGTGAGTTGTGCTTGCACAGTCACTTAGTAATGATGTTCGCAACTGACATATTCTCTTCCTCCCTCCGATGTCCCATCCTCACGACACACCACAGACACCGAGACCCCCCTTGACACCCAAAGAGGAGCCACCGACAGATAAACCCGTGTCACAATCTCTCTCTGCACCAAGAACCAGCGCAGACACAGGTGCATTAATGGCAATAGTGCATCTGCTCAGTTGGTAGTGCACAGTGGTGAGGGCACATCACACTCGCATGAGGAACTGGCGGAGGCAGAGAGTACCCAGGGCGCTGGCAGCTGGAGGACTGCTGGTGACCTGGACCATGCTGAGCCTCTGGAATTGTCCATCAGGTGGCAGATGCTGGATGTCCAGTGGGATGCCTGGGAGGATCTGGCAGAGATCCCTGAGGGTCTGCGTACTGTGGTCGCTGTGTTGGAGGAGTCTATGCGAAGCGTGAGTACTCTGTTGACCTGGAGCTCTGAGTGCATTGCCTCCTCCATTGAGAGAGTGGCGACTCTCATGGAGAGGCAGCTCCAGGGACATAATCAGGGGTCTCTGGGGCTGCGCTCAGACCTGCAAGCCTGCACACTGGTAATGACCTCAGCAGGTCACTGCCACTGTGAGGGATGGATGAGGCACCTAGTCACTCCGCTAGGTACCCATCCATCAACGGTGAGCAGGGAGGTTCAAACCAATCTCACATGTCACATCTGCAGGCTCCTCTCGGGGTGCTCCGATGAAGGCAGCCGCTCCTGTGCCCCTCTGTCAGTGCCTATAGCATGTGTGGAGGCTGCGATGCCTGAGGATGGCCCAGTCATGGTACCGGACATTCCCTCCCAGGCGGTTCCTGCACAGGCTCCGCCCGCCAGAGGATGTCCGCCAAGGTCATCAGGGCTGACAGGACATCAAAGTCAGCAGCAGCTGCCTCTAATGCTGCGCCAGCGAGGTGTGGGGGTGAGGGCGAGAGGGTTCGGACCAAGACACAGCACTTGCAAACGGAAGTTTACGGCACTATGAACACAATAGGAGTGGTCACAGGTGATATTACTTCAGCTGAACCATGTTCTATGTTCAAACTGTGTAAATATATCCACCATTTAAAGATGTTATTACGTTTCATGTTCTGACTGTGCTTTATGTTTCTCATAGGTGTTGAGCAGGGGACTGGCTTGTGACAAACGGGAACAGCTGCAAACTTTATTTCAGAGGTAGTTAGTTGATATAGGAGTTACAGGTTGGCCTCATCAGGAGTGTTTAGTAAGGAGGCACCATCACTCTTGCCCTCGCTTTCAAACCATGCCTTGGATGCCTAGCTGAATGAACAGAGAATCAAGGCATCCTTGGTCTCCCTGCCTCCTGCAAGGTTCATAAGTCCTGCAGCCATGTCCTCACTCATCAGCTGAGTCATCCTCTGCGGCCTACAGAGCTGCTTCATTGTCTTCATCCTCCAAAAGGTCTTCCCTTGAGGGATCCAGGTTATGCAGAGCGCAGCACAAAATGACAATAAGCGAGACAAGCTCAAGGGGATATTGCAATGCTCCCCCTGATTGGTTCAGGCAGTGGAACTTCATCTCGAGCAGGCCAATGGTCCTTTCAGTTACTGCCCTTGTAGAGGCGTGACTTCGATTGTACCTCACCTCCGCTTCTGTTCTCGGATGTTGGAGTGGTGTCATGAGCCACCTTTTCAGGGCATGGCCTTTGTCACCAGGAGCCAACCATCCAACTGAGCTGGAGTGTTCAAGAGACTTGGCACCTGGGAGTGCTGCAGGATGTGCACACACAATGGGAGCTGTCCCAGGTACCTGGTGCAGACCTGCAAAATCTGTGTCCTGTGGTCACAAGCAATCTGGATGTTGATGGAGTGGAAGCCCTTCCTGTTGACGAAGGTACATGGCTCACCGGCTGGTTACAGCCATGTAGTTTTTGGCTGTATGAGTGCAATCTATGGCACCCTGGATGTGGGGGAGCCCAGCAATTGCAGCAAGGCCTCTGGCTCACTCAGCTAGTCTGGCTTTGTTGGTCTGGCCGTGAATGAAGTTACTGACCCTTCTGAACAGAGCGTCAGTGACCAGCTTGACGGAGCTGTGGGCAGCAGATTGGGAAACGCCACATTGATCTCCCACTGACCCTTGGAAAGAGCTGGTGGCGAGAAAGTTCAGGGGCACTGTCGCCTTAAGAGCTACTGGCAGCTGGTGGCCACTGACACAGTTTGAGGCGATCTCTGGGCCAATCATGTGTTAAATGTAAGTCACAGTCTCCCTAAAGAGGCGGAGCGCCCTTCGGGCACTGGACCTCCGACATGTCCAGGAGCTGGAGTGCTGCCTGTAGACTGTCCCTGCAGGATAACAGCGTCTTCTGCAGACTTCCGCCTTGCACCTCCTGCTGGCCCTGCACCCCAAGGGTCTGCGCCTCTCTTTTCACAGGTCGCTCTCCAGGATGCTGCCTGCGGACACCGGCCCTCCTCTCCCTTCTGGCTGTCTCCTCCTCAGAGGAGGAGGTCCCTCCAGCGGAGTACACACTGGAAGGCAGATGGCACAGGATAGCGTCCTGAAGTCTGCACTGGGCAGGATGCCTCTAAGAAAGCGTGAGAGCCAAAGAGTCCTCCAGAAAACACAGGAAATGCAACAAGCTGTCAGAAAAGCACCTACAACCAACTCTCACCTAAACCCTTACCCATTCACAGAGCCACGGCTCTGGTTGACTTTTATCCCACCCTGAGCTGGGTTTCAATTAAAATCGGGATGGCCGCCTGGTCGTGTGGCCTGTCGGCCGACCGCAAAATTGCACGGGCCACGTAAACTTTCAATCAATTGGCTTTTTAATGGGCTTAGTTGCGCGTTTAATTGTTAGTGGGCGGGCTTCCAACTCCCACGCGTAATATGACACGAAGGCGCGATGACGCTGGGATGCGCGCCCGACATTTCTCGCATCGTGATTTCACGCGGGGTCGGTTGGGGTCGCGAGACTGATCCCTGCAACGTTAAATCCTGGCCGTGGTGTATTGGCCGCATAGCGTAAGGGGCGCGCTTACTCTAGGCAACTGGGTATACTGCAGATGCACTCTCCCTGGATTTACAGGCCCCAACAACCTATACAAAGCAGAGAATCATAGAATAGCAGGGCACTGAAGGGGGCCATTCTCCCATCAAACCTGTACTAGCTCTTTCGAGGAGTATTCCGGTTAGCCTCACTCCGTGGGTCCCTCCCCCATATCCCTGCAATTGTCTTTCTCCTTCAATTATTTACCCAATTCCCTTTTGAAAACTCCCGTCCCCTCCCCCTGTCAGGCGCTGTGTTCCAAACCCTAACCGCACGTTTGCATAAAAGTATTTTTTCTCGTGTCGCCTCTGCTTTTTTCTGTCAATCACCTTAACTCTGTGCCCTCTGATTATTGATCGTGCAGCCATTAGAAATGATCTCAGCTTTACTGGCTGGAATTATCCAGCGCTCCGGTGACAGGTTACCCCTGCGGTGGGGCCGGTGAGGCTTTGAAATCTCCATTCTCGCTGGTGGGACCGGAAGATCCCATCGGCGAGAGGGGCTGGAACATTCCGGCCACTGTATCTGAACCCTTAGTGATTTGAAACATTTTAAATATAGGTGTATGGCTTATATGCCACGTTTTAAAAAAAAAATCATTCATAGGATATGGCTGGGCCAGTATTTATTGCCCATCCCTAGCTGCCCCTTGAGAAGGTGGTGGTGAGCTGCCTTCTTGAACCGCTGCAGTCCATGTGGTGTAGGTACACACACAGTGCTGTTAGGGAGGGAGTTCCAGGATTTTGACCCAGCGACAGTGAGGGAACGGCCGATATATTTCCAAGTCAGGATGGTGAGTGGCTTGGAGGGGAACCTCCAGGTGTTGGTGTTCCCAACTATCTGCTGCCCTTGTCCTTCTAGATGGTAGTAGTCGTGGGTTTGGAAGATGCCATTGAAGGAGCCTTGGTCGGTCAGTCGCATGCCTGACCGTGCTTACTCAAGCATTTCATGCTTACTGCCATTTTTGTTTCTAACATTGCCTTATTTTCAGATGTAAGTGACTTTGGTTACAGGTGGTAACACAATAACGGTGACAACAAACTGGCAGCCTGTCCTGAATAGAAAAGAGAAATCGGGGAGGTGTGAAGCAGTCTGCTGATTCGCTCCCGCCGTCTTGCATTGACCCTGAGTGAAGCAACGCTTTGGTTTTAAAATTCTCATCCTTATTTTCAAATCCCTCCGTGGTCTCGACCCTCCCTATCTCTGCAATCTCCTCCAGCCCACCACCCTCCGAGATATCAAACTCTGGCCTCATGAGCACCCCCGATTTTAATCCATCCACCATTGGTGGCCACGCTTTCGGCTGCCTAGGCCCTAAGCACTGGAATTTCATCCCTAAACCTCCCTGCCTCTCTGTCTTTCTTTCCTCCTTTAAGACGCTTCTTAAAATCTACCTCTTTGACTAAACATTTAGTTGCCTGCCCTAGTATCTCCTTCAGTGACTCGGTATCCAATCTTGCTTCATAATACTCCTCTGAAGCTCCTTGGGACATTTTATCATGTTAAAGATGCTATATAAACACAAATTGTTGTTTCTATTGCCCAGGGCCATTTTCACCCCCTGTATTATACTGACTTTTGTCCATTGAACCATAAGAACTTTATTTAGGCTCAGTCCCTATAATTGAATTTGAAACTAGCATTTGAACTCATGCCTCTCACCTGGCAGGGCCAGTGGCCAAGCCAAGTGACTCCTGAGATACCTTCCCCAAACTTCTATACAACCTTCAAAATCAGGAAAGGGAAACTGACAACATTTATTGATGGATGGCTGCAATATCTACCCCTCAACCAACATCTAAAAGCAAATTATCTGGTCTTTATTTCATTGCTTTCTGTAGAAGTTTGTGGTGTGCAAATTGGCTGCAGTCTTTCTCACATTACTACGCTTCTAAAGTGCTTAATTGACTATAAAGTACTTTACCAGGTTGTCCTGATGTTGTGAAAGATGCAATGTACGTTGTATATGCTCCCATCTCCCCAAATTACATTACGAGCTTTAAAGAGCAGAGTGATTCTTATCCCTTTGCTAATGCTATACAGCAGACTATAGTGTGCTTTTATTGCTGGCTATGTTCCATGTAGTAAGTATTGAGTCTTTTTATTTAATTAGAGTTACTAGCTCTATAATCCCACCAAATCTATAATTTTAGTTGTTGCAATAGTGACCTGCTAGCACTGTACCCTTTTCAGAGATTAGCTCCAGCTTAATGCACTCTTTCGTTGTATGAATTCAAATTGTCAACTTCTTAGCGTTTCCTGCTAAACTCCAGTAAGGCCTTTGCCTCCAATGGGAATCATAGGTTGATATAAGCTGCAGTTTCATAGCTGCTTTTATGTTGCTGCGAAATGGCTTTGGTATCAGGCTGGTGATCTTCAACCTTCTGGGTTAGAAATTTGGTTAGAAATGCAGATCGAGGATTTCAAACCTGAAGCTCAGGCTGCATTGTAAATCTGGTTTCTTGGAGTTTGGTTGCATACACAAGGGCGTCTGTTGACTTAGCGTTCCCTAGAAGCATCGCCCAGTAAGGTACAAACCCTGAGGCTCAAAATCTGCTCAGGGCCTTGATGAAAATGAAAGATTGGCAGTCTAACTCCCGTCCATGCAGCAGCAGCGCATTCAAAGACAACCAACTGTGGCATCATTATCTGGAGTATACTGCACTGATATAGAAGCTTCCTGTGTCAGGGGGATGGGCAGACCATATTATACTGCAACCCAACTTCTGTAAAGAGCGCTCATGAAAGACTGTCAGCTGCGGTTCACTTGGTAGCATTTCTGTCTTTAAGTCCAAGAGGTTGTGGGTTCAAGTTTCTCTCCAGTCCTTGAGCATAGGAATCTGACACCCCAGTGCAGTACTGCGGGAATACTGCACTGTTGGAGGCTCTGCCTTATGGATGAGATGCTAAACTGTGACCCCCTCTGCCCTCTCAGATGGGTGTAAAAGATCCCATGGTGCTCTTTTCTGAAGAAGAGTTAACCACATTGCTGTGGATCTGGAGATACGTGGAGGCCAGATAAGGTAACAATGGCAGATTTCTCAGGGAGAGGCATTAGTGAACCAGATGGGTTTTTATGACAATCAATAGTAGTTTTATGGTCACCATTACTGAAATTAACGTTAAATTCCAGATTTACTAATTGAATTTAAATTTCACCAGCTGCCGTGGTGGGATTTGAACCCATGTCCCCAGAGTATTGGCCTGGACCACTGAATTACTAGGGCAGTGACATTAGCACGGCACCACCGTTGCCCCATGGTGATGTCTATAACATATCTATAACAGCAACAATGTGCATTTCTATAGTGCCTTGAATGTAGTAAAACCCCCCAAGGCATCTCACAAGACCTTTATCAAGCAGAATTTGACAGGGAGCCACGTAGGAGATATTAGGACAGGTGACCGAAAGCTTTGTCAAAGAGGTAGATCTTAAGGAGCGTCTTCGAGGAGAAGAGAGAGGCGGAGGCAAGGAGAGGTTTAGAGAGGGAATTCCAAAACCTAGGGCCTCGGTAACTGAAGACACGGCCGCCAGTGGTGGAGCATGCCAAGGTGTGGTGAGGATCCTACCTGAATAAAACGAGGCAATTATTTGGACATACGACTGAGCATTTAATTTGGTTCCGATATAAAATTCCGGTGTTTGACAGAAAATAATCAGAAGTGTGAATGAAGCTCACCATGAGTTTATATTGCGCACGATCATATTTTTTAATCAGCTTTGACATGCATGTAGTACCGCATGTGGCCACTAGAGGATGGTATAAGGTAACACTGCAGTGATGGGCACCCTAGGCTAGTGAATGAGTGGCCCTCCTTCGTCTCAGTGGGCCGTAAGATTGGAATCGGGCATGTGCGCTAACCATGACCCCGTGAATAAGAATTTGCGGGGCAGTGCCGAATGGACTGATCGGGC
Source organism: Cetorhinus maximus (assembly GCF_964194155.1). NCBI lineage: Eukaryota > Metazoa > Chordata > Chondrichthyes > Lamniformes > Cetorhinidae > Cetorhinus > Cetorhinus maximus. The sequence continues at coordinate 4,186,929 of NC_135886.1, read as the reverse complement.
ACAGAGGGAGCGCACCTCACCTCACGTGTCCTCGCCTTGCGTGTGCATCACTTCACTCTTACCTGTGGGGAAAAAAACCAAGGCAGGTGGAAAGCGGCGGAATCTGGCAGCCCTGCGCGTGGGCACCAGTCAACAAAACCGTCTCGTGGGGGGCGGCACTCAGAGAACCCGGGTGGGCCGCAGGCTGCCCACCACTGTAACACCGTGTGTTAAAAATGTGCACCCTGCTGGGTGGAGGGTGGGGAGGGGGGGGGAGGGAACCAAATCTTCAACTATGGGGAACACAGTGAAAAGGGTGAGTTTGAAAACCCATGTCTTAGGCCGTCAGCATTGGAAAAAGAAATTTGGCTGAACAAACGCCAGCCGTTCCAATAGTTTGGGAAAAATTAAAATGAGCACATCGGCCAACTATGGCTGCCAGGTCCAGTGGGCGTAATTCCCGGAGTCCTGGAGGAGTTGTTACAGGAACTCCAGTCTCCAGCCATTCTACGCAGAAAAACGATTAATTAAATAATTAACAAATGAAAGCATTCAAAGAAATTAAAAAGCAAACAACGTAATTTCGATGCCCCGACGATTTTTTTTATTTCTCCGAGGTTTCTTGCAGCAGCGTCTCGAGGTTAATCTTCAATTCCTGAAGGTTCCAGGACAACCCCGAAGGATTGGCAATCCTACCTGCAAAACACTCGCTGTCCTGATTCGGATGCCACAGAATCACAGAATTCAGCCCATTGTGTCTGCACCTGTCCTCTGAATGAACAATTCACTAAGCGCCATTCCCTGCCACCCCCACTCCCCCACCACCCCCCTGGTCTCTCCTCGGTAACACTTCACATTCTTCCTTTTTAGATAACTGCCTTCTGAATGTTTCAGTTGAACCTGCCTCCACCACACTCTCAGCCAGTGCATTCCGGACGTGAACCACTCGCTGCATGAAAAAGCTTTTCCTCAGGTCACTTCTGCTTCTTTTACCAATTACTTTAAACTGTGCCCTGTCGTTCTTGATCCTTTCACGAGAAGTAAGATTTTCCCCCTATCTAATCTGTCCAGACCCTCCATGATTTTGAACATCTCTATCAAATCTTCTCTCAGTCTTCTTTTCTCCAAGGAGAACAGTCCTCACTTCTCCAATCTACCTTCTTAACAAAAATTCCTCATCCCAGTTACCAGTCTCTTGAATCTTTTCTGCACTCTCTCCAATGCCTTCACATTCTTTCTAAAGTACAGCGCCCAGAACTGGAAGCAATACTCCGACTGAAGCCGAACTACTGTCCTCTACAAGTTCAACATAGCCCCTTTGCTCTTGTACTCTATGCCCCCATTCAGAAAGCCTAGGATACTGTATGTCTTAATAACCACTCTCTTCACCTGTCCTGCCAACTTCAAAGACTTATGCACAAATGTATCCAGGTCCCTCTGCTCCTGCACCCCCCTTTAGAATGGTGCCCTTTATTTTATCTGAAGAATGGCCATTTGAAAAAAAGTATTAGGGCCGTGGTTTGGCAAGAACTCGGTATTCAGAGAAGGAGTACGGACTGATGGCTGCATTCCAGTAAGGTCGCTGCTGCTGTCTCACTCCATCTCCCCACTTATTGGCCTTTCACCTGTGATCTATCAGCCTGACCCTTGGGGCTGCTATCGTGGCTTCATGTCACAGGATCTACTGCCTTAATCATTATAGCGAGCAATGGGTAAAGGCAGAATGCCATTAATAAATCTTGTGCTGTTCCAACTCTACATGATGACTGAATCAAAGGGTGAAAGAGGGTGGAATACAATAATATTATTTCTCAATTGTGCAAGATTCTGATTCATCCTATTCATTCTATTTTGCAGCGATTGAAGCACTGAATGAAGCCATCTGGTGTCATTCTAGCATTTTGCAACCCCATTGTTCAAAGAACACTTACATAAAGTGAAACACAAAATGCATTGTTACAAAGAGCACTTGTTTTTTTTCTAAAATAAAAGCAAAATACTGTGGATGCTGGAAATCACAGAATCACAGTGCAGAAGAGGCCCTTCGGCCCATCGAGTCTGCACCAACACGTGAGAAACACCTGACCTACCTACCTAATCCCATTTACCAGCACTTGGCCCATAACCTTGAATGTTATGATGTACCAAGTGCTCATCCAGGTACTTTTTAAAGGCTGTGAGGCAACCCGCCTCCACCACCCTCCCAGGCAGCGCATTCCAGACCGTCACCACCCTCTGGGTAAAAAGGTTTTTCCTCACATCCCCTCTAAACCTCCTGCCCTTCACATTGAACTTATGCCCCCTTGTGACTGACCTTTTAACTAAGGGGAACAACTGCTCCCTATCCACCCTGTCCATGCCCCTCATAATCTTGTACACCTCGATCAGGTCGCCCCTTAGTCTTCTCTGCTCCAACGAAAACAACCCAAGTCTATCCAACCTCTCTTCATAACTTAAATGTTTCATCCCAGGCAACATCCTGGTGAATCTCCTCTGCACCCCCTCCAGTGTAATCACATCCTTCCTATAATGTGGTGACCAGAACTGCACACAGTACTCCAGCTGTGGCCTCACCAAGGTTCTATACAATTCCAACATGATCTCCCTACTTTTGTAATCTATGCCTCGATTGATAAAGGCAAGTGTCCCATATGCCTTTTTCACCACCCCACTAACATGCCCCTCCACTTTCAGAGATCTATGGACACACACGCCAAGGTCCCTTTGTTGCTCAGGACTTCCTAGTGTCATGCCGTTCATTGAATACTTCCTTGTCAAATTACTCCTTCCAAAGTGTATCACCTCACACTTTTCAGGGTTAAATTCCATCTGCCACTTATCTGCCCATTTGACCATCCCGTCTATATCTTCCTGTAGCCTAAGACACTCAAACTCACTATTAACCACCTGGCTAATCTTTGTGTCATCCGCAAACTTACTAATCCTACCCCCCACATAGTCATCTATGTCGTTTATATAAATGACAAATAATAGGGGACTCAGCACAGATCCCTGTGGTACGCCACTGGACACTGGCTTCCAGTCACTAAAGCATCCTTCTGTCATCACCCTCTGCCTCCTACAACTAAGCCAACTTTGAATCCACCTTATCAAATTACCCTGTATCCCATGTGCATTTGACTTCTTTATAAGTCTCCCATATGGGAACTTGTCAAAGGCTTTGCTGAAATCCATATAAACTATATCAACTACACTACCCTCATCTACACACCTGGTCACCTCCTCAAAAAATTCAATCAAATTTGTTAGGCATGACCTCCCTCTGACAAAGCCATGCTGACTATCCCTGATCAAACCTTGCCTCTCCAAGTGGAGATAGATACTCGCCTTCAGAACTTTCTCCAATAGTTTCCCTACCACTGACGTGAGACTCACTGACCTGTAGTTCCCTGGCTTATCTCTACAACCCTTATTAAATAGCGGAACCACATTAGCTGTTCTCCAGTTCTCTGGCACCTCCCCAGTGGCCAGAGTGGAATTAAAAATTTGGGTCAGAGCCCCTGCGATCTCCTCACTTGCCTCCCTCAGCAGTCTAGGACACAAATCATCCCCTCTTTGCTCTTCTAATTGCCTTCTTAAGCTCCACCCTGCATTTTCTGTACTCCACTAATGCCTCCGCTGATTAGCTTCCCTTGTACCTGCTAAAAGTCTCTCTTTTCCTTCTCATCATAACTTGAATGTCTCTGGTCATCCATGGTTCTCTGGGCTTGTTACTCCTTCCTATCACCCTAGAGGGAACATGTTGAGCCTGTGCCCTCCCCAGTTCCTTTTTGAACACCCCCCACTGTTCCTCTGTAGATTTCCCCACAAGTAGCTGTTCCCAGTCTACCTTGGCCAGATCCTGCCTTATTTTAATAAAATCCATTCTCCCCCAATCCAAAACATTTTTTTGCAACTTGTTGATTTCTTTGTCCATAACAAACTTAAACTGTACCATGTTGTGGTCGCTATCACTAAAATGCTCCCCCACCACCACCTCAGCCACCTGTCCAGGTTCATTCCCCAGAATTAGGTCCAGCTCTGCGCCGTCCCTTGTTGGACCCTCTACATATTGACCTAAAATGTTCTCCTGTACACATTTCAAGAAATCCACTCCATCCCAGCCCTTAACACTACGTCTATCCCAATTAATGTTGGGAAAGTTGAAATCACCTAATATAATTACCCTATTGTTATTGTTTTTACACACCTCCAAAAATTGTGCACATATTTGCTCCTCAATTTCCCGCTGACTATCTGGGGGTCTATAATAAACACCTAACAATGTGGCTGCCCCTTTTTATTCCTAAGCTCTAACCAAAAAAGCTTCATTCGATGCCCCCTCCAATCTGAAACAAAAACAGAAAATGCTGGAGAAACTGAGCAGGCCTAACAACGTCTGTGGAGGGAGAAACAGAGTTAGCCTTTTCTTCAGAAGAAGGGTTATATGGACTCGAAACATCAACTCTGTTTCTCGCAGCACTGCTTTTTTTTGTGTGGGATTTAATTTGTATCATTTATTTTGAGGCATTGCAGACCTTAAACATTAGACCATCAAATATCCAGTGCGATCTGCACTCATCTCCTGATGGATTGGAATAATTTTGGTTGTCTGATTATTTCATCACTGACCTGTAACCAATTCTTGCCTAATCACAGCTGCCAGAACAATTAATCCTCTGTGTACTGCCCATGGCTGCAAATTACCCTCCTCATTGCTTCCAGTTCAGGTCGCATTGTTTTAAATGAGGGGAGTGTTATGTAATGAAAAGACATTATATCATAATTAAGCTGTCAGTTATGGTTCTGTTGGTCACATTCTCTGAGTCAGAAGGCTGTGGGGCTTAAATCCCACTCCAGAGACTTGAGCACATAATCAACGCTGAACAGAGTACAGATGTTGTATTTTGGTGTCCTGGCCAATATTTATTCCTCAACAAACATCACTAACAAAGGCAATCTGGACATTATCACATTGTTGTTCGTAGGAGCTTGCTGTGCACAAATTGGCCGCTGCACTTCCCATATTTCAACAGTGACTATACTTCAATAATACTCCAGTGGCTATAAAGTGCTTTGGCTTCTCCTGAAAAGTAATATAAAAATGCAAGCTCTTTATTTTTTATCAACTGATGCACCGTTCACAGTCAAAAATAAAAATTCTCTTCTGTATCTGTCGTGCTGCTTTCGAAGTCACTCTTACTCTCTTCCTCCTGTTTCTCTCCTGCCATTTTTCATTCTCTCTATGTTTTTCCCACTTGGGGTTTTTGCATTTTCCCATTTTCTGGGAATGGGGGGGGAGAAGCAGTATGAGGTGGGTGGAGGCATGTCCTGAAGGCTGTTATACTGGCTTTAAATAGGGAGCAGGCCAGAGGCTTGGAATGGTGTGACTTAAACCAATATGTGAAGGATAGTCGTCGCGAGTGACGCCTCGAAACGTGACCAGCATTTCTCGCACCCACCCGCTGAATGCCGGACAGAGAGGTAGCTAGGTAAATGGACGGGTGAGGTGAACATTGCCTCAAGTTGCTCTGGAACCAACCATTAAAGGAACAGAGCATGCCGCTAAACCCAATTGCTCATCAGTTCCATATTATATTCATTTGTGGTATATGGCATTAACTCAAACAGTATTGCGTATGTGCAATGCCAGATAATCTATTTCTTAGTGTAACCTTTCTTTGTCTGCTGAAGATGAGCTGAATTATGTGGAAACCTGGTCGACATGTTCATTTTCACGTTTATATTGTACCCTGGAGCCTAAATTGACCAAACATATTTTCACACTGGACATGATTTTACATCTCCTTAGCTCGTGTAGGAACTAATTGCTCTTCAATAGTTAGTCATTAACTGCCGGTTTGTCATAAGAGAATTGCATGAGCCGATTACTAACCAAGTTAGTGTGAAGCGTTGCCAAGCATCCCAAATTGTTTGTCGCCTCCTCCTTAAACCAATCATTGCTAGCCAGAGACCTACTTAGTTTGTTGCCATTATAGGGCAGATCGATCTCATTCCCCATAAAAGAATCTAAATTAAACTTTTCAAGTTCTCCCCCTTCCTTCTGTTACTTACTCTTAAGGGCAGAGGATCAATGTGATACTGCTACCCAACTGTCACCATCAATGAAGAGCGAGAGGACCCAGAGACAAGCAACTAGAAGATTGAGTGAAAAGAGGACCCAGGGACTCAGCTAGCTCCTTTGTTTAGAACATATAAATTCAGACATTCCCAGTATGACCAGCAATGAGTGCATGACCTTAATGTAGTGTGGGAGCTTGGTGAGCTGAGAGAGTTCAATGAGAGGGGAGGGTGGTGCCCCTTTGCTGTTTCTCTTTCACCCTGTAGGAACTGGTTTTTGCTCTGTTACAGGGGAAGAGGCTAGTTGTTTGGTGAGTACCTGGTAAGTGGTCAAGGTCTATTCTATTCCTAAGGTCTAAAACAGTACAGAAAGTGTGATAAGATTAATAAACATATAAAAGAAAATAAATAATTGAATAAAATAATTAAGTAATTAATTAAAGCACATAAGTATGATAGGACAGGTGATGTCTCATGGCTGCAGCATGTGGGAGCTCCTGGATACCAGTGTTATCCAGGGCAAGCACATCTGCAGTAAGTTTTTGCAGCTTGAGGAGCTTCGGCTCAGAGTCATCGAACTGGAGGCTGAGCTGCAGACACTGCGACACATCAGGGAGGGGGAAAGTTACCTGGACACTTTGTATCAGAAGGCTATCATACCTGTTAGGATAGGATCTTGTTATTTGGACAGGAAGGTGTGACTGTAGTCGAGGCAGGTAAGGGGACCCAAATGGCAGGAGTGCAGGAGTGTCAGCCTCTGCAATTATCCAATAGGTTTGAGGTTCTTTCAGCTTGTTTGGATGAGAGTGGGGGCTGCAGGGTGGATGAGCAAACTGACCATGGCACTAAGGTATAGGAAGCCATTCAAGTGGGGAGAGCACAAAGGAATGTAGTGGTAGCAGGGAACAATATAGTGAGGTGGATTGACACTTCTCCATAGCAAAGAGCGAGAGTCCAGATGGCTGTGTTGCCTGCCCGGTGCCAGGGTTCGGGACATTTGCTCAGGACTGGAGAGGAACTTGCAGTGGGAGGGGGATGATCCAGTGGTTGTAGCCCATGTCGGTACCAACGACATAGGCAGGATGAGGAAGGAGGCTCTGCATAGTCAGTATAAGGAGCTAGGCACCAAATGAAGAAGCGGAACCACAAAGGTACTAATTTCTGGATTATTACCTGAGCCATGTGCAAACTGGCATAGGACAAATAAGATTAGGGAGATGAATGCGTGGCTCAAAGACTGGCGTGGGAGAAGTGGGTTCCGGTTCACGGGGCACTGGCACTAGTATTGGGGAAAGTGGGATCTGTACTGTTGGGACGGTCTACACCTGAATCGTGCTGGGGCTCATGTCCTCACAAGTCACATAACTAGGGAAGTAGAGAGGGTTTTAAACTGAATAGTGAGGGCAAGGGATCAAATTTAGGAAGATGTGGTAAACCAAAGAGTAGAGACAAGGCAAGAGAGACAGGTATTAATCTGGGAAATGATAAACAAACCAAGACAGGAAGGGACAGAGAGTAAAATCTAAGAGTGAATCAGCAGATAAGGCTAGATGTTACAAAAATAATAGAAGGACAAAACTAAAGGCTCTGTATCTATATGCACATAACATTCAAAACAAAACAGATGAGCAGACAGCGCAAGTAGAAATAAATAAGTATGATCTGGTAGCCACTGCAAGCACATGGCTACAGGCTGATATAGATTGGGACCTGAATATTGAAGGGTACGTTACATTTAGGAAGGACAGAAAGTTAGGAAAAGGTGGAGGGGTGGCTCTGTTAATTAATCATGGCATTAGCACATTAGAGAGGGATGATCTAAGTTCAGGAAGCCAGGATGTAGAAGCGGTTTGGGTTGAGGCGAAGAATTATTAAGGCAAGAAGTCACTTGTGGGAGTATAAAAGAAGAGATAATGGGAGCTTGCCAGAAAGGTACAGCAATAATCCTGGGGGATTTTAATCTAAATATAGATGGAAAAATCAGATGGGCAAAAGTAGCATAGATGAGGAGTTCATAGAATGTTTTCAGGATAGTTTCTTAGAACAGCATGTCCTGGAGCCAACCAGAGAGCAGGTTATACTAGTCCTGGTCTTGAGCAACGAGGTCAAATTAATTGATAACATCATAGTGGAGGCACCTGTAGGTAGCAGTGATCATAATTTGGCTGAATTTCACATTCATTTTGAGGGAGAAACGAGTGCGTCCAAGACTAGTATTTTAAACATAAATAAGGGCAATTATGAGGGCATGAAAGCGGAGCTAGTTAAAGTGAACTGGCAAATGAGGTTAAGGGATAGGTCAATAGAGGTTCAGTGGCAGACATTGCCACTGAATAGATGCATTCCAATTTCAGAACACACAGAATAGATACACTCCAATGAGAAACAAAAATTCCAAGGGGATGGCCCACCGTCCGTGGTTAACTAAAAAAGCTAAAGACAGTATCAAACTTAAAGAAAAAGCATATAATTATGCAAAGACGGGTGGCAGGTCAGAAGATTGGAAAGAATATAAAGAACAGCAAAGGATCACAAAAAGATTAATGAGGGAAAAACTGTAGTATGAGAGAAAGCTAGCTAGTAATATAAAGGCGGATAGTAAGAGTTTCTATAGATATCTAAATAAGGGACAGAGATAGGTTAAGCGAGTGGGCAAACATTTGGCAAATGGAGGTTAATGTGAACAAATGTGAAATTGTCCATTTTGGCAGGAAGAATGATCTGAATCGTGAGAGATTACAGAGCTCTGAGATTCAAAAGGGATCTGGCTGCCTGGCTGCATGAATTAGGAAAGCTAATAGAATGTTATCATTTACTGAGAGGGGAGTTGATCACACAAGGAAGGTTATGCTTCAGTTGTACAGGGCACTGGTGAGACCTCAGTCTGGAGTATTGTGTACAGTGTTGGCCTCCTTATTTAAGGAAAGATGTAAATGCGTTAGAAACAGTTCAGATAAGGTTTACTAGACTAATAACAGGAATGTGTAGATTGTCTAATGAGGAAAGGCTAGGCAGATTAGGCTTGTATCCACTGGAATTTAGAAGACTAAGAGGTGACTTGATTGAAACCTTTAAGATCCTGAGGGTGGATGTGGAGAGGATGTTTTCTCTTGTGGGAGAATCTAGAACTAGGGGTCACTGTTTAAAAATCAGGGGTCAATCTTTAAGACAGAGATGAGGAGAAGTTTTTCCTCTTAGAGGGTCGTGAGTCTTTGGAAATCTCTTCATCAAAAGGCAGCGGAAACAAAGTCTTTGAATATCCTTAAGGCAGAGGTAAATAGATTCTTGATTAACAAGGTGGTGAAAGGTTATTGGGGATGGGCAGGAATGTGGGGTCGAGATTACAATCAGATCAGCCATAACCTTATTGAATGGTGGAGCAGGCTCGAAGGGCCAAGTGGCCGACTCCTAATTCGTAATCTGTATGAGCACAGAGACTGGCAATCAAACTCTGCAAAATTAATGTATACAGAATACGCCTTTCACAAAACTCAGGGCACCTCCGTAGGGTTAAAGACATAAATGTCTTTGAGAAGTGGTGGGGTTGTAAAGTGGACAAGTGGTTCGCTCTTATGATGTAAGATAGATCTTCTGCCTATTGATTAGGAGTGGACAGAAAATAAAGCTCTGCGTTCTGTGCTTACGGTACCTACTTTACACACACAGGCACATTAATTGGACCATCACAGGAAGACTGCTCACGACCACATTGTCGGGGCACTGAACGTGGTCTTACCAGCAGCAATGTTTCTTTTTAAAGCCTCTGGTCGGACAGCATATCATAAATTTGGCTTCAGAAGACCTGTTTCGGACCAGCTGAGTTGACTGTCTTAAGGATAGAAGACTGAAACAGAGACAATGGTCCTTTCAGATAAACTGCCTGAAGGAACATTAGACTTGTATTCAGATTAGACAGATTTTTGATCTACAAGGGAATCAAGGGTTATGAGAGACAGGCAGGAAAGTGGAGCTGAGGCCACAATCAGATGAGTAATGATCTGACTGAATGGCGGAGCAGGCTCGAGGGGCTGAAAGGCCTACTCCTGCTCCTATTTCTCATGTTCCTATAACCTTACAATCTATGGAACTAAGATCAATTAGAGACAAGCAGCATGAGAGGACAAGCTTCTCAAAGTGTCGGCCTGCCTCAGGTGTTCAACATTTGGTTGTCCTTTTACTTCGAGGGCAGGATATTGAGGTCGGTCAGCAGGGGGGGGTCGGGGCCCGCTCGCCGACCTCAATATCCTTAAAATGACGCCGGGCGGAACTCACAACGTCATTTCGATTTTCAGGTCGGTGGGGGCGCAGCCGAATCAGCTGTGCGCCCGCCGACCTGTCAACGGTCTATTGAGGCCATTTAAAACGTAATTGAGCTCGTTAATGGACCTGCCCGTCCAACCTTAAGGCTGGCGGGTAGACTGGGAACCCTGGCGGGCTTCAGAAAAAGCATAAAACCTCATCCACGGGCGGGATGAGGTTTCATGTAGGTTTTTAAAAATTTAACAAAAGTTTGAATGAAAGCGATGGACACGTCGCAACTCATGTGACAGTGTCACATGAGGGGACATGTCAGGGAAATTTTAATTTTGGGCATTGACCACTTTTGAATTTGGCGCCGATCTCCCTGAAGCAGCACTTAGCCTCGGGAAGATGAGTGCTGTCGTGCGCATGCGTGAAAGAGCACACTCTCGGCTCAGGGAATAACCCCCGCCCGCATAGGGAGCACATAGCGCTTCCTGGCGGACGTCACGATGGGCAGGCCTTAATTGGCCCGCCCACATAAAATGGTGGCGCACCCCCCCAATCGGGGGCGCTGATCGGAGGCGCGCCTGCCCACGTCTGCTCTTCAACTTCCCCCACCCCCGATGGGGGGAAAATTCTTCCCCAAAGAATGCAAGGAACAGCAACACAACTGGGTTCCAAATATCTGCTTTATTTATTTATCATTGTAATAATTATAATACTATCTGGTAAAACTAAGAATAGTGTTATGAAGCCATAAGAATGGCACGGAAGAATGCCCTGACACAAGGGGGTCTCAATCCACAGCTTATCATTTCTGAATGAATAATTTTTAAATACACACTTCACTGTATGGCTGCCCTCGGCCAAGGGGTGCAGCCAAGTATAAATATTACTGTGAAAACATCACTAAATTTAAATACACAAAGGGCATCGCCGAAAAGGTGTTTGATAATACTTGCCAAGCAGATACATTCAGACAAGACTACATATTCTTCTCTTCGGCCAATAGTAAAACGCATATTTTTAAATTTTGATGCAACAATGTCAATTTGTGGGTATTTGCATGTTTTGAGAATGTATTTTCCTTTCGAATTTTGCTCTCCGTGCCTCTTGGATCACATAGGCAGTAGATGGTGTTGCGTCACTGTTTCACAGGAGGCGGCAATTCTCCAATCCCTCTGGTTCTTCTTGACCATTTTAGCCAACGAGTCTAAACGAGCAATTTCCTTTGCCTTCCCCCATCCACACGCGAACATGTCCAGTTCTAAGTTGCTGCGATGCGCTCGGAAGGGGTTACCCTGGCTGATTTCTCCCCTGACCCCACGCACCCTTACCTTTCCCGTTCCAAGCGCACTAAACCAACACAGCACGGACCAAAGATGAGCCCTGTTTTATACACCGCGTCACTGAGGTATTTCAATATTCTTATTTCTTGTACTAACTGTGTTAATCCCTTCATCACCAACCCTTAAACAAGGTCTACAAAGAATGACAAATCTCCTTAAGGGAGAGATAATCATAGTTGAATTTTCATTGGATTTCATGGGAATGTAATCCAACTATACCCGCATGAATTATGTTGGTAAACCTCAGGCTGTGTCAATCTGGGGATTTACTCGCTACAAGTCACCCAAGGCACTGCGAGGAAGCGGTAGTTTCCAAAAATCAGAATTCTGCATTAGACGGAAGTAAAATTTGACAAATTCTTCATAGTTCTTTACAGATAGTCTTTCATTCACGCCGTGTATCCTGCATAGAGAGGAGAGGAAGATAAGAAGTGCTATTTTAAAAACCATTATTCAATGTTTGTCAGGATGACTGTTCAAGTTAATGTGTAGAGTTGTAATTGAATATTATACCACACAACGCTACTGTGCACAGGAGCATCAGAGGACCAGAGGTTACTTTTGAAAAGGTCAGGACAGGAAAATGAAGCTGAGGCCACATTCAGATCAGAAATAGAATCATAGAGTCACAGAGGCCGACAGCACAGAAAAAGGCCCTTTGGCCCATCGAGTCTGCGCCGGTCAAACAAGTACCTAACTATTCTAATCCCATTTTCCAGCACTAGGCCCATAGCCTTGTTTGCCATGGCATCGCAATTGCACATCCAAATCCTACTTAAATGTTATGAGGGTTTCTGCTTCTACCACCCTTTCGGGCAGTGAGTTCCAGATTCCCACCACCCTCTGGGTGAAAGAATTCTTCCTCACATCCCCTCTAAACCTCCTGCCCCTTACCTTTAATCTATGCCCCCTGGATATTGATCACTCCACCAAGGGGAAAAGTTCCTTCCTGTCTACCCTATCTATGCTCCTCATAATTTTATACACCTCAATCATGTCCCCCCTCAATCTCCTCTCCTCCAGGGAAAATAACCCCAGTCTATCCAATCTCTCCTCACAGCTAAAACTCTCCAGCCCAGGCAACAGTCTGGTAAATCTCCTCTGCGCTCTCCCTAGTGCAATTACATCCTTCCTATAATGCGGATTCCAGAACTGTACGCAATGATCCTATCAAATGGCGGGAGTGGGCGTGAGGGGCCGAATGGCCTACTCCTGCTCCCAACTGCATGTCCGTATCATTGTTGCATTCGCTGTTCGGTTACTCCACGTGACTTGTCTCTTTGATCAGAATTGCAGTAGCCTTTGCACTGTCGATTGAACTCACCCTGTTATCAAAGGTCCAAGTCATCACTTTTGGGGGCAATTCTCTGATTCGTACGTGAGTCCAAAGGGAGACTGCTCTTTGTAGCTTGGAGCATTGAAACCCATTCACGGCACAGGTCAGGGATCTCACAGCCTGGTGAGTCTCACTGAGGAAGGCGTTTACCCAATCAGCAGGTCAGCCAACTACAACTGTGTGACTAGGCCACACAATATGACTAAACCATCTCGTGATACAAAATCAGTTAAAAAGATAGAATGAATCAACGCCACCAAGGTCAAGATCATCATTAGAGGTGCAGCTGGAACAGGTTGTTCTATTACAGTATCTGGGCGACAGAGTGAGCAAATATTTTAGTTTTCGGGTTGGGATTTTCTGCTCCCGTCCACTGTGGGAGTCACCATGGGTGGGACGGGAAATTTGGCGGGACCCGCAAAAGGTCCGTTGACTTTGGGCGGGAATTTCCAGTCCTGTGGCGGACGGGACCGGAAAGTTCCGCCTTTCCTGTCAGGCGGGTGACCGACTCTTTTGGGGCAAGGGAGCCCACCCTGGGGTCAGGAGCTGAGGCGGGTGGGAGCTTAAAAACTGCCCCCCGCTGGCCGGTGTGGCAGCTCCCAGGCCCACGCCCCCCTCTCTGGCCCTGCACGCAATGGGGTGGCTGACACAGCTCGTTAAGAGGCAAACGAAAGGAAGCTGACTGGGATCTTCCTGCCCTGACGTGGCGGGGGGGGGCCAGGTCACGTCTCCGGAGGTGGGCACCTGGTGGCAGGACCAGGAGGCCAGGACTCTGGGCAGGTCTGGGGTTCCTCCTTGCCTGCCTGGGTGGAAGGAGCAGCCACAGGTCCCACCCCCTGAAGAGCGGCTCCGCCCCTCACAAGGGTCGCCCGGCTGCAGGATCCATTTTTAAAAAAGTTAAGTAAGGCAGAGAGCGGGTGCCTCCATCTTGAAGCGCCCTCTCCTTTACTCACCTCCTAGCGCAGCCTGACGCTCCTTTCAAGCTGGAAGGACTTTGATTGGTCCTCCAAATCCTGCCCATCCCCAATGTGGCTCCAGCACCTTGGGGGGGTGTTTTACGATGTTAAAGGTGCTATATGAGTGTAATGATTGGTGGTGAGAAGAATTTTCCTCAGGGGCTATCTCCTGGAATTCTATCCAATCACCAGGAAGCTTTGTCAGGTTGGACAGAGTTTGTCTCATTGACGTGTAGCCGAATTGGAGGGGTTTGCATCATTTAATCTCTATCTGCATGACTTGGGATCTTAGTTTCGCCCAATGGCAACTTGGCTGCACTGATAAAACCTCCCTATTGCTCGCTCCCCAACTGGAAGCCTCAGTGTCTAACACAGCCTGTCCAATGTACAGCTCAGGACGCAGACATGGTCCGTGAAGCCCCCCCCCACCCACTCTTTGCAGCCCCCCGGGGCCAGTTTTTAAGATTCCCGTCAGACAGGTGAGTTTGACTGGGAGATTCCACACGGAGCTGCTCCTCCGATCACCGGCTGCTTCTTGCCCACGTTTGCTGCCGAAAGGCTCAATACTGATTCTATCAGCGTCGAACGTGGGAGAGAAACAATCTGTGTTTGGGCGGAGCAGCGGCAGTGAGCCAGCAGCGGGGCCTGGGGAACCAAACCCAGGGCAAGCTGAGGGCCGGGGCCCGGGGAGCCAATGGGCTGTGGGGCTGGGGAGCCAATGGGCTGTGGGCCAGGGCCCGGGGAGCCAATGGGCTGTGGGGCTGGGGAGCCAATGGGCTGTGGGGCTGAGGGGCCGGGGAGCCAATGGGCTGTGGGGCCGGGCAGCCAATGGGCTGTGGGGCCGGGGAGCCAATGGGCTGTGGGGCTGAGGGGCCGGGGAGCCAATGGGCTGTGGGGCTGAGGGGCCGGGGAGCCAATGGGCTATGGGGCTGAGGGGCCGGGGAGCCAATGGGCTGTGGGGCTGAGGGGCCGGGGAGCCAATGGGCTGTGGGGCTGAGGGGCCGGGGAGCCAATGGGCTGTGGGGCTGAGGGGCCGGGGAGCCAATGGGCTGTGGGGCTGAGGGGCCGGGGAGCCAATGGGCTGTGGGGTTGAGGGGCCCAGGGAGCCAGGGCCAGGGGGCGGGGGGTCCCGAGGAGCGGAGATTCTGGGGGGTGGAGAGCCCAGGTCGGCTGGAGCAGGGCATGAGGCAGCTGGAGTGATGCCCACTGGCATCTGAGTGAGTGAGTGATTGGGGACTATATGAGAGAGAGAGAGAGAGAGAATGTGAGGGGGGTGCGGGGGGGAAGAGATAGTGTAAAGGGGGGGGGGTGGAAAGAAAGTGTGAGGGTGGTAGAGAGTGAGAAGGTTGTGAGAGTGTGAGGGGGTGAAGGGGGTGTGAGAGAGTGTGAGGAGGGTGAGAGTGTGTATGGGGGGTGAGTGTGTGGAGGGGAGGCTGATGAGTGTGAGGCAATGAGAGTGGGAGTGAGAGAGAGTGTGCGGGAGCAGAGGAAGTGTGTGCAAGGGGAGTGTGTGCGAGGGGAGCGTGGGCGAGGGGAGCGTGTGCGAGGGGAGTGTGGGTGAGGGGAGTGTGTGCGAGGGGAGTGTGGGCGAGGGGAGTGTGGGCGAGGGGAGTGTGGACCCTCACAGTAGGTGAGGGTGAGTGAGTGAACCCCGAGTTTGGGAGTGAGTCGGACACACACTCTCTCACCCGATCACACTTTAATTGGATTTAAATCTTTATTTACTGCGCACTGTTGCTTCACGCAGCACCGTGTTTATTTTCACACCTCAGTTTTTAAAAAAATTTATGTTTGATTTTGTGCCAAACTAATTTTCTGAAATTTGCCCCTTGAATGAAAAAAGTTTTGAGATGTGTCCCCACCCCCCAGGCGAACAGGCTGGACAATGTGTCCCCACCCCCCAGGCGAACAGGCTGGACAATGTGTCCCCACCCCCCAGGCGAACAGGCTGGACAATGTGTCCCCACCCCCCAGGCGAACAGGCTGGACAATGTGTCCCCACCCCCCAGGCGAACAGGCTGGACAATCCTGATCTAGCATGTACAATGATCTATGAATCAGCACCATTTTGGAAGGGAGTTACCACTAGTGTGAATAAGGTTTCACACTAGTCCGCCTGTTTGGTGATTCAGTTTGTTGATTCATAGCTAAGCCATGCAGACCATGAACAGGTCCTGTTCCATTCCCAGTCTCTGCCTGTCAAAACGGCTGCAGAGACAGTTACTGTCAGCCTCACGTACCTGAGCTGGGAAGAGGACCAGTAGTCAGGCCTCCTGCTCCCGATCACTAACTGCTGTCCCCTGTCCGGAGTGGGTGTGGGTGGCCTTTAGGTGAAAATGAAGTCTTGGCTGTGGTGATGCCCTACAGGTCAAACAGTCCACTGAAATTTCGTCTAAGGTTCACACACGATTGACCTGCCCACTTAGCTGCTCATCCAGTAACCTCTGGATCAGGCTTCAGAAAAGAACCAACACCTTCAGGAAGAGCAAGGGGATGAATGTGGCAGAAGAGAAGGTATTTAACATCACCTGCAATTATACAGGGGGTATTTTAACCCCTTGGCCTGGCAGGAATGACACTTATGGTGAGTTAAGGTGGTGGGCAATGAGTTAATTCATTCACGGGATGTGGGCATCGCTGGCTGGGCCAGCATTTATTGCCCATCCCTAGTTGCCCTTGAGAAGGTGGTGGTGAGCTGCCTTCCTGAACCGCTGCAGTCCCTGTGGTTAAGATGACAGGCAGAGGGTTAAGGTAACAGCCGGGGGAGTCGAACAATTTGCTTCAAAATCTAAAATTAAAATGTGCAATTGAGATACAAGCGCGCAATTGGGAATATCAAGACAGTTAATTATGTGTTAGAAACACGAGGAACAAGAATAAAAAGACAGATTAGATTAAAAGGTTTGAAACTGTCATTGTATGGAATCATAAGAAGGAGTTAATGATCTGTCTCTCTCTCTCTCTCAATTATCTTCCTGTGTCTAGAGGTGCATGAGGCAGTTGGTGCACAATCTTAGGTCTGTTTCCGTAGCTTATTTTTATGGGAACAGATTGTTGGCCTGAAGCCAGAGGCTGTGGCATGAGGGGCTCTGCTCTGCATCAAGTATGGCTTGACCAGGAGTCTCTCCTGCTCTTACTGTCTTCCATAGGCATGCTGGAAGGATTTGCAGGTTGATAATCAACCTGCTCAGCTGCATTAGGAATGCACCTTTCCTTGACCATCAAGTCCCGGGGTGGCACTCGAACCTGGAGCTTCTGGCTCAGAGGCTGGGCTGCTACCCACTGCGCCAAAACTGTACAGAAAATCCTTCAGAAGTAAAACACACTTTTGAAGTGGGATAACTGAAACGATTTCACATTTGTTGAGATTAAAACATTTATAATAGCTAAGCCTTAGAGTAGACAATGTAGCCAGCCCTCTCTGAGCATGATGGGATACGCAGCCATGACTGTGGGAACCTAGATGAGGATGCAAATTGTAAGATTCAAAGGCCTTCACAGCTCGGGTAAACCAGGCGTTGAGGAGATAAGAGGACAGACAGGGGGCTATTGGACACCAGGTGCTAACAGAATTCCCCGAGAGCAAAACGGTTAGATAACAGGGCACATATACGAATCTGATTCGTCCAGCTCATTAACTAGGTTTTGTGATGTTTGAGTTAAAGTAATTGAAGGTTGTACCAAGCAGTGTAGTGAAATATGATAACTAAAAGCTATACATTTTTTTTTACACAGACTTTGTGTCAGAGAGAGAGACACCCTGGAAACACGTTGAAGAGTCATACGGACTCGAAACTTTAACTGTGCTCCTCTCCGCAGATGCTGTCAGACCTGCTGAGCTTTTCCAGGCATTTTTGTTTTTACCCTGGAAACTAACCAGGGTACATCTCTCCCAGCATAAGCTTGAATTAAAATCTTTATTTACTTGAAACTCAGACTCAGGTTGGCTGGTTTATTGTTTTTTGCCACAGTCCTGTACGTCAAACTAATCTGTCCTGTGTTCTCTGTATAAAGTTAGAAAATTATTCACTGAGCTAGTTATAATGAATCGATACCAGACAGGTAAAAACAGACTCACTGGGCAACCACATTCACTATACCAGCATCCTTCAACACGAGGCAATGGCCAAGAGTTGCTTATGATCAGTGTCGCTGGGCTTGGAGCTCAAAAAGAGAACGGTTAAAACTTGATTAATGTCGTTGTGATGACTTCTTACCGAGCTAGGTCCTCTTGCTTCACTATCATTGGTGTAAATCTATAGAGTTCCCTGGTCAGGTTCAGGTAGTGTTTGGTATCTGTGCTCGCAATACAGAGACCTAGCGGCAAAGCAGGAGAAAGAAAAAAATTAATAGCAAATAACAGACCATGTTTTCCTTATTTTATTTGACCTTCACTGCATGAATGATAAACCTATTAATATCACTCTTGTATCAGATACCATTTCTCAGCCGCTTGTTAAAGGCAAGTCACATTTGACAAACTTAATACTTCGTTTTGGTGAAATGAGCAACCGGATAGCTAAATAGAGTGCAGTAGATGTACCCCTGAAATTTCCTGGGTGTCCTCCCAATCTACTCTGTAACTTGGGTAGGAGGTTGATGGTTCCCATTGGAAAAGCAGCCACAGATGACCAAAAATGCCCGCTTTTGATTTTTCTCAAAAGATTTCCACTAAATCACAGTCAAAGATCAGGAGAACATTGTAGAAAGCCACAACTTCAAACAGTGTTGGATTTTCAGAAGACATTCGATTGGGTAGGGCCGCAAGGAGCTGGTCAGAAAAATCCAAGAGGATGTTATCAGAGGATTATAGCAGCGTGGGTAGAGAATGGTCGACAGAGGGAAACTAAAGATTTAAAGAATTTTCTGCCTGTCAGGCGGGAGGAGCTGGAGCTGCTGCGGGCGGGCGGGTGTGGAACCGATCGGCGCCCGTGATCGGGGCCGTGCCGCCATTTTGCGTGGGTGGGCCAATTAAGGCCCGCCCAGCACATTTCCGACTCTCGAGGATAGCGGGAGTGTGGCTGCGGCGGGCGTGCACAGACCACCCAGTCCAATGGCCACCCGGCGGCCTGTATAAAGGAAGGCCTGGCAGCCTCTTGTAGGCTGCTCACAACGGCCACTTCCGGGTCACACCACAGGGGGTCGGCTGAGCGGGGCAGGCTGCAGGGTCAGCCCCAGGAGCAGGGCCAGGCTGCAGGGTCAGCCCCAGGAGCAGGGCCAGGCTGCAGGGTCAGCCCCAGGAGCAGGGCCAGGCTGCAGGATAGGCCAGCGGGGGGGCCAATGCGCCCCTCGCTTTTCAGATAATTGCCTTGTTGCCCTCCTCGAGGAGGTGGCTGCACGGTGGGAGGTCCTGGTTCCCCAGGGTGGGAGGACAAGGACCCCACATGACAAAACGTGCCTGGGAGGAGGTGGCAGAGGTGGTGAGCTCCCGCGATGTGGTGCACCTGGATCCAGTGCTGTAAGCACTTCAATGACCTGTTGCGCTCTGGAAGGGTGAGGACCATGTTGGCATTGGGCATTTCACCCAGCAGGTAGCCTTGGCCTTTGAGGACCCCCCCACCACAGTCTTCATGTCGTGTCTGCATTTTTCATACGCTGGGTGGTTAAGCCGATAGTGCCCATGCTTACATCAGCCTGAGTGGTTCATGAGGAGGTGAGTTCTCCCCCACACCATGTGTTACTCTTAGTCGCACATGACTAGTCTGGGGGCAACCTGCAGGAGATGCAGCTAGTCGCATACTCAGAACTCCAACACATGTCCTACTCAGGGTGATGAGATTGTGGAAGGGGAGCCTCAAGGTGTCGTGGCCAAGAGCCATCTGCTACCCTCGACACTGCACCTAGTTGTGCCTCCTTGCCATGGGAGCTATGACCGTGTGTTTCCTAACGTGATGGACGCAGAATGAGTCCAAACTGGCTGTTTGGGGAGTGGGAGCAGGTGTACTATCTTTCTGTGACTGATCAGCAGTAGCGGGGAGATGAGGCCCTGGAGGCCTGATATGGGCCACTGTGGTTGGGGTGCGGTGTGCGCGTGCAGCGTCCATGTGCGAATTGCCGCAATGAATGTTCTTCTCTGTTTTTCAGGAGAATGCTCACAATGTATCTGAGCGTTCGAGGACTGGAGGCGGTCAGGCCCAGCTCATGACGTTAAGCTGCTTCGAGCAGGAGGCCCTGGAGCTTGAGAGGCGCCATGCGCCCAGGTCCACAGGTGTCAGTGAGGCTGGAGTGGAACGGCCAGGTATTTGAGACCAACAGTGACATCTGCTCTGTCTTCCCACCATCCAGAGCATCGATGATTGTTGGAATCGTTATTGTTGCAATATTGCTCATTCACAGACTGATAAAGACAGACGTGTGGGTCATAGACAAAGGTCCCTCGGCCCTTTGAAGATGCGCGTGTCAACCACCTTCCAAAGTCGCCTTATCCCAATTCTCACCACTATCCCCATGGCCTTGTATGCTTTGGCATCACTACTGCACATCCAAATATTTATGACATGTTAGCAGGGTTTCTGCCTCCACCACCCTTTCAGGCAGTGAGTACCACATTACTGTGTGCAAAAGTTGCTCATCACACCACCTGTCAACCTTCTGCCCCTTACCTTAAATCTATGCCACCAGGTTACTTATCCCTCCGCCAAGGGGAAAAGTTCCTTTCTGTCGACCCTATCTAGGCCCCTCATAATGTTATAAACGTCAATAATGTCACCCCTCAATCCCCTCTGCTCCAGGGGAAATATCCCCAGTCTATGCTATGTCTCCTCATAAGTCAAACTCTCCAGCCCAGCCAGCATCCTGGTCAACTACCTCTGCACTCTCTCCACTCCAATCACATCCCTCCCGTGAAGCACTGATCACAACTGCACGCAGAACTATAGCTGTGGCCTCGGCAACGTTTTCTGCACTTGCAACATGACCTCCCTGTTCCTATAATCGATTCCTCGGCTAATAAAGGCAAGTCTGGCATTTAGCTTCTTAGACAACTTATGTACCTGTCCCACTACCTTAACGGTCCTGTCGACATGCACAGCAAGGTCCCTCTGATCCTCCTTACTTTCCACTGTCCTACCATTCCTCGTGTATTCCTGTACCTTGTTTCTCTTGCCCAAGTGCATCTCCTCCCACTTATTCACATAACATTCCATTTGGCATTCCTTACGCCATCTGACCAGCCCGTCCGTATCCGCCTGTAATGTTAGGGTATCCTCCTGACTATTTGCCACCCCACCAATATTAGTGTCCATATGTTCTGGAAGGTTGAGCACATAATGAGCCAGGGGGAAAGGGATGAAGTGTGTCACTGTGTGCACGCTAACTGATCCACTGTCCTTGTTGTTCATTCCAGTATCATCAGAGCATGGCCGCCAGGAGGAGCTGCAGATGCCCCCTCTCACGCCATCTCTGTGAGGCAGGCACCAGCGCAGATACTAGCACCTCGGTGGGCATTGCAACATCGGCTAGTGTCCCGGGGCACAGTGGAGAGGGCACTTCACAATCGCTGCAGGAGCTGGCAGAGACAGAGAGTGCCCATGGCGCCAGCAGTCGGAGGATTGTACTTTTCTTTGTTCTTTAAACTAGTATGGCAGGGGGGGTGGGAACCAGAGCAATAGGTCAGCAGGTGAAATAAATGACTGGGAACCAGTGAATATGGCCAGTAGGACTAAGAGGAAGGGCAGGCAGGGAGAAATTACTGAACACAGTGGGACTAGGGGTCTGAAATGCTTTTGTTTCAATGTGAGAAGTATAACAGGCAAGGCAAATGAGCTTAGAGTTTGGATTAGTACTTGGGACTATGATGTTATTGCTATTACAGAGACTTGGTTGAAGGATGGACAGGATTGGCAGATAAACATTCCAGGATTTAGATGGTTCAGGCAGGACAGAGAGGGATGTAGAAGAGGTGGGGGAGTTGCACTGCTGGTTAAGGGGAATATCACAGCTGTACGACAGGAGGACACCTCGGTGGGCTCATGCAGCGAGGCAATATGGGTAGAGCTCCGGAATAGGAAGGGTGCAGTCACAATGTTGGGGTTTTACTATAGGCCTCCCAATTGCCGGCGGGAGATTGAGGAGCAGTTATGTAGGCAGATTTCAGAAAGATGTAAAAGCAATAGGGTTGTGGTGGGTGATTTTAACTTTCCCTATATTGACTGGGAATCACTTAGTGCTAGGAGTTTGGATGGTGCAGAATTTGTAGGTGCATCCAGGAGGGCTTCCTGAGACAATATGTAGATAGTCCAACTAGGGAAGGGGCAATACTGGACCTGGTATTAGGGAATGAACCCGGCCAGGTGGTCGAAGTTTCAGTAGGGGAGCATTTTGGGAAAAGCGACCATAATTCAGTAAGTTTCAAGGTACTGGTGGATAAGGATAACAGGAGTCCTCGGGTCAAGGTGCTTAATTGGGGGAAGGCTAATTATAACATTATTAGGCAGGAACTGAGGAATCTAGACTGGAGGCAGATGTTTGAGGGCAAATCAACAACTGACATGTGGGGGGGCTTTCAAATGTCAGTTGATAAGAATTCAGGACCGGCATGTTCCTGCTAGGATGAAGGATAAGCATGTCAAGTTTCAGGAACTTGAATAACGAAGGATCAAAAAGAAAAGGGAAGGGAATTCGTAAGGGCTAGAAGGCTGGGAACAGATGAAGCCCGTGGAGAATATAAAGAAAGTAGGAAGAAACTTAAGCAAGGAGTCAGGAGGGCTAAAAGGGGTCATGAAGAGTCATTGGCAACCAGGATTAAGGAAAATCCCAAGGCCTTTTATGCATATGTAAAAAGCAAGAGGGTAGCCAGGGAAAGGGTAGGCCCACTCAGGGACAGAGGTGGGAATCTGTGTGTGGAGCCAGAAGAAATGGGAGAGATACTAAATGAATACTTCTCATCAGTATTCACCAAACAGAAGGACTTAGCGGTCGATTTGTCTAGGGAAGAGTGTGTAGATAGCCTGGATCATGTTGAGATCAAAAAAGAGGTGTTAGGCGTCTTGAAGAATATTAAGGTGGATCAGTCCCCAGGGCCAGATGGGATCTACCCCAGAGTACTGAGGGAGGCAAGGGAGGAGATTGCTGGGGCCTTGACAGAAATCTTTGTATCCTCACTGGGTACGGGTGAGGTCCCAGAGGACTGGAGAATGGTTGGAGACTTGGGCAGAGAAATGGCAGATGGAGTTTAATCCGGACAAATGCGAGGTAATGCATTTTGGAAGATCTAATACAGGTAGGAATTATACAGTAAATGGCAGAACCCTTAAGTGCATCGACGGGCAGAGGGATCTGGGTGTACAGGTCCACAGGTCACTGAAAGTGGCAACGCAGTTGGATAAGGTAGTCAGGAAGGCATATGGCATGCTTGCCTTCATCGGCAGGGGTTTTGAGTATAAAAGCTGGGAAGTCATGCTGCAGCTGTATAGAACCTTGGTTAGGCCACACTTGGAATATTGCGTGCAATTCTGGCCGCCACATTACCAGAAGGATATGGAGGCATTGGAGAGGGTACAGAGGTTTACCAGGATGCTGCCTGGTCTGGAGGTTATTAGCTATGAGGAGAGGTTGGAGAAACTCGGATTGTTCTCACTAGAGTGACGGAGATTGAGGGGCGACTTGATAGAAGTTTACAAAATTATGAGTGGCATGGACAGAGTAGATAGTCAGAAGCTTTTTCCCAGGGTGGAAGAGTCAATTACTAGGGGACATAGATTTGAGGTGAGAGAAGAAAACTATAGAGAAGATGTGCGGGGCAAGTTTTTTACGCAGAGGGTAGTGAGTGTCTGGAATTCGCTGCCAGAGGAGGTGGTGGAAGCAGGTACGATAGTGGTGTTTAAGAGGCAGCTTGACAAATACATGAATAGGATGGGAATAGAGGGATACAGACCCCGGAAGTGCAAAATGTTTTAGTTTGATGGGCAATATGATCGGCGCAGGCTTGGAGGGCCGAAGGGCCTGTTCCTGTGCTGTACTTTTCTTGATTGCAGGGGACCAGGCACATGCTCAGTCGGGGCCTGATGATGTTCCTCTGCAGTCATCCCCAATGCAGCAGCTGCAGGAAATGCAGCCGGGAGCATCTGGGAGTGATACACGAGGCTGTGCATCGCTTGGTGTCCGTGGTGGAGGAGTCCACGCAGAGCATCGCTGATGCAATGAGCCTCAGGTCAGAGCGCCATGCTTCCTCCATGGAGAGAGTGGAGACTCTCATGGAGAGGCTCCTCCAGGAGAACAAGCAGCTTCTCCTGGGGTTATGCTCGAACCTGCAAGCCCTCACAGCGCCAGTGGCCACAGCTGGTCAGTGCCAGTGTGGGAGATGGTGTGGGCATCAAACTTCCCAGCTCGTTGCCCATCCATCCACGGTGAGCAGGGAGGTCCGGGGCGACCTCACGTTGGCGCAGCAGCTGCCTGTCGTATCTGCGGGGACCTCTCAGGGCGCTCCGGATGAGGGCAACAGCTCCTCCGCCCCTCTCCCAGTGACTGCATCATCCAGTGAGGCTGCGGTGACTGGGGAGGTGCCAGCTGCAGAACAGGCAGCTCCCTCCCAGGCAGGGCCAGCACAGGCTCCACGGGCCAGAGGACGACCGCCAAGGTCATTGAGGCCAATGGGACAGCAGAGTCAGCAGGCTGGCTCAGATACCACTCCGAGCAATGGGGCAGCACCAAGACGTAGCACCCGAAAACATAAACATAAGGCACATTAGGCACACCACGGGTTTATCACTGGTGCTTTTGTGTTGGCCCGAGATTAGGTGCTTATTATTCATTGTTTTGTTTTGACTTTGTGAGAACTTCTGATGGTGAAAGTTAAAACCAGATGTGTTACCATGGCTGAGGGTGGCTCCTTTGTTCTGCGTTTGTATGTTTTACATACACATCATGAGTGTTTGAGTGGACATTGAAGTTTATGTCCAAAGCCCCTAGTTGCAGCTGATGACCTGGCAGATTTAACACTTAAGTGGCGAGTATGGAAACACCAGGCAAGGCTGGTCCTGCTGATCCATTTGTGTGGAGCTATCTGAAGGTTCCTTGGATTAAAGTCTCCCTGTTGTCCCTGCCTCCTTGGAGTAGTCCAGGGTCAGTGTTTAGCCCCTCGTCATTCCCCTGTGCTTCCTCATCCTCAGAATCAGTGCTGGACTCATCGTGTGCAGCCGCATCCACTGCGTCAACATCTTCGTCATCCACTGCGCCCCCCCTTTTCAGCTCAAGGTTGTGGAGAGCACAGCATGCAACCACTATCACCGAGACACGATCTGGGGGGTACTGGAGTGCGCCCCCTGAGTGGTCCAGGCATCGGAAGCGCATCTTGAGAAGACCGATGACTCTCTCCACCACAGCCCTTGTGGTGCCGTGGCTCCTATTGTACCGCTGCTCAGCTTCTGTTCTTGGATGGTGGAGAGGTGTCATGAGCGACCTTTTGAGGGGATAGCCCTTGTCACCCAGCAGCCATCCACCCAGCCGGGCTGGAGCACTGAAGAGCCCCGGCACCTGGGAGTGTCTGAGGATGTAGGTGTCGTGGGAGCTGCCTGGGTACCTTGCACAGACTTGTAGGATCTGCATCCTGTGGTCACACACTATCTGCACGTTCATGGAGTGGAAGCCCTTCCTGTTGATGAAGGCACCGGGCTCACCTGCTGGCCCCTTGATGGCCACATGTGTACAGTCTATAGCACCCTGGACATGGGGGAAGCCAGCAATGGCCGCGAAGCCTCTGGCTCGCTGTGCCTGACTTGCCTGGTCGCAGCGGAAGTGGATGAAGGTCAATGCACATCTGAACAGAGCGTCTGTGACCTGCTTGACACAAGTATGGACAGCTGATTGGGAGACATCCACTGAGCCCTGGAAGGAGCCGGTGACATAGAGGTTGAGGGCAACTGTGACCTTCAGAGCCACTGGCATGGGGTGTCACATGTAACCCAGTTAGGAGAGATCTCAGGGCCAATCATCTGACAGATATAGTTGGCTGCCTTCCTTGAGAGACAGCGCCTCCTTCGGCACTGCACCTCAGGCATATTGAGGTAGCTGCTTTGCCGCCTGTAAACCCTGGCAGCAGGATAGTGGCGTCTTCTGCGGCCCCTTCCACCTTGGACAACCTCTTGGCCCTGCGCCCCTTGTGCCTGCGCCTGGCCTCCCAAAGGTGGCTCTCCTGGAGGCTGATTGTCCACTCCTGGCCTCCTCCTCATTCTGTCCCTCCCTTCCTCCTCAGGGGAGCTGCCTCCAGTGGAGATGTCAGAACCCATACCCAGGCTAAATGGAGGCCTCCGGAAAGCTGTAGGCCCGATAAAGATTACTGTCTGCAGAGAGCTGAGCTGAAGCTTCAAAGTACAGAGAAAGCTGCTGGAAATCGATCTGAGCTGCTACCGATCACAGAGGCAGGTTTAAAACACTTTCTGTAATAAATACTTCACAGACCAGATTGACAACCCCACTGAGCCCTCTTATCCCACCCGGGGATGAGTTTGATTAAAAAGTCTCTTACCCGCCTGCCTGTTGCGCCCGTGCGCCGACCCGAAGATCTCATGGGCGGCTGAAAATCGCCATCGATTGACGATTTAAGGGCCTTAACCGGCCCGTTAATTAATGGCGGGCACGCGTCGAACTTCATCGTGCGCGCGCCCAGCGAAACATCGCGATGGCGTCGGGACGTTCGCTCCCTCAGGCATCAAGCAGAAAATTCTGCCCTTAGGGTGAATGTGTGCTGCTTGGGTTGGTGGACAACTGGACGTGGTACTAGGGACGGTGCTCCTCCTGCTATATATAGGTCATCTGGTTTTGGTCTTAGACGGCATAATCTCAAAATTTAATGATAATACACAAGCAGTAGAAAGGATTGTAAAGACTTCAGGAAGACAAATGGGTTCGTGGAAATGGCAGACCGGTGGTAGATACAATTTAATGTTGATAAGAGCAACGTAATATATTTTAGGAGGATAAACAAGGATAGGAGTTTACAAAAACTATAACATGTAATCATGTTGTTTACTTACAAAGTAGAAAAATATTTGTTTAGCATGGCGCTTCACAGAAACACAGGGGAAAAAATGGGTGCCACGCCAAGTAAGGATATGTGCGTGGAGATGATCTAAAGCAGGGTCAAAGACATTAATTGTGGGGGGTAGACTAGAAGAAATAAAGGGAGGTGGAAAGGTTTAGGGGAGGAATTTTAGAGTCTGAAGCACGGCTGCCTAATGGTTAGGCGAATGCGGAAGGGGCCGGAGAGGAGCTTAAGAGAGTTCGCGAGGGTTGCATCACTGAAGGAATGGGTTTCTGCTGAACTTCTGCAAAGTTAAAAACATACAGAGACAGAGGCTTGCACAAACTTACTCACCCCTCCCTTTTTTTCCTTCCCAGGCTGGATTGAATATTGATCAGTCTGGGCCTCAACCCCAGTTGTGTCATTTTTCCACACTTACTAGTAATTTATGGCTTACATTTCCACAATAACAGATGACTATGATGCACCAATATAGACTCCAAAACCACTTTAGTCACAAATCCAGATGGCAATTATATACTTAACTGGCTTGAACTTTGTAGACTATTTAGCAGTTGCCAAGGAAACCACTCAGCATTATCAGGGATGGAAAACTAGCCGGCCAATATCTCTCACGTTGTGGGAATCTAGTCATCATAATTGTTTTAATTTAAATGTAAAGCAAACCCTTTCGTTCAGGAATTCCTCTTACCTGGAGCAATGGCTACTTCAGGGAAAACATCTCGAATTGTTCCTTTGATGACCTGATACCCAAATGAGTTGTCATTGTAAGAACTCAACGGGAGCGAGGGATGGTACTCTAGAACTTCAATCTTCACTCGGTCATCAGAAATAATATTTTGAACTTGATGGAGAAGCTGGAAAGAAAGGCGGATGTAACACAATTCATTAGCTTTCATTGACAACCGACGGAAAATATTTTGTGATAATCGCTCATCGGCTTTGAGTTGTTGCATTCAGTCTAACAGTGAAGAGATTTATAACATGCTTGGGGGGGCAAAAGGTGACTTTGGGCTGATGGCTTTTCCACCACTGGGGATTTCTTCCTGTCATTTCGAGTATTTGATAAGAGATGGTTTGCCAGGTTGAATCAATGACTCCGTTATCCAGGATGGTGGAAGGTGAATTTGATGAACTTTACTAATCCAGGCATTCCCACATTCCCGTGAATTGAAACCCCAGATCGATGCTCCAACATAAACCTGAAGGACAGGGTCACTGCAATGTCTTATATGTGGCAAGGGAGTTAAAGATTCAGTAAAAAAAAATATAGGGGAGTGGTACCTGCATTCAGTGGAAATAAAGCAAATATCTTAATCTCATGGGCTGTTTGTTCACTACTACCTGGAGTGATTCATAAGTTACTTCAGGTAACATCAGAGCCCAGAAATGCAATGTGCCAGCATTGGAGGTACGATTCCTCTGTTAATGTAAAACAAGTCTCTTTTCTTTCACAATTAATGATCTGCTTACATTAATATAGCCTCAGAAATTACATATCTCAAAGCTGCAGGTTCTTGCAATTTCATTAGGGAGTCGTTAATTACATTAACTCTCATTAGAGAATTTCAACCTTATCATTTGCACCTAATAATGTCCTTTTAGCTAATATTATTCTGTGTTGGATGTACAATATGGTGTATGTCAGTGCATTGTGTGCTCGTGCATAGAGTAGGCTGAATAGTAGAGTAGAAGTGAAACACACCCCCTTACTCATGGGAGTCCCTGGCCTGTGACTGATCAAAATGGAGAAGGTTCATTCAGGAAGGCACCAAGCACATCGAGAGACCTCGTCGAGGTGTCAGAGGGAGCGCGCAAGCCTCCAAACAACTCATCTACCCCACCCTTCAAACACCACCTGCCCCACATGAGGCAGAGTCTGCAGATCATGCGCTGGGCTTACCCAGCCACCTCAGAACCCATCGAAATGGAGTGGGAGCAAATCATCCTCGATCTTGAGGGACTGCCTAAGAAGAAGATGGCACTTCCCCCACCCCCAATTTTTTTGTCCTTTTTTCTCTCTTTCTACTGAACATAGAGTTGTGTCAGGGTTTGGAATTACAAATTCCTGAGGCCCTGTGGTACCTCATCCAAGGGTCTGTTGTCTGTGTGCCAGCCTGCTCAGTAAATACCAATAAGACCATATAGAGCAGGAGGTATCTGAACTGAGGTTGATCTGTGCACTACTAATTAGTATAAATGGGTCTTGATCGGGAAGGGGGAACCAATTTGCACACAGGAAGATCCTAGAACATCAATGCGATAAATGTCCACAGTTCATCTGTTTTGGTGATTGTTGGTTGAGGGATAAATGTTGGCCAAGACAATGGGAGAACCGCCCTGTTCTTCAAATAGTGGCGCACATTCACGTAAGCAGAGAATTGGGAAGGGCTTGGTGTAACGTCTCATCCAGAAACAGTACCTCTGACAGTGCAGCACGCCCTCACTATCACACTGAAGTATTAGACTAGACCTGAGACTCATGAACCTGGAGGGAATTTTGAATCGACAACCTTCTGACTCCGAGGCAATTGAGCAATTACTCAGCCAAATGGACACATAGTGGTTATACGGCTGTAATGGAAAAGTGTTACCATTCGTTCTTTCGTTTCTTTGCAGTGGTGAGCTGAAAAGACAGGGAGACACTGAACCCCCTTCACAAAGGGACACCACACTTTTTTAGGGCATTGTTACTGCACGGTTATCACTAAGCAACTTGGGAGACATGAAAGGAAGACTCACACTGGAGGTAAATCCCTCAAGGAGTGTCCACCTTAACTGTAGCCAAATGCCGGTTCACACACGATTACTGCCGAACTTTGGCGAAAGGCTTTTGAGCAAGTTCACCCCTTAGACGGCATGAATACTGTAAAATTATTTCCAAGATACTGGGATGTGTTCATTAACATTGGTAACAATAATAATCAGCAATTGGAGGCATTTGCTTAGTTGAAATACGGGGCTGGATTTTTGCTTGTGGGTCCTGGTCCTGTTGTTAGAAGGAGATGCGGTTGGAAAGCCATACACACCATCAGGGACCCAGAGGGTGATTTTGGAGAAAGCGACCAATTAAAAGTGGCCGCTTGAGTGAGCTACGTCCAATTAAGGACGTCGGGTGGGCTCCTGAGGCTTGAGGGCCAACTGGAGGCCTTTTAACACCATGAGACTGGCAGCCCCACCATGAGAGGTGGGAGCTGCTGATGCAGGTGGGAAAAAGAGTGGACGCCTCAAGATGGAGGCGCCGTCTGAAGAGCTCTTACAAATTTTTTAAGACACCGAGGGTCAGCTGCAAGGCCGTCGACATGGAGTGGCCGCAGGAGTAGGTTTATGCTGCGGCGAGTGCGGGGTGGGGGCAGGGCTCCTTAGGCTAGTGGAGTGCCGCCTCTCCCTGCCGATCATCTGCCGCCTCCATCCCTTGGCTGTATTTCAGTTGGCGCCTGCAAAGCAGCCTTAACAGGCCCTTTGCGCGTCATAATTGGCTACCGCGGGCAGGTAACTGTCACCCTCGCCGCTAATCCGTACTCCGTGAAAATTGTCCGGAGGCTGACCACAGGCCGGTGACCGGTACACCAGCTGGTAATGGAAAACTGCAGGCCCGCCTGTCTCCGATCCCACCTCTGCAACTGAATGGAAATTAAAGACAGGAGTTCCCATTTAGGGTCGTCCCCCACCCCCCACAACCTCGATTAATATTGGGAATACCTCTTCCAGTGTGTGCAGAGGGTGGAGTCGGAAATTCACTGTCGCCCTCGCGGAAGGAGCAATCACGTTTGCCTGAACAGGAAGAAAAACAGAAAATAATTGAAGTAGAAGTTATGGAGAATGTAAAGCACCGACGCTATTTACACAAAGCGCCGCAAACTCGGGACCTACACAACAGGATTTGTTCCACATCAGCTTCAGCTATCCTGGATCACAGTAAGGAGGACTGAGTACGTGAGAGAAATGATCATCGTTTCGGAAGTTGATGTGAATAAAAGGTCCACATGGTCGAGACTGGCAGGGTCAGCGTCTGCAGCCGCTTTGTCGGTTCGATTGTACTTACTGGGACTCAGTATCTAGAGTATAATGGGTGACGGGTGTGATGCAGCCTAATGGGAGCAGAAAATGCTGGAAATAACTCAGCAGGTCAGGCAGCATCTGTAGAGTGAGGAGTGAGAGTTAGCTTTTCAGGTCGATGACCTTTATCAGGCGCTGCCACACCTATTGAGTTTTTTTCCGGCATTTTCCCTTTTTATTTCAGATTTCCAGCACCTGCAGTATTTTTGCTCTTGTATTGGTGCGATAGTGCCTGCTTTGCCTCCCCAGCCCAAGCTGTGAGGTGGCGAGGCCTGACTGAGAGATGGCCAACTCTCCCTTTCCCAACCTCTCCTGCTCGATGGTTGCCGGGGTTCATTCAGAGCCCGTTCAGAATGTTATGCTGGAGGATTCAGTGGACGTCTACCCAGGAGCAACCCATTGCTTAGGACAGGCTCCAGCCCGGAGGTGAGGATTCCCTTTCGAGACACTGGTGATCAGTCACCTGGATTACGCAGTTGATCCTGAGCTAGGAACGTGGCCCAGGGTCACAAAGGGTTCAAGGTGAACTAAAATAAAAGCAAAATTCTGTGGGTGCTGGTGATCTGAAATAAAGACAGGGAGTGCTGGAAGAAAATCAGCAGGTTTGGGAGCATCTGTGGACGGAGAAGCAGAGTTAACGGTTTGAGTCTGACGTCACTCATCTCTGGAACTTTATTTCAGGCTGAACTCCTCCTTTAACACATGTCAGATGGTGATCAGGCAAGGGCCTTAGATTTAAAATCATCGGCAAAACACCTAGAGGGAAGATCCTGAAATTCTTTTCACTCAACAAGATGTCGGGATCTGGAATGTTCTACCTGAAAAAGTGGCGTAAGCCGATTCCATAAATAATTTTTAAAAGGGGGCTAGACAGGTGCTTGAGCACGAGGATGTTACAGGGTTACAGACCAATGGTGGGGCCTCTGTATGGGACTAAGCATGATAGCACTTTCAAAGGGCCAGCACAGACACGATGGGCTGAGTGATCCCCTACCGCGCTGTAACTTTCTATATGATGCTCTAAATCTCCTCCCTAAAAGGTTCGTATCATTCCATTTGATGTTGACTGCAGTGTCCCTATGTTAATGCTGGTGGAGTTGCTGAATGATTAGAAGTCATCGGGATCGAAATTCACTTGCAGCTGAAACCAATGTGATTCATGCTACAGAACAGAGATGCCCGAGGGCTGTTCTAAATTGGTTGTTCTGTCATGACTGTGGCAAACTGTAGGTACTAATTGAGCATAACGAAGCAGCTCTAACGATTCAGTTCTAACGAAAGCTCATTTATCTGAACCGTTATCTCTTGTTTCACTCTCTGCTCATGTTACCAGGCCAGCTGGACACTTCCAGCATTTTCTGTTTCTATCTAGACTCAGCCCAACCTTGCTAAATTTACAGCAATTTGTAGATTGTAATCCTGCTGGTATTAACTGGCTGATTTGATGCGGCTATAATCTGTACTTACATCCAATAAAAAACACTGGAAATATACATGCGTCTCAATAACCATCATAAACGTAACAGAGAAAGCAGAGCTTGCCTTACAGAAAAGAGAAGTGGGGATTGATTAGTTAACCCTGAGGAAATCTCACACATTGAACACATTCTTTGAATTTTCCAATAAGTAAAACTGACATTAGAAGAATGGGCAATCCTATCATTGCTTGTTGCCCTAAAGCTTCCTGTCCACCTCTGATCCGCTTTTTCCTGCCTTCTTGTCTATTCCCGACCCACTTTCCTCTGCGTGACACCCCCCCTACTCCACCGACTAACTGCTCTTTACGTTTTAGGGCCCTGCCCCCACCACGACGTGGATGTAAAACTCCGTCCCACGTTATCCGTGAACTAATTGTGGTGCTTAATTTTCCAGCCATTCTTCTCTTTACTCTAATCTTTGCAGTTTCAGTAGATTCACGGTCAGAAAGTCAGCGCCAACCTGATGGGCTGAATTGTCTCCTCCTGTTGTGCACTGCTCTATGATTCAGCGATTGTAAGTAGCGAGTGATTTTCATGATGGCAATCGAATCGAAGTGTTCAACTGAGATTCAAAATCACGAAAGCTCAGTTTGTAGCAAATTGCCCGAACCTTCATTCAATTATAAAAGAAAACACACGGTGCACCTGGTGTCAGCTGTGGCTCAGTTCATAGCACCCTCGCCTTTGAATCAGAGGGTTGTGGGTTCATGTCGCACTCCCGGAAACCAAGAAATGTGATTGTACTCGAAAGAGTTGCAATCTGTGACTGTTAACTCGAAAGAGTTTGATGTAATTATCACAGTTTGACTGAGAACTATTTTACTATTAATTACCAGTAAAAATTATGGTCAGCGTTTGAAGACGATGCCTCATGCAATATTAAGCTATCCAGTTCAGAATGACCCAGGTTCAACAACATGTCTTGGCTGAATCAACTCACCAATTTGGACATAATGATGGGCTTCAGGGCTGGTCTGGGGAAGGGGGCCTTTAAACAATCAGGGTTCTGATTACTGAATGAGTGACTCTGGCTGGAAGTTGTCTTTGTGAGGCTGTCGGCTGAGAAAACCTCCTTGGTCGAATAGCTCATATACAAATGGCTACTCAGGTGACGTACTGGGGGCGGGGGCTACTGACATCAATGGAACTTTACCCACGTCAAGAGTCAAAAGCTTCAGGAGAGGAGAAAATTGCAGAGCGGGGATGAGCCTTTAAAAAAACCAAAAGCCAGAGTTACATATTCTCCTCTGTGAGAATGGATTTTGCAAAATATTTTTGGGAAGTATGGTGTTATTTTGTGAAGAAGGCTGTGTGTCCGTGTGCACATTATTTGATTCAGCTGGGGAAAGGTTACTGGAGGCAGGATGTCTGGAAAGTTTAAGACATGAAAGGATAGAGGCGGTATGTTTGAGAATTTGTAATAAGATATTACGGGGGGGTGGGGGTGGAGGTTTGAGGTACAAGTAAATAGGTTGGTTCTACTATGTGCATTTTAGATAAATTGAGAATTCGTTCAAGCATCAAAGGGAAGTCAAAGGTTACAAGAAACATTTTTGAATCTTACGGGAGCTCCACAGGTAAATAGAAGAGGATATATTACATTTTATTGAACCAAAAGTAGAGACAAAATAGAAACATGAAAGATTTTATATTTGGGAGGAATAGAGTTTCAAAGAGGTGTGAGAACAATGGAACCTGAGATGAAAGAAGGGGCGGAAAAGGTATTTTAGTATTACTGTGGAGAGCTCAGGGACTGGCAGTTGGCTGTTATTTGTTGGATGTGTGAGGAAGATCTCCTGGAAACAGCTCTAGGCTGGGAGAAAGATGTAGTTTGAATCAGCGATCCAGTCAAGCTAGAAAAGTCCTGGGCTGAAAAAAGCAGTCTTGTTCTGAAGTCTTGGGTTTTCACAACAGAGTGGAAGAGAATTAAGAGGTCATGTGGTATGCCTTTATTAAAGCTACAGCAGTTTTCCTTGGGTAATATTACTGGATTTTTATAGTTAAACATCGATAAGAGAGTGTTGCCTGGAAGATGTTTACTTGTGGGTCTGTCCCATTAGGGAGCCTTTTAGGGGAATGTTTCATTAGACTAATCTTAACTGTGTAACTGTAATCTTGTGTGCTTAAGTTTTCTTTTCCCTCTTGTTCATAAAACTTTTACTTTTCATTTTTAAAATCCCAGAAATGTCACTGGACTTCTTGCTGCTGAGATCAGTACGTTTTCATCTCGTTTTCAGAATATAAAAAAAAATTTCCTTCTGGGATTTGGTTTGCTTAGCGATTAACATCTGCTGTGGTCACAACACCTTCAAGGACCCAAACGTTTTTCCATGATCCAACAGCACTAGTAGATAAGAAGAGTTTCCCATATTCTCTGTTGCAGCCCAGTATCCAATTGTGTTATAGATCCATTTACAATGCATGATACCAGATACACCAACACATGCAAAAAGGTCCATCTGCCCCCCACCCAACATCTCCAATTCTACTTATGGATCAGTGACAACACTAACATTAATAATTTCACACTAATGGAATTGATTAGAACTTTTAATGGTGAGAAATATGAATTATTCATGCATAGATTTGCAACAATGAGCAAATGGTGGGAAAAAGTTATGAATAGGGAGAGAGAGAGAAATGAAAGAAGGGAATAAAAAGAGAAGAAAGGGATACAAAGAAAGAATCATAGAATCAAATCATAGAGTGGTTACAGCACAGAGGAAGCCATTTGGCCCATTGAGTCCATGCTATCTCTCTGCAAGAGCAGTGGCATCTTAAGAAGGGATATTAATGTATATGATGTTATCGGAAATTATTTTAAATTGGACTTGTGGTAGGGCCTGTGTCTGTGTGTGTCTTAATTGGATTAAAGACAGCTAGTCTGGGTGCTTTGATGTGTAGTAGCTTTGAGATGTAAACAGTAAGGGTAGAGGGGACATTTGCATTTTGTTCAATAAACCATTTAAAGACTGGGGGTGAAATCTTGTACCTAGCTAGGAGACACCAAGCAGTATGTTTATATTACTAATAAAATTGGTGCTATGAAAGGGGTTTAATTGTTAGAAGAGGTGGAGTTCAAAGGGCCTGGTGATACAATGAGAATTTGTATTCAAGGGGAAGGCTAGGTAGATACAGAAGAGTTTTGTGTGTGGAAGTTGGAGACATGTGGTGTCTAAGCTGCCTGTAGGCCCTACAACTGCCCGCGAAGGAAACAAATTGAAAGGAACCTCATTTTGAATTTGTAAGATAAAATGTGCTTTGCCTGGTGTCTGTTTAAAGTCTACGGGTTATTGTTGCCTTGGTGCGGATTTTAGGAGTGATTAATTTGGGGATTTGTTCAATAGTTATTATGGTAGTAATTTGTAGAAGTGTGTGTGTTTAATACCTTGTAAAATTAATAAATGTTTAATTTAATTTATATGAAAAACCTCCGGAGGCTTGGTGGTTTCATTCCTGAATTCACGGCTGCATCTCAAACACACCAATTGAAAATATAGGTTGTGACAGTTGTTTATGTTTCCCTCTGGGGTTTTAAATAACTCAGCCTTTACCAACTGCTGTGACATAACAAGCAGTCCCGCTCTCCTACACTTTTCCTTTGGTTCTGCAAAGTTTTCTCCTTCAGGTGCTTATCCAATTCCCTTTTGAAAGCTAGGATTGTATCTGCCTTCATAGGCAGTGCAATCCAGATCCTAACCAATTGCTGCGTAAAACAGTTTCCCCTCATATCTGATGCTAACAATCCCAGATTCTTTTTAATGACAACGCTTAATTTCACTTTGTTAGCAATTCTTTCCAGAAACGTCCAACGCAGGGCTCCCAGCAATACTGAACCTAGCAGTCATTTAAGGGGATTCAAAATATGCGAGGAGGAACAATTTTTTAGTCAGTGTTCTTGCTCTATGCTAGAGAAAATAACATTCTTGCCTTAATTTTCTTAATACTTTTTTTCAAAAAGGTACCAATCTTATCACTGCCATAAGGTATAGGATCTCTCCTCTGTGTAAGATTTCCAAACCTCTAGGATTGTCCTGGTGTCTCCAGGAATTAAGATTTATTCAAAGCTAAAATACTACAGATGCTGGAAATCTGAAATATAAGCAGAAAATGCTGGAAATATTGATCAGGTGAGTATTTGCAACATTTCATCTCTTGGATACTGCAGTGACCAATCCAGGACAACATTCTCAAAATGATTTTAAAAGAAACGTGTTTTCCATTACATGTGAACCTTATCATCTATTAGTAGTGCCGGTATTGGAAATGGAAAAAAAATGGTTGTGAGAGTGGGCAGGCCATCCAGAATTGTGGGGGGGTTTTATCACATGATAAAACCACCAAGACTACATCCAACTAGAGCTGCCAACCCTAACTCTGTTAGGATTCTCTGTAGTGACTCTGTATGCAAACAGCTGATACACGTGTCATTACTCTCATCTGACACTTGCTCCAGGGTTGTTAATCTTCCTGTCGGGCACATGATTCCTGGCGAGGGGTGCAGTGTGGGGCGAGGAGAGAAGGTAGAGTGTGGTATCTTGGGGTTGAGTCTCAGGTCAGATCCTTACACCTGATGTTGCTGGTGAAAGCCAGGAAAGAGCGAAAGAGAGAGAGAAAGAGACTCCTCAACAGTGTCCATGACAACAATTAGAGTAAAGCTTTTCAAAGAAAAACTGGACCTTCCTTCCCCACCCCCTGGTGCCATGTAGACTCCTGGGAGATGCAAAAAAAAAAATAAGGCCAATTGGGAGAGGAGCACAAAGTCAGGAAAATTCCTCTCCTGTGACAGAAGTTAGTCGACGAGTACACATCCAGAATGTTCTTTTATTTTGTTCCTACTTCTTACATGACAGGATCTCCATCTCAGAAGGGAATCAGTCCAACTCTCTCTTAAAGATACACAGTGAGTCAGCACTCACCACACAGTCTAGCTACTTGTTCAATGGGACATTAAAGAGGTCAGGGGAAGTGGCCAGAGCATAAAGCTTTATCCCATAAATTTCAGTAGTATGTTTATCTGAACTGGCTCCAGCCTCTTCCTTGCATTATGTTACGAGGGTTTGGGCAGGAATACAGGATAATTAAACTGAGTGGAGGCTATAATGCTGTAAATCACCATAATCTAAAATAAACTCATGAGCATAAACACAATTTTTTTATATTCAATGATGAGATGTGGGTGTCACTGGCTAGGCCAACATTTATTGCCCATCTCTAATTGCCCTTGAGAAAGTGGTGGTGAGCTGCCTTCTTGAGCCATTGCAGTCCCTCTGGTGTAGGTACACCCACAGTGCTGTCCTGGATGGTGTCAAGCTTCTTGAGTGTTGTGGGAGCTGCACTCATCCAGGTAAGTGGACAGTATTCCATCACACTCCTGACTTGTGCCTTGTAGATGGTGGAAAGGCTTTGAGGAGTCAGGAGGTGAGTTACTCACCATAGGATTCCCAGTTGCTGAGCTGCTCTTGTTGCCACAGTATTTATATGGCTAGTCCAGTTCAGTTTCTGGTCAATGGTAGCCTCCAGGGTATTGGTAGTGGGGGATTCAGCAATGGTAATGCCATTGAATGTCAAGGGGCGATAATTAGATCCTCTCTTGTTGGATGGTCATTGCCTGGCCCTTGTGTGGTTACTTGCCACTTGTCAGCCCAAGCCTGGATATTGTCCAGGTCTTGCTGCATTGGGACTGCCTCAGTATCTGAGGAGTCACGAATGATGAACATTGTGCAATCATCAGTGAACATCCCCG
The DNA here is from genome assembly GCF_964194155.1 of Cetorhinus maximus. Classification (NCBI taxonomy): domain Eukaryota; kingdom Metazoa; phylum Chordata; class Chondrichthyes; order Lamniformes; family Cetorhinidae; genus Cetorhinus; species Cetorhinus maximus. The sequence goes on along the minus strand of NC_135886.1, from coordinate 4,148,724 downwards.
CTTCTGACCTTATGGTGGAAGGAAGGTCATTGATGAAGCAGCTGAAGATGGTTGGGCCGAGGACACTACCCTGAGGAACTCCTGCAGCGATGTCCTGGAGGTGACATGACTGACCTCCAACAAACACAACCATCTTCCTTTGTGCTAGGTATGATTCTAACCAGCAGAGAGTTTTCCCCCTGATTTGCATTGGCTTCAGTTTTGCTAGGGCTCCTTGATGTCACACTCGGTCAAATGCTACCTTGATGTCAAGGGCAGTCGCTCTCACCTCAACTCTGGAGTTCAGCTCTTTTGTTCATTTTTGAACCAAGACTGCAATGAGGTCAGGAGCTGAGTGAACCTGATAGAACCCAAACTGAGCGGCAGTGAGCAGGTTATTGCTAAGCAAGTGTCGCTTGTTAGTACTTGTAATAATTACGGTTTTGTTAACTGTTGGTGGCACCTTTAAGAATAGTCCTGTGATGTAAGATCATATGATCTGTGTAAACTAGTGTGTTAGCGGCGCGGGCTACCTCCACAGTGAGTGTAGAGATAGAGATGGAGTTGAAAGCACACGTGTAGTTGCTGCTGGCTGCATTGTAGATAAACCTAATGTTTCCACCAAGAAAGTTGACTGCAGATCAACTCTATTACAAATAGGTGACAAGGCCACACTCCAACAAACTGGCGACAAGGATAAATCAGGATAAATTGGAATCGCTACTGTACCTTGCCCAGTGATTGTGAGTATCAACATCTGTTTAAAATAACAGGAGACATACTCATCCGAAATGCCACAATTCAGAAGAATTGATCCCTTTTGAGCTGATCGTAGATGACTGATCTCAGTATATAGAACTCCTCACGTTCTTCTCTCAAGTGAACAAAATCACGGGGGAAGGGAAGAGGCGAGCGATCCTCTGGAGTACTTGTGGGAGCAAAACCTACAATTTGATTCGAAGTTTGATGGTATCCAGTGCCCCAGATTCGAAGAATTTTGGAGAATTGCTGGACCTCGAGAAGGGACATTTTCAACCCAAGCCCTCAGTAATGATGCAGAGGTTCTGGTTCAACTTGTGAAATAGAGCCCCAGGTGAGACAATTGCTAGCTATGTGGCGAAATTGAAGCAACTAGTGGAACACTGCGAGTTCAGCGAGACTCTGAACGACATGCTCAGGGATCGTTTAGTATGTGGTGTGAAAGACGACACCACAGAGAAGATGGCTGGCTAAAGTGAATCTGGAGTTTAAGAAGGCATTAGAAATAGTACTGGCCATGGAATGTGCCGTAAGCGATTCACAAGCAATACAAGGGGCACAAAATGGCGCCGAGCTCCAAATCGGGCGGGAACAAAGCGGCACGAAAAAGCGAAACTCGGCCGCAAAGCTGGAAACAGCCCCCGCTAACTGAAAAATAGGAAGAAATAATTTTGCAGCTAAATCGAATAACAACTTTAACTGATATGGAAACAATCAGTCTTTTAGCGATTGGCAGTTTTGACTTTGACAAGACTGAGCCTAATATTTCTAAATTTGGATGGGGAGGTGGAGAAGAGTCAAGGAAACCAAAAAGCTGCAGTTTGACTTGCATAGTCATGAGAGACAATTTACTGTTGAAGAAGCTATATGTGTGAAGAATTTCAGTTAGGACCAAAGTGGTTACCTGGTGTCATGAAGCTATTCATGTATATAATATTATTCGAAAATATTTTTCTTTAAAATAGAGGTTTAGTCTGTGTATGTGGCTTAATTGGATTAAAGCCAGCTAGTCTGGGTGCTTTGATGTGTACTAGTTTTGATATGCAAGAGAGATGGGTGTATTTGCATTTTTTCAATAGAGCACTCAAGAAGTGGGTGAAAACTACCACCTAGCTAACAGATACCAAACAGCATTTTTATACTATTGATAAAATTGGTGCTACGGAAGGGGTTTTATTGTAAAAAGGTGGAGTTCAAAGAGGTTGGTGATACAATGAGAATTTACATTCAATGGGGGTGCTAGGTACAACTTCAGCAGTTTTCGGGTGTGCAGAGTAGAGGCAATGTGAGATGAAACACAGCTGAAAGCCTCCAACTGGCTCCACAGGAACCAAAGTGAAAAGAACCTCATTTTGAATTCATAAGGTGAAAATGCTTTGTCTGGTGTCTGGTTAAGTCTATGGCCTGAATCTTCAGGTTGGCATGTGGGGGCCGGGTCCCGCTCAGCAAAGCATTAAATGATGCGCGGTGATGTCGGGTGTGCGTCCCGGCGTCATTCCGATCTTCAGTTCGGTGGGCGCGCACCGGAGTCGGCTGCGCGCCCGCTGAACTGTCAAAGGCCTATTAAGGCCATTTAAAAACCAATTGAAACAATTAACAGGGCTGCCCGTCCAATCTTCAGGTTGGCGGGGGGGCAGGCGAAGAGCCCAGGCGGCCTTCGCATTTTTCATGGAACCTCATCCACGGGCGGGATGAGGTTTCATGAAGGGTTTATAAGTTTAATAAAAATTTTTACTAAAATTCATTAACATGTCCCAGCTCATGTGACACTGTCACACGAGGGGACGTGTTTGAGTAACTTTTTTTTCTTTGTTTCAATTTTTCATAATCAAGGTAATCTCCGTGCCTCAGGGAGATTTCTACACTCTTTCATGCGCATGCTCGAAAGAGCACAGGCCCCGACTCTCCCTCCTCCCCCCCACCCACACAGGGAGCGCTCAGCGCTTCCGGGTGCGCGTCACGCTGGGTGGGCCTTAATTGGCCCCCCCCAAGTAAAATGGGGGCGCGGACCCAATCACGGGCAGTGATCGGCTGCACGCCCGCTCCAGCCCAGCCCGCCCGATGGGGAGAAAATTCTCCCCTATGGGTTGCTGTTGCCTTAATGGAGATCAGTTTGGGAATTTGTTAAAAGTTATGATAGCAGTCATTTGTAGCCATGTGTATTTATTTAAACCTGTGTAAATTAATAAAATGTTTCATTTATTTTAATGTAAAACCTCGAGAACTGGTGGTCTGATTCCTGAATTTAGAGTTGCATCTCAAACATAACACTTAAAATTATAGGTTATGACAGTTGTTTAAAGTTTCCCTCTGGGATTTTTAAGTAACTCTGTCGTACCAACTACTCGGTCATAGCACCAGATATAGTAAGTGCAGTGACTGGACCATTATCATACCACACGGAAGTGGAAGGCTGGATCACCCGTAAGCATGTGGACTATTTAAGAAAGAGAGAGATACCACAACAAGATATGGTTCCACCTGGAACCATTACTGAACCAGTGTTTCCTGTTGAAGATGCTCAACCAAGGACTGACATGTCTGATGTCTCTATCAGAGCTGAAGATACTGAAGTGCAAGTGCCACTGAGGTACCTGATGTTAATGCGGTTCCAGAGAATGTGGTTCCTGAAAAAGAATCTGAACCCGTGGAGCTCCGACATTCCACATGGATCAGGAAACCACCTGACAGACTGAACTTGTAAATTTCATGACTGTGTGAATATTATGTCATGAGATAAATATACTTTTAAATACAATATGTACAGTAAAGTTAAAGGGGGAGGAATGTAGTAATTATGGTTTTGTTAAATGTTAGACGGCATGTTTAAAAATAGTCCTGCGATGTAAGATCACATGATCTGTGTAAACCAATGTGTTAGCAGCGCAGGCTACATCCACAGTCAGTGTAGAGATAGAGATCGAGTTGAAAGCACAAATATAGTTGCTTCTGGATGCACTGTAAATAAACCTAATGTTTCCACCAAGAAAGTTGTCTGCAGATCAACTCTATTACAAATAGGCGACAAGACCACACTACAACAGCACTGTTGATGACCTCTTTCATCACTTTACTGATGACAGAGAGTAGATTGATGGGGCAGTAATTGGCCGGGTTGGGTTTGTCCTGCTTTTTGTGTACAGGACATACCTGGGCAATTTTCCACATAGCCGGATGGATGCCAGTGTTGTAGCTGTACTGGAACAGCTTGGCTAGGGGCGCGGCAAGTTCTGGAGCACAAGTCTTCAGTAGCATTGCCGTAATATCATCAGGGCCCATAGCCTTTGCAGTATCCAGCGTCTTCAGCCATTTCTTGATATCACGTGGAGTGAATCGACTTGGCTGAACATTGGCATCTTCCAGGGACCTCTGGAGGAGGCTGAGATGGATCACCCACTCGGCACTTCTGGCTGAAGATTGTTGTGAATGCTTTAGCCTTATCTTAGCCAAATTGCTCATGTCTGGATGTCAGGTATAAATGGTTTGCACTTTCATTCAATATACTTCATTGTTGGATATTGGATCAATGGGCTGGGGGCTCCACTTGCTTTCCTTTTGGCCACTAAGACAATTAAGGGATATGGGATAAGGGTAGGAAAGTGGAGTTGTGGAAGATGAGCTCATTTGATTGGAAGCCCTTCCACTACCATAAACATTTACTCCCTCCAGCACTGATGCACAGTGACAGTAATGTGCACCATCTACAAGATGCACTGCAGCAACTTGCCAAGGCTCCTTCAACAACACCTTCCAAACTTGTTACCACTACCACCTATAAGGGTCATGGCAGCAGACACCTGGAAAGAGAACCCCCTGCAAGTTGCCCTCCAAGTCACACACCATTCTGACTTGGAATATGTCACAGAATCACGCAGTGCAGAAGAGGCCCTTCGGCCCATCCAGTCTGCACCGACACGTGAGAAACACCTGACCTACCTACCTAATCCCATTTACCAGCACTTGGCCCATAGCCTTGAATATATCATGGTTCCTTTACTGTCACCCAGTCAAAAACCTGGACTTCCCTTCCTAACAGCACTGAGGTTGTACCTACAGCAGATGGACTACAAGAAGTTCAAGAAGGTGGCTCACCACCAATTATGGATCGGCAACAAATGCTAGCCTAGCCAGTGATGTTCACATCCCAGGAATGGAGAGAGAGATACTGAATGATGGAACAGGCTTGAAGGGCAGTATAGCTCACTCTAGCTCCCATTTCTTGTGTTGTTATTTGCCACAAACCTCAGCTAATTTTTGGGGTCAGGGTCATTTGCATTAGTTCAGTACACTCCCTGGTTTCAGTCAGGGAAATGGCCTGGAAAGGAGGGGAAAAGAGGGGAAAGCAATCGCTTATGACAGACTTTGGAAACCTCTATTCTACTGTAGTTATCTCTGCATGGTCTGCAATCCCTCGCTTCCCCCCTGCCCATAGGATTGCTGGATTTCAGAGGTGCACTGGTGTCCTGTAAACCCAGCGTTGTAAAGGTGCAAATTTTTGGAAATTAGGGGCAGAATCTTTGGCTCGGCGAGCGGGGGGTAGGGCCTGCTCGCTGAGGCATAAAATGACGTGCGGTGACGTTGGGCTGCGCGCCCACCAAACTGTCAAAGGCCTTTTAAGGCCAGTTAACTATCCATTGAAACAATTAACTGAGCCGCCTGTCCAACCTTAAGGTGGGCAGGGGGGCAGGTGAAGAGCCCAGGCGGCCTTCGCATTTATCATGAAACCTCATCCACGGGTGGGATGAGGTTTCATGAAGGTTTTTAAAGTCTTGTAAAAATTTTAAATAAAATGAATAGACATGCCTCAGCTCATGGGATAGTTTCACGTGAGGGGAACATGTCTTAAAATTTTTTTTTCCCCTTTATTAAATTTTATTGAACTTAAACTAATCTCCCTGAGGCAGCTCTGTGTCACGCTGGGCGGGCCTTAATTTGCCCGCCCGCCCGCCATAAAATGGCAGTGCCCAGCCAATCGTGGGCAGTGACCGGCTGCGCATCCTGCTCCTGCCCAACTCCCCCGACGGGGAGAAAATTCTCCCCTCGGTGATTACAACAGACTTTCCCATATCACCCGACACCACTTCTAACGGATAATGTTGGAAGCGGGGGGAGTGGCGGAGGTGAGGGGGCGGTAGAGGAAAGTGGGCAGCAGGCAGTTTAAATTGGAACTACACTGGGGAGCTGTTAAAACCTAGGCTGCTGGATGGTCACTGGGGCCCGGTAGTGGAGTGTCTCGGGAAACATACCCCAGCCCAAGGAGCAAGGGGGTGAGATTCCAATCAAATCTCCAAAGGGGCATCAAATTTAGAAATTTAACTGGTTCTGCAGACAGCCAAAATCTTACAAATATATCCCCCCAATTAAAAAAAACTTCGTATGGAAGAGATATCACATCCCACCATCCTTTACTGCTCTCACCTGGTATCTCTGCTAATTGATCGTGATTGATTCAGATTCTTTGACTATTAAAGTTCAGAACTGTCAAATTCTTCAGACAAATTAAAACCAGACCAAACGACTGGGGTGTTTTGACTTATGATTGACTGCAGCTTTAAAGAGCAAATGCATGAAGCTCCTAATAAATGGGACCAAAGCTAAACACAGTCAAGAATATATAATAGTTAGATTCCTGAAGAACACTTTTATATTGTTGATTTTTTTACCTTAACTCCAGCATGAAACTCTGTCACTGCAGTGGTCGTCCGGACAAGACTGTTTGTACTTGGTTCGTTCTCCATCATTCTATTACAAGGAGATATAAAATAAAACATAAGTTTTTTTTGCTTTCTGCTGTGTCCTCCTATCAGGGAAGCAAGTAATAAAGTATAATCTACAGGACCCATTGCAACACCTCATGAAAACACGAGAAAGTAAGAGGTGGGAGTAGGAGTGGGTTATACAACCGCTTGAGTCTGCTCTGCCGTTTATTGAGATCATTAAGTTCCATTTTCCTGCCCTTTCCTCATGTCCCTTGATTCCCCTGGTGTCCATAAGCCAATACATTCAGACTTGAGTTTGTTTAGCAACTGAGCTCCCCACAGCCCTCCGAGGTAGAGAATGCCAAACGTTCACATCCCTCCGAGTGAAGACATTTCTCCCTCATCTCGGTGCTAAATTGTTGACCCCTCATCCTGAGACTATGACCCCTTGCTCTAGACTCTCCAGCCAGAGGGAAACAACTTCTCACCCTCCACTCTGTCAAGCCCTTTTGGGATCTATGTTTCACTGAGATCACCTCTCATTCTTCTAAACTCCAGAGAACATTGGCCCATTCTACTCAATCTCTCCTTAGTGGAAACCCTCTCAACCCAGAATTTCACCTCATCAAACTTCCTTCAGTATCTGCCCCCCACCCCCCATGACCTTAACCACCAGAAGCAGCAATGGCGTAGGAACACCATCACCTCTCAGATCCCAGTCCGAGTCCCACACAATTTCCTAACTTGGACATGTATCACCGTTCCTTTATGGTTATTGGGCCAACATCCTGGAATTCGCCATTGTGGAAGCCCTGGCAACGAGACTCACAGGAGTGCAAAGTGGTAGCTCAAAACCACCTTCTCAAGGCAATTTCATTTTTGTATTCGCATGGCTGGGGAAGCAGTTATGATTCAATGCCGAGGTTAACAGATCAATGCACTGGCTGCAGCTGGAGGAATGTGACTAGTTGTGACGCTATCAGAAATGGATCTCTCAGAACAGAAAGTTCAGTAGGTGGGCAATGGTCTGACTTGGATGACCACAGTCACAGTTGGGAGAGAGATTAGCTCCTAGTGCTCCTCCTGTTAAAGTAAAGTTTCCAACTTGAAAACCTCCAAACTAATGCTGTCAAAAGGTGACTGATTCCTGGTCACCGGGCTCCCTGGTAAACGAATTCTCTCAAGGACAAAAAAAACTGAGAAACAGGGCCTGCAACAAGAATATACCAGCTCAACATTGAAGGACTATCCTCAAGGCAATTAGGGATGGGTAATAGGTGCCAGCCTTGCCAGAATTGCCCAACATCAAATTAAAAAATAAATGCTAATTGGAAATAGGAACATTGGAACAGGAGTAGGCCATTCAGCCCGTCAAGCCTGCTCTGCCATTCAATATGATCATGGCTGATCATCCACTTCAATGCCTTTTTCCCAGTCTATCCCCATATCCCTGAATGTCATTGATATTTAGAAACCTGTCAATCTTTGCTTTAAACACACTCGATGACTGAGCTTCCACAGCTCTGTGGGGTAGAGAATTCCAAAGATTCACAACCCTCTGAGTGAAGAAATCTCTCCGCATCTCAGTCCTAAGTGGCTTACCTCTTATTTTGAAATTGTTCCCCCTGGTTCTAGATTTCCCAACCAGGGGAAATATCTTATCTGTATCTACCCTGTCTATCCCTTTAAGTTTTTTGTAAGTTTCAATGAGATCGCCTCTCATTCTTTGAAACTCTAGAGAATACAGGCCGTTTCCCCAGTCTCTCTTCACAGGACAGTCCCGCCATCCTAGGAACAAGTCTGGTGAACCTTTATTGCACTCCCTCCATGGCAATAATATTCTTCCTAAGTGTTGTAGGGTGGCCGAGTTGTACTATTAATGATAGAGTTTTTCTGCAGACACATCTTGGATGAAAACTTTAAGTTTATTTATAATATACCCAGCAGCAACTACACGTGTGCTTTCAACTCCAACTCTATCTCTACATTCACTGCTAAAGTAGCCCATGCTACTCTCCTATTGGTTTCTACTACAGATCATATGATCTTGCCTAACATGTATTATTCTTAAAGGTACATTACACACTAAATAAAACCATAACTACTACACTAAGGTAAGGGGACCAAAACTGCACACAGTACTCCAGGTGCAGTCTAACCAAGGCTTTATAAAATTGAAGCAAGACTTTGCTACTCCTGTACTCAAATCCTCTTGCAATAAAGGTTAACGCACCACACCTAATTTTATCATAAGCTTGCGCCTCATTCTATTCTCATTGTACCGGGGTTTATCTATTTATTTTAAACCTGTAAAGACTCTGCACCCAGAAATATATCAATCATTTGAACATGAACTTTGCTGATCAAAACCTCTACTGTAAGATCTTGATTATGCTGAGCAATGCCACTGTTGCCCCACCCACAATGAATAAATAAATGGAAACAGAATTGTAAAGCATTAAAAGAAATTGATTCATTGCCAGTGCTGCAACTTCTTAAACTCCAAAAGAGTGAGTGGATACCCCTGATTTTCATTGTTCCACTGTTGGCAGCCTTGCCTTCAGCTGCTTAGGCTCTGAGCTCTGTAACTCACACCCTAAGCCTCCCTGTTTCTCTACCTCTCTCTCCTTCTTTACGATGCTCTTTAAAACCTAACCCTTTGACTAAGTTTTTGGTCACTTGTCTTAATACCACCTTATGTGCCTCTGTTAAATTTTTCTGGCAATGCATCTGTCTTTTGCTACACTAAAGCCGCTATATTTATGAAGGATGTTGTTATGGGTTGGCACAAGGGTTTAAGCACACTGTTGATCTGGACTTTGACTCCAGCCTAGACTAGTGGAATGAAGGTCTCTGTATATCAGAGCTAATGTGAAATGGGTGTGGTCAGTGTCAGGCTAGCTCTGAGTGGGAAGTCATTACACCCACCAATTAGGTCTAACCGGAAAGATTCTCCGCTTTGTAGCCTCGATCCTGTGCCTGAGTCAGGATCCCAAGGTGGGAAATTGTGCAGCTTGTGATGTTGTGACCTTTAATTGGCAAAAAAAAGTCTAAAGAGAACAAATTAGTGCTAATTTAAAAATACAAATTTAACAGCAATTTTGATGCATTTAAGGGGCAATACATGAGAAAGGAATATAAGATCATGTTGATAGGGTTAGTTGATGTAAGTTGGAGGGAGGCTCGTGTAGAGCATTAACACTTGCATAAACCAGCTGGGATGAATTGCCTGCTTCTTCTTTTCTTCTTTCAACTTCGCCCATTTTACTTGAGGTCTCCACATTGATCCAGGTTGATCATCCTTCTCCATCTCCTCCTGTCAGCCACCTCTTCCAATCCCGCTCTCGCCACCACATCTTTCCATTTGGTCTTAGGCCTTCCTCTTCTCCTTCTTCCTGGTGATCCCATCCTCATCCAATCACCTCACCACATTTCCCCCCCTCTCTCTGCAACACACCATTTCAATCTCTTCTCAGCTACTTTCTTCGATGCTCCCATAATCTTCACTGACCCCCTGACGTGCCGGGAGTTGATTTTGTCCTTTCTCGTCACTCCAAACATCCATCCCAGTATCCGTATCTCATTAGTATCCAGTCGTTGTTCCTCTCTTCTTGAAGTTGCCCAAGCTTCTGCACTATATAAATGAGACCTGTTGCTGTGATGTAAATTTTATGCAAATTATTCAGGCATTCCTGTCGTTGTATGGTTGAAATCAGGAGTAGATTGTTAATTGTTGGCTCATTATAGATGCAAAGCGTGTGATTTTGATGCTGGCTGAACAATTGGCAATGCGATTTTTACACCTGGATGGAAAGATGATGAACAACCCCAGGACCTGTCAACTCACAGGGGCAGAAGTTTGAATTGATGATGTAGATTGATAATCAGACTCTCATTTACCAGAGATAAAGGAGTTGATACTGCCAGGAAAGGAATGACATATATTTACATTGTAATTTTTTCTAAACCAAGGATGCCTCAAAGTGTGTTACAGCCATCAAGCACATTGTTCAAGCACAGTCACTGCTGTAACTTAGGGAAATGCAGCAGTCAATTTGCACACAGTGAGCTCCTACAAAAAGAAATGTGACAATGTCCAGATACTTAGCTTCAGTAATGTGAACTAATGTTAATGTTGAGGGATAAATAATGGCCAGGGCACCAGGAGATCTCCCCTGGGCTTCTGTGAATGCAATCACAGAATCTTCACACCCACCTGAAAGAACAGTTAAGATCTTGTTTTAAACGTCTCACCCGATAGTGCAGCACTTCCTCAGTACTAAGAGCGTCAGCCAAGTCTCTGGAGCGGGACTTGAGCATACAACATTCCGACTCAGAGGTAAAATGCTACCCCTGAGCCACAGCTGACTTCTAGCTGGATGATCATCTCAAAGAAGGGTCGTACAAAGCTTACAGCTGGGCAACATGGACTGGCAGAACAGTGGCTCACCTACAGAAGGTGGAAAGATGGTGGGTGACATAAAGAGGAAAAAAATCAAGGGGAAAAAAAAGGGAAGTTTAAAAAAAACCTAAAACCTTATTATCAAAGCATGTTAATCTAGCCTAATCCAATGTCCATACTCTTAATTTTTGCCTATTCCCGCCCAGGTCATTAATGACAGGTCAGCAGTACATAATCTTTTGCTGTACTACAATGAGATCAGTGCAGAGAGATTAGTGCCATGTCTTGCTCATTACCTACCTGCTGACAAGTGGAGCAAACAGCCACAGGTTGGCCATGACTACATTCAGAGGGAATCGAAGCTGCAAAACAGGAAAGGATGTTTATGTACACGGTGCAGATTGAGCCATTAAGATCACAAACACAGTCAAGTGTTGCTAGATTTGTTGTTCTTTCAGTTCTTGTTTATTAATTCACGGACTTTAACTGCACGTTGCACTTTGTCACTTGCACGACCACAATTTGCAGTTGTACAGCACCATTAATGTAATTAAATATCCCAAGGCACTTGCGTTTTTGCACAGTGTTTTATTGTTTGGGAGCGTTAGTGATCAATATGTCCATCATTAAAATAAAGGGTTTGGGCTCATTCCTAGTGTTCAGCCAGTTAGACCCTGTACTCTGGAGTTCCCTCTCCACTCTTCTCCTTTAAGAATCTCCTTAAAGCCCATTTCTTGATCAAGTTTTTGATTACCCCTCCATACACCTCCTTTAGCTCACCATCCATTGTTTCCCTATGTCTTTGGGAAGTACTTTAGAAGGTTTCCATATGCTAATAATGCTTTCTAAATCCAAGTTGCAAATAACAATAAAAAAAACTTGTAAATTCAACTTCCAACTGTTGGCCTACTTGTTAAAGGCAGCGCTCTATACACAGCAACTCGTGTGCTAGATTATTCATGAAGAGCCCAAGGTGAAATTATCTTTACAAACTCAAATAGCTCCAATACTATCTACCAAAGGGAACAATGATCCAGCCAGCTCACAGGCTGCAGAGTTCAGTGCAACCAAATCACTTTGGCTCCTGTGTCACTGCCGTAGAACTGAAGGAACACTAGGGGCTGAATTTTTCATCCCATGGGAATGTGCCCACCCTGAACAGGAGTAAAATAGTGCGCGATGAGGTCGGGCGAGCGTCCCGATATCATCTCATGCAATATTTCCTCGTTGGGCGTGTGCGGGTGCCGGAGTGGTGCCCGCCATTAACTAACAAACCACTTAGGGGCTGCAGAAGACATCACTATCCTGCTGCCAGGGTTTACAGGCGGCGATGCAGCTACCTCAATATGTCCAAGGTGCAATGCCGAAGGAGGCTCCATCTCTCCAGGGAGAGCGTGACCTCCACCTGCCAGATGATTGGGCCTGAGGTCAGCTCCGACTGTGTGGGTGGACATCCCATGCCAGTGGCTCTGAAGGTCACAGTGGCCCAAACTTCTATGCTTCTGGCTCTTTCCAAGGGTCAGTGGGGGATCTGTGTGGAGTATCCCAATCAGCTGTCCACAGCTGTATCAAGCTGGTGACTGAAGCTCTGTCCAGGCAGGTACTGAGTTTTATTCATTACTGTATGGATGAGGCCAGCCAGGCTGAGCGAGACAGAGGCTTTGCAGTGATTGCTGGGTTTGCCCATATCCAGGGTGCCATCGACTGCACACGTGTGGCCATCAAGGCACCAGCAGGTCAGCCCGGTGCCTTCGTCAACAGGAAGGGCTTCCACTCCATGAACGTGCAGATAGTGTGTGACCACAGAATGCAGATTCTACAAGTCTGTGCAAGGTACCCAGGCAGCTCCCACAATGCCTACATCCTCAGACACTCCCAGGTGCCGGGGCTCTTCAGTGCTCCAGCCTGACTGGATGGATGGCTGCTGAGTGGCAAGGGCTACCCCTAGAAGAGGTGGCTCATGACACCTCTCCGCCACCTGAGAACAGAGGCAGAGAAGTGTTACAATACGAGTCATGGCTCCACAAGGGCGGTGGTAGAGATGACCATAGGGCTTCTCAAGATGCACTTCTGATGCCTGGACCATTCAGGGCGAGCACTACAGTACTGGCCAGAGCGGGTGTCACTAATTGTGGCTGCATGCTGCTCTCTCTGTAATCTAGCACTGGCAAGGGGGGACCCACTGGAGGAAAAGGATCTTGAGGCCACAGATGATGGGTCCAGTGGTGAGTCAGAAGAGGAGCATGGTGAGGAGAACGCTGAGGGCGTGGAGCCAGACCTTGCTAACCTCCAGGGAGGCAGGGACACCAGGGACGTCTTGATCCAACGCTCCTTCAGCCTGGCTGCCAAAGATCAGCTTCAACCGCACACCAAGGCTGCTTCCTTCATCCTGGGCACCTGAAAGGACCATTTCATTTGAACACAAAGAACACTTAGTACCCGTGCAATAAAGTTCAGAGCCGCGTATGTCCAGCATTACATACTGGCGTACCCTGCACCAATTACATAAAAAGGTGAAGAATATTCAGGCCATGACGACAAAAACAAAATTTATATCATTTTGACAATTACCAAGTATTAACATCAGCTTCTCTGATTTTCAGTCCCAGACCAGACCTGTGGGATGAACATAAATTCACCCGTGACCTGTCCCTCTTGTGTTCATGGTACCTTTAACTCATGCTTGTGAGTGCTACATCTCGGTGCCCACTCCTCACTGGCACCGACATTGGAGCCAGCCTGCTGATCCTGCTGTCCTGTTGACCTTGATGACCTTGGCGGTCGTCCTCTAGCCTGTGCTGGCCCCGCCTGGGAGAGAACGGCAAGTGCCACGTCTGGCATCTCCCCTGTCGCCACAGCCTCATCAGATGCCATGATCACTGGCAGAGGGGCGGAGGAGCTGCTGTCTTCCTCCTGAGCACCCTGAGAGGAGCCCGCAGAGACGACAGGCAGCTCGTGCGCCAACGTGAGCTCACTGTGGACCTCCCTGCTCACCATTGATGGACGGGCATCTAGCTGGGATACTGCGTGTCTCATCAATCTCCCACACTGACACTGACCAACTGTGTGAGGGCTTGCAGGTCCAAGCGCAATCCCAGGAACCTATACTGTCCCTGGAGCTCCCTCTCCATGAGAGTCGCCACTCTCTCAATGGAGGAGGCAGTGCCCATGACAGTCAACGCAGTGTTCACACTCCACATGGACTCCTCCATCACGGTGACCATGGCATGTAGACCCTCATGGATCTCCGCCAGATCCTCTCGCACATCTCGCTGGACATCCAGCATCTGCTGCCTAATGGATGGCTCCAGAGGCTCATCATCAGCCTTCGGCTGAGCATTGTCCTGTTCCCTAGCGCTCCTCCGACTGCCAGCGCCCTGGGCACTCTCTGCCTCCGCCTCCACCTTAAGTGGGTGTGAAGTGCCCTCACCAATGTGCACCGAGATACTAGCCGCCAATCTAATGCCCACCGAGGTGCTGGTATCTGCACTGGTGCCTGCTTCAGAGAGCGGGTGTGATGCAGGTGACAGTGACACCCGGTGGTCCTCTGGCATCAGGGGTGGACCTTCGGGGCCTGCAGATGGGATGCCTACTGGCAAACCTAAAAGAGAGAATGACATGTCATTAGTTAAAGTCATCACAATGTCACTGTGCATGCCGGGCAACCTGGTGAGACAATGGAGATCTGCATCATGGTGCCATCGTCTTCCAACGATCAATGGGGCCTCCAGGTTCGAGGATCCCATCAATGAGGAGACTGCACTAGAATGGTTGCACAATCCAAAAGTCTCACCTCTGTGCACTGTGCTCTTATCTTCACCTGGCACCCCCACCTGTCCCTGCCCAGTTGCACGTGGAGTGTGCCGGTTCTTCAGTTCCAGGGGATCTTGCTGGAACTGGGAGAGCAGCAGCAGGTTGGGCGGGCTCCACCAGTACCTGCCCTCTCCGCTTGGCTATGGCTTGTCTTCTCCTCAAATGACAGAGAAGCGTTGATTAGTCCACTCTCTACCTGAAGCGCCATTGCAGCCTGGCCAACTCCACCTGAGGAACACCTCGCAGGGCACATCCGAGTCGTGGCCCTCGAGCCGCAAGGCACTCAGTCCAAGTCGCCAGGGCTCACCTTGGCCAGTTCAGGCGTGATTGACAGTTGGCACTCAGACTCTAACACCCCTGAGGTCCACTGGGCGGCGGGGGGACGGCCAGACCTTAACACTTCTGCACACTGGCCCACGCCAACATGGTACTCACCCTTCCTGAGCGCAGCAGGTCATTTTAGCGCTTCCGGCACTGCACACATGTCATGGCTGCTCACCCGGGGCTGCCACCTCCTCCCGTGCCCTCTTGGTGAGGTGTGGCGGCCTCCTCTTCCCATCTCAGGGGACAAGGGTGTCCCTCCTGGCATCCACCTCCTCCAGCAGGGCGGCGAGACACTCATCGGAAAAGCGAGGGGGGCCGAATACTCACCCGACCTGCCCTCCCGGCTGGCCTTTGCTGCTGCGCTCGAGTGCACCTTCAGAATGGCAGCCTGATGTCCTTCCCCGACAGCCTTCCTGAGGTTGACTGGGCCTTCTTTATATCGCCATTGGATCAGGCGGCTAACAGGCCCCTGCCCCCACCCGGCCCTTCCCGGCCAGTGGTGAACCGTGTTTCACGCTGGGCGGGCCTTAATTGGCCTAACGTGAAATGGCGGTCGGGGCCCGATAGCGGGCGGCGGTCAGTTTTGCCGCTACAACCCGGCCCGCCTGCCGCACCCACCCAACGAGGGCAAAATCCAGCCCTAGATTCCCATGGGGGAAGGTCTCAAAAGGCATTACAGCATAACGAGTCGTTGCACAATGCGGGATTTCACAGTGAAATAGAAGTGAAAGAAGGTTTTAGGGGCAATCCACTTTTCCCAGTAGGGTATATGAAACTGAAGAAAAGGACAAAAAACGTCTATGTTGCTCATAGCCAATGCTGCTTTCCATTGCGTGAGCGGCCGGCTGAATTCTTTCCCCAGGGATCACATATGCGTGAAAAGGTGAAACAAGGGTGGGCCAGAATGTAGGAGCTGTGAGAATGAGTATGCTGGTCCCTGTGCTGCAACTGTGAATGACTTTATTGCGGAAAATGGAACTGAAGTATCAAAGTGCACTGGAATATCAAACCGAAGTTTGGAAGCGATGTGCTAGGAGACTGTGTGTGGCAACAGGTTAGGAAAGCATTGTGGTTATCACAGCCTTGACCTTTGCACCGACATTACAGGCTGGTTTCTTGCACAATTATGTCCTGAATTTGCACTAAAGACAAGCCATTTCTATGACACAAAATTGTTCTGTCGGGACAACAGTCGTAAGGAAGATGAAAACCATTTTCGCAACCCCCTTCAGACTAAAACACAAGTGACAGTTGTAAGGTCAGCTTATCTCATAAATAATGCATCCAGTTTTTTTATCCATTCATTCATTCATGGGATGTGGGCTTCACTGGCTGGGTCAGCATTTATTGCCCATCCCTAATTGCCCTTGACAAGATGGTGGTGAGCTGCCTTCTTGAACCGCTGCAGTCCTTGTGGCGTAGGTACACCCACAGTGCTGTTAGGGAGGGAGTTCCAGGATTTTGACCGCGCGATAGTGAAGGAACGGTGATATATTTCCAAGTCAGGATGCTGAGTGGCTCGAGGGGAACTTGCAGATGGTGGCGTTCCCATTTGTCTGTTGCCCTTGTGCTTCTAGGTGGTAGAGGTCGCAGGTTTGGAAAGTGCTGTTGAAGGTATTGTATGTTGCTTGTGACTGGCTAACGAACATTTGCTGAAAAGTAGGTATGTCTGAACTATTACTGGCTTATTGGATATACATGACTATGTACAGATATACAAGACTGGGTATTACTCAAAGCCATGAGCATTCTCCCTATTGATTCTTAATCATGTGTTTCTAACATCATCACATGGGCAGTATCATTTCTCCCGTCCCACACAATAATCCTTTCAACCCTGAACACTCTAAAACTACATCTTCCTTCAAGTCTTTGTGCATATATATTTTATATTTATATTTACATCCTACACCTTCCCCCTGCAAGTCTGTAACTTTTCCCTGATCGTATCCTTGTCAGGCTTGGAAGATCAGTAGTCTCTCTTAGGACTTCTTTGCTTTGACTTGTTTGGTCTTCGGTAAGAGTTGCAGTATCTGGTGCATTGTCAGTTTGTGACTCAACATCTGGTTCTTCCAAATACATGATGGATGGTTCTCTTTGAGGACTTATGATAAATTTTCTCCTGTTCCTTCTTATAGTACCTTCCAGAGAATGTACTAAATAGGATCTCTGTTGATTGCCATCCCTTTGGACAATTACTCCTTCCCTTCTTTGGTCTCTTCTCTGGATCTAGACTTGATCCCCTTTTTCCTCTCCTTGCTGTTTTACCTCTCTCAGTCGGCTGTCTCTCTCCCTCATGATTGGATTTTGTGGGTTTATCCCTCTCTTTGCATTTCATATGTTCCCTATCCTTGTCTGTTGAGTTGAGCCTGGTTCCTTTTGACAGTTTTGTCCATCTTTCTTTAATTCTGGAGTGATGACTCCTTGTAACCCCGTGTTTGTGAACTCTTGGGCAATCCTGGTTTGCTGCCTCTGGAAATAATTATTTAAGTAGGATAGGAAGCTTTGGGGAAACCTCTTGACCAACATCTTTGTTACTCTCAAATTACTTTAGCGCTAGTGCAGCAGTAAGGTCAGTGTCTTCAACACGGTAGAGGTGGGTATTGCATGGATTGATTCTGTCTCTAGCTCTGGACTTATTTGACTGCTAGCATCCTTGATTATCACTTTTGGTGGATGGATAGGTGTGGATGCACTTACAAAGGGGTCACCCCTGTTGGATGAATGTGGTATTGTAACAGCGTATTCTATCGCTCGAGTTTCGTCTTCAACTTTCTCAGCAGACGCACAAAGTGATGAAGGAGCGAGGTCATACTGAAGTACTTGTTGGTCTAACTGGTTCATTACCTATTTGGTGAGAACAAGTTTACTCTCTCCTGTCTTCCTGGAAATGGGCTAGATTATCAAACTCGGGGAAGAGTGTCAGAAAATCAGCGCTGAAATCCCAACCCAGGTCTTCAGTGCAGGTGGACAGTTCGAGGGGCTCTGATTTGGTACCATCATTGAACGTCTATTGATTGATGTCCTCCACTGTCAGTTATACTCGCAACTGTATCCAATTTGAAATTAGTGATATGTCCATAGACACAAATGTCTTCATTTCAGAATGTGCATCTGGGGTCTTTGATCTCACCCAGGTAACATTTATGTTCCTCTTCTTGTTGAGATTCCTTGATTTCATTGGTAGCCCTTGTGTGTGAAGATTCTCTCATTATCCTCTCTACACCTAGAGGTTTTAGTCTGCACACCTTTCGGGTAATGTGAATTTGGAATCCATAGCTGCTTTAACCTTCTAGGAGGTTAGTCTTAATTATTTTTAAACTTCTGTTGTAGTAATGCTGTTTTCCCGCACTGACCAGCCTTTCACTGATACCTGCTGCAATCCTTTTTAGTGGGCAAGTGGAGAGTATTCCATCACACTCCTGAACTGTGCCTTGGTGGACAGGCTTTGGGGAGTCAGGAGTTGAGTTCCCCACCATCAACATCCTGAGGGTCACCACTGACCAGAAACTGAACCGGCCAAGGCACATAAAGGCTGTGGCTACTAGAGCAGGTCGGAAGCTGGATATTCTGCAATGAGTGACCGACCACCGGATTCCCCAAAGCCTCTCTACCACCTACAATGCATAAGTCAGGGGTGTAGGGGAATGCCCTCCTCTGGTCTGGATGGTTGCAGCTCCAACAGCATACAAGAGGCTTGACACTGTTGAGAACAAAGCAGGGTGCTTGGTTGGCACCCCAGCCATTGATTTAAATTTTCACTCGCTCCACCACTGGTGCACCATAGCTGTTGTGTGTACTGTCTACAAGATGCATCGCAACAATTTATCAAGATTCCTTTGAAAGTACCTTCCAATCCTGCAATCTCTACCACCTAGAAGGACAAGGAAAGCAAGTACATGAGAATGTTATCACCTCCATGCTCCCCTTCAAGTCACACATCATTCTGACTTGGATATATATCCTTTATTGTTGCTGGATTAAAATCCTGGGAACTCCATAGCGAACTGCATTTTGCGAACACTTTCACCACGTAGGCTATAGCGGTTCTAGATGGCTGCTCACCACCACCTTCTCAGGGCACTGAGGGATGAGTAACAACTTCTGGCCTTGCCAGTGACACCGATATCTTGAGAACATATGAAAAGGAAAAAAATAACTGGTTTTAAGTGCAAGGTTCATGATTGCACAAGCTTAGTGAAATTTGGCAGCTTGCATAGATTTCACAAGACACACATATGCTGTCAACACTCCCATCCTGGCTCACAGCTTCCAGACCTATAACACTGATCTCTGCTCCAAACCAAACACCAGGATAGTTCAGGAACCTTATTTCCCTGAGCAGCTGAAAAGCATCCAATTTTCATGGGTCAGGCTCAATTGCTGTGGAAATCGCAGAGATAGGAGGAATACTTGCAAGAAAATAATAGTCTGAGCAAAGTTTCTTTCTGCGAAAACCTTAACTTTATTTCTGGCCTAGAGCTTCTTAAACCCCCGTGTCTGTGCAGTGATGCTTCTTTGGTGACGCCACCCATTAAGCCGCTCAGGTGACATCCTCGGCTGGGAGAGCTTGGAGGGACTCCACACAATACAGCCGGCCTCTACGTCCTCAAACTTGTCACGCCTCAAGAGACCGTATCACAGGGCTGGGAAACCGACATCCCTGCCCTGCAGCTTGAGGGTTTCCTCAGGCTGGGCAGCTCGAGTGACCCCTCTGGCCGGCTTGAAGTCGTGAGCCCTCCTGTTTTGCTTGGTGTCGCTCTGCACCCTCCCTCCCAGTTGATAATGTCACAGTCGTCAGGAGGGGAGCAGATGTGAGCTCCCGTAAACCATTAAAACGAAACTGACATTTAAAATTAACAGAGGGGGGGGAGGCGATGGCGTAATGGTACTGTCACTGGGCTAGTAATCCAGAGACCCAGGGTAATGTCCTGGGGACCTGGATTTAAATCCCACCACAGCGCATGGTAGAATATTGAATTGAATTCAGTAAAAATCTAGAATTTTAAAAAAATCAAATGAAACCATTGTCAAATTTTTGTTAAAAACCCATCTGGTTTTCTAGATGGATTTTCTAACCCATTTAATGCCCTTTAGGGAAGGAAATCTGCTGTCCTTAAATTTGACTCCAGATCCACAGCAATATGGTTAACTCCTAAATGCCCTCTGAGCTGGGGCAACTAGGAACGGGTAATAAATGCTGCCCACATCCCATGAATGAAAAAAAAACATTTCAACATAACAGGAAGTTCCACGATTATGGGGGTGGGTCATCTAAGGTAGATCGGTCATCAGGTCTGCAGAAGTAAGGATTTAAAAAATTTTGTAAGGTCATCTACTAAAGATATCAAGATATACAATTGAAGATTTTGTTTATACTCTTATTATTACATATGTTACATACTGTGCAACACATACAGTGTTCGTGATGCCGGGAATTCTTCCAACTCAGTGCACCTGACCTAAGAATGAAAATCTGGGTCTTAATCTCTGGTTGTAAGGCCAGTGTTGACTGGGCTGAACAGTATATCTAACGGACCAACACTGAGGGGGGTCACTGATGCAAAAATATCTGCATAACCATTTCCTATCATTATTCGTGAACAAAATATGCCCTGGACACAAACAGACAACATTTGGGCCAGAATTTTCGGCTCGGTGAGCGGGGGAGGGGCCTGCTCGCTGAGGCGTAAGATGACGCGGGGGTGACATCGGGCGTGCGTCCCAACGTCATCGCGCGTCATTTAGATTTTCTGTTCGGCGGGTGCACAGCCGACTGTCAGAGGCCTATTAAGGCCATTTAAAAACTAATTAAACCAATAAACTGAGCTGCCCGTCCAACCTTATGGTAGGCGGGGCAGGCGAAGAGCCCAGGCGGCCTTCGCATTTTTTTATAGAGCCTCATCCACGGGCGGGATGAGGTTTCATGAAGTGTTTATAAATTGAGCAAAAATTAAAAAAGAAAGAATTCATTGACATGTCCCAGCTCACATGACACTGTCACATGAGGGGACATGTTTTAAAATTTTTTTCTTTTCTTGATTCAGCTTTGAAAAACTTAAACTAATCTCCTCGAGGCACCTCTGTGGCCTCAGGGAGATTTCCGTGCTCTCTCTCGTGCGCGATTGTGTGAAAGAGCGCAGGCCCCGACTCAGGGACTCACAGGGAGTGCTCAGCGCTCCAAGGCGCGTGTCACGCTGAGACGGCCTTAATTGGCCCGTCCACGTAAAATGGCGGCGCGGACCTGATTGGGGGGCCCACCCCTGCACAACCTCCCCCCCCCCTCCCCTCCAACGGGAGGAAAACTCTCCCCCTTGGTGTCCAGCTGTGAACTGAGCAAGGAGAAACATGCAAACGATTTAGAACATTAAGATGTGGAGATTGCAGTTCAAGGAAAACATTGTTTCTGATCTTGATGTAAGCCAGTTTGAAAAACATCCATACACATTTGGAGCGTAACCTCAAGAGGAATGCAGTATTTTTTTTTTTTAGAAATTTGCAACATCTGAGTTTCTGGTACAGATAAGACTAATAGCAAGAATATCCAGCTGCTTAATCCTGAGACTGTCACTGAACTCATTTTCAACTTGTCGCTTTGATTCTGCTGTTCATTTTATTCTGATTCAAATGAGCTGATTCCTGATGCAGTTGCATGTTTCAAGAAACCAGGTTTTGACAGAAACGAAAACAGAAAATGCTGGAAAAACTCAGCGTCGGTGGAGAGAGAGAAAAACAGGGTTAACGTTTGGAGTCCGCACGACTCTTCTTCAGAGCTAAAGAAAAGTGAAAATGTGATGAAATTTATACCGTTTTAGTGGGGGGGGGAGTGGGGCAAGTGGAGCTGGATAGAAGGCCAGCGATAGGTGGGAACAAAGGAGAGATTGCCAAAGAGGTCATGAACTCTAGGACAAAGGAGGTGTTAATGGTAGTGGTACTGACTAAAGGAGGTGCTGATGGTGGCATTAAGGTCAGAAAGCAGAATGTGGTAATAGCAGGACAAGGGTAAGCACTCTGGAAAGAACGACATGAACAAGTGACAGATGGCCCTTGTGGGGGTGGGGGTGGGGGTGGGGGGAGGGGAAAAAATTGAAAATAGGATAAAAGGTGGGGATAAAACAATGAACAAAAATGAAAATAGATAAAAATAAAAATAAGTGGATGAAAAATAAAAATTAAAAAATAAAAATATGAAAAAAGGGGATAAACAAAGGGGTGAGGACGGAGGAGCGAGTTTTGACTGAAAATGGATCTGTGCCTCCGATTGAAAACTCCATAACTCTGATCTTATACAACAGGAGTAAACTACAAAAGCTATTGGTGCTGAGACCCCAGTCAATGCAAAGATCAAATAAACGGAAGGACAAAAAAAAAAACCTTTTCTCGGACAATATGGAACTTCCGTGCCTCATCTTTTGAAGTTCCTAGTGCGTTTGATGGAAGATCAGATTAAGATTTGAAAAATAGCCACAAATGGTTGTTTATGCTGCTTCTCTGAGTTCCTAATTTGTGGCATGAGATTAGAAGGAATTCTGTGACCATGACATCTGTTTGAGCAGGATTTGAATTCATTTTTTCCCTTTGGCTTTCATTTTTCCCCTTTCAAGTCCGCCTGAATTGAAAGCAGAATCTTTACAGTACAGAAGGAGGCCATTCAGCCCATCATGTCTGCACTGGATCTCTGAAAGCGCATTCTACCTAGTCCCGCTCCCCTGCCTTATCCTCGTAACCTTGCACTTTCTCTCTTTTCAGGTAGCAATCCAATTCCCTTTTGCAACCTCGGTTGAAGCTGCCTCCACCACCTCTCTCAGGAAGTCTTATTCCAGACTCCAACCACCCTCTGGGTGAGAACATCTTTCCTCACATCGCTTTTACACCTTTTGGCAATTATTTTGAATCTATGCCCTCTGGTTCTTGATGCTCCCTTGAGTGGGAACAGTTTCTATTTACCCTGTCTATGCTCCTCTGATTCTCCATTGTATTTTCTACCTGACATCTGTTTTTTTCATTTGTTCATGGGATGTGGGCATCACTGGCTCAACCAGCCCATCTCTAATTGCCCTTGTTCAGGGGGTATTTAAGAGTTAACCACATTGCCATGGGTCTGGGGTCACATGTAGGCCAGACCAGGTAAGGACAGCAGATTTCCTTCCCTAAAGGACATTAGTGAACCAGATGGGCTTTTATACCAATTGGCAATGGTTTCACAGTCATCATTAGGCTTTTTAATTCCAGGTTTTTATTAGATTTGCATTCCACCATCTGGGATTCAAACCCAAGTCCCCAGGCCATTACTCCCGGGTTTCCAGTCCAGTGACAATACCACTACACCATCAGCTCCCCCACTACACCATCACCTCCCCCACTACACCATCGCCTCCCCCACTACACCATCGCCTCCCCCACTACACCATCGCCTCCCCCACTACACCATCGCCTCCCCCACTACACCATCGCCTCCCCCACTACACCATCGCCTCCCCCACTACACCATCCCCTCCCCCACTACACCATCACCTCCCCCACTACACCATCACCTCCCCCACTACACCATCGCCTCCCCCACTACACCATCGCCTCCCCCACTACACCATCGCCTCCCCCACTACACCATCGCCTCCCCCACTACACCATCGCCTCCCCCACAACACCATCCCCTCCCCCACTACACCATCCCCTCCCCCACTACACCATCACCTCCCCCACTACACCATCACCTCCCCCACTACACCATCGCCTCCCCCACTACACCATCGCCTCCCCCACTACACCATCGCCTCCCCCACTACACCATCGCCTCCCCCACTACACCATCACCTCCCCCACTACACCATCGCCTCCCCCACTACACCATCGCCTCCCCCACTACACCATCGCCTCCCCCTTCTTCCTACTTCTTCCCCTGCTCCCTACTTCGTCCTTATCATCTTCTCTGCTATCTCTTTTGTCATCCAGGGCGCTCTGGATTTATTTGTCCTACCTTTCCCCTTCGAGGGAATATGCTTTGACATTGCCTGCAATACTTTTTTATTTGAAGATAGCCCATTGTTCAAGCACCATCATTTCTGCCAACATTTGATTCCAACTCACAGTGACATTTTCATCCCATCAGAATTGGCTATCCTCTGATTAATTCTCCCTGCTCTGGATTGTTCCTTGTACTATGGCCAAACTTAAACCTTATCATACAATGGTCACTGTTCCAAAAATGCTCTCCCATTGATACTTGATCCACTTGGGCTAACTCATTCCCCAGGACCAGATCCAACAGTGCTTTCCCTCTCATTGGACCGGAAACATCCTGCTGCAGAAAATGACCTTGAACACATTCCAGGGACTCCCGCCCCTCTTGTCCCTTTGCACTATTCCTATCCCAGTCTATATTTGGATAATTGAAGTCCCCCATTATAATTTATAATTCTTGCACCTCTCTGTAATTTCTTTGCAGATTTGTTTCTCTATATCCTTTATACTAGTTGGTGATCTATACACTACACCGATCAATGTTATTGCACTTTTTCCATTTCCCTCTAGCCAAAGAGATTCCTTGGCCCCTCTGAAACATCCTCTCTCTCCGGTACTGTAATGTCATCTTTAATCAATTCTGCCACTCCCCACTCCTTTTCTTCCTTTCCTGTCTCTCCTGAACACCTTGCACCCAGGAAAATTTAACGCCCAGTCCTGACCTTCTTGGAGCCAGATCTCGGTTATAGCAATAATATCATATTTCCATTTGTCAACCTGTGCCTGTAGTTCACCAATCTTATTAACCACACTCCATGCATTCACAGACATGCACATTAAGCCTTATTTATGCTTTTTTACTTATCCTCTTACTCTGACCCCACCTAATGACTTACTGTTGCCTACTCTAATTCTATCAAAGTCTCCAAGTATTCTATCCACCTTGATAATACTCTCCAATATATCCTCCTTATCAGTTAAAACTTCCTAACTTCCAGCTGCCAGTTCCTCTCCTCTCCACTCTGAATTTCCCCTCAGGTTCCCACCCCCCTGCCACGCTCCCCAACAGCACTGGCAAACCTACCCGCGAGGACATTAGCCCCAGTCCTGTTAAGGTGTAGCCCATCCTTCTCGTACAGGTCCCGCCTGCCCCAGAACCGATCCCAATGCCTCAGAAATCTAAAGCCCTCCCTCCTACTCCATTTCTTCAGCCACATGTTGAACTGCTCAATCTTCCTATTCTTATGCTCACTAGCACGTGGCACTGGGAGTAATCCTGAGATTATTGCTCTGGAGGTCCTGATTTTTAATTCCCTTCCTAACTCCTTAAAATCTGCTTTCAGGACCTCATCCCTTTTCCTACCTACGTCATTGGCCCCAGTGTGGACCACGGCCTCTGGCTGTTCATCCTCCCCCAAAAGAATGTCCTGCAGCCGCTTTGTGACATCCTTGACCCTGGCATGAGGGAGGCAACAATACCATCCTGGGGTCATGTCTACGGCTGCAGAAATGCCTGTCTGCTCCCCTGACTATGGAATCCCTGACTACTATAGCATTTCCACTCTTCCTCCTCCCCTCCTGTGCAGCTGAGTCACCTGTGCTGCCATGGACTTGGCCTTCGCTACAGTCCCTCTGAGGGACCATCTCGCTCACCAGTATCCAAAACGGAAAAGTGGTTAGAGAGTGAGATAGCCTCAGGGGATTCCTGCACTACCTGCCTGTTTCTCTTAGATAGTCTGGCGGTCACCCATTCCCTCTCTGCCTGTGTATTTCTTAGCTGCGGTCTGACCATCACTCTAAATGTGCTAAGCACGTAATCCCCGGCCGGGCGGATGCACCACAGTGACTCCATGAAAAGGACAGGGGAGACAGTGGCACAGTGGCTATGTCACTGGACTAGTAATCCAGAGCCCAGAATGGTCTGGAGACATGTGTTCAAATCCCACCCATGGCAGCCGGTGGAATTGAAATTCAATCATTAAACCTGGAATTAAAGGCTTGTCTCAGTACCATGTGACCACCAAACTCTCATTGATTATCATAAAAACCCATCTGATTCATTGATGCCCTTTAGGGGAAGAAATCTGCCATCCTTACCCCAGTCTGGCCACACAGCAATGTGATTGACTCTTAACTGCCCTCTGAAATGACCTAGCAAGACACTCAGCTCAAGGGCAATTAGAAACGGGCAGCAAATGCTGGCCTTGCCAGTGATGCCCACATCCCATGAAAGAAGAAAGAACACAGATCTAATGGCTATCTTGTTACCATGGCATCCTGCATTGGAAACTAAAGGGCATTCACCTTTCCATATCAAAATACAATGGATATCATGATATTATTCAGGCTAAAATTAACAATCAAGTTTATTTAGTGGTTAAGCATTTACAAAAAAACTGAAGACATAGAAGTAACTAATGTTATGATATTTGATTTTCACAATAATTCAACTGTATAAAAGCAATATAGGGTCAAAAATATTTTGACTGCATCTCAAATGAAATGTTACACGGGCAATATTATCACAGATTTATTCCGCTGCCTTAAAGTAGTTTTTAAAAATTCATTCACGGCATGTGGGCTTCGCTGGCTGGGCCAGCATTTTATTGCCCATCCCGTTGCCCTTGAGAAGGTGGTGGTGAGCTGCCTTCTTGAACCACTACAGTCCATGTGGTGTAGGTACACCCACAGTGCTGTTAGGGAGGGAGTTCCATGATTTTGACCCGGCGACAGTGAAGGAACGCGATATATTTCCAAGTCAGGATGGTGAGTAACTTGGAGGGGAACTTCCAGGCGGTGTTGTTCCCAGTTACCTGCTGCCCTTGTCCTTCTAGGTGGTAGTGGTTGTGGGTTTGGAAAGTGCTGTCTAAGGAGCCTTGGTGAATTCCTGCAGTGCATCTTGTAGATGGTACACACTGCTGCTACTGTGCGTCGGTGGTGGAGGGAGTGAATGTTTGTGGATGTGGTGCCGATCAAGCGGACTGCTTTCTCCTGGACAGTGTCCAGCTTCTTCGGTGTTGTAGGAGCTGCACAACACTGGCAATCAAAGCAGGAAGTGGAGATACAGGGAAAACCCATGCATAGAATTACATAGAATATATAGCACAGAAACAGGCCATTAGGGTCAACTTGAAATGCCTCGTTTCAATGCACCTACCTCAACCCAACCTATCAGCAGATCAAAGTGCAGGCTAGGCACTCTGAGAAACTTAATGCACAACATATGTGTCTCCCATGTGGCGATGCCTGAGGTAAAACAGCTGAATTTGGATGAGAGAGGAAGTTTAGTGACACTTCAACCATGAGAATTAATTATTGGCTTTCGTCATCTCATAGCTTTAGGCCAAATGGTGATCAACCTCAATGGTTCTACCAATCCCACTCCCAGCAGCAATCATAGGCTAATGATAATGTCTGGTGTAGTTAACAGACAGTTTTAAGTATTGCTTTTCTCCCACAAAGGCAAAAAAACACATCTTGAAAATGCAGCCACTCTAAAGCTGTATTTAAATCACTGTCTGTCTAGAAAGTGTAATACAGGAATGTTCCTGTTTGAAGCATGAAGGAATTGTCCTTCCATCGTACACCTGATCAACGCTTCCTACAGAGACAATCATACCTGAGGACTCAGGTGTTCAAGCAGTCCACGCTCTGGTCCTTGCCCAAACATTCTGGGCATTGGGTTATTTTCCAATCTGGAGATAAAGAGAAATAGTTTCCAGTATTACAAAGCACCTTTACAAATGCTTGTGAAGTCTTTCCTTCTGAGAAATTTCTCAAAGGCTAGAAATCTCTAGCCTTGGAATTCTGACAATGCAGAAGGTAATGGACTTCACTTGTCTGTGTTTTTTAAAAATCAATGGGGGAGGTATCCAAATGGGTCTACATTTACCACTAATTGTATTATTACGCGATTCAATCTAGTCTATCAAAGTCGTGAAGTATTGGTACAATAAAATCTTAGGTTAGCTATATGCATTTTATGGATTGGCTGGAGTTTACGCTATGTGTCAGCCATGGTTCAGCGAGAGCACTCTTGCCTCTGCACCAGATGGTTGTGGGTTTAAGGCCCACTTCAGGACTTAAGTTTGAAAGTCAAGGCTGACAGTGTAGTGCAGTATGGAGGGAATGCTGCACTGTCAGAGGGCTTTCTTTTTGATAAGATGTTAAACCAGAGCCCCCTCGATGTAAAAGATCCCATGGCACATTTTTTGAAGAAGAGGAGAGTTCATCCTGTTGTCTTGGCCAATATTTAGCCCCCAATGAACACCACAGAATCAGAAGATCTGGTAATTATCACATTGCTCTCTGTGGGGAGTTTGCTGTGTGCAAATTGGCGGCTGTGTTTTCTACATTGCTACAGTGGCTACATTTCAAAGTATTTTGCTCGCTGTGGAGTACTTCAGGATGTTCTGTAGTTGTGAAGAGTGTTATATAAATGCAAGTATTTCTTTTTGCTCTTCAAGTGATGGATGGTTTGCAGTATTGCTTTCGTGATAAATTGCTTTTTGTATTTGTTATGCAAATAGGTTAATGAGTATGTAAAAGGTGCCAATTACCTCTTTATATTACCACCCACAATTGTGCAATGATTGATGAAAGGGCAGGTAATGCTTCTGTTGCAGTATAAGTATGCCAAGACTGCTGAAGTAGCTGAATAGCAGACAAAGGCTCAAAGATGAATGACTTCATTTCCCATTCAATACCCTAGCTTTGTAAATTGTGATTGGGAGCTAAATTTGGCTTTTGTAGTTTCAAAGCAGTGATGAGTCCAGCTGGAAGCAGCAGATGATACAGTGTCCGAAAGCTGCGAATTTCTACATACGGAGCAGAGAAACAGATAGTCCAGCCTGCTTCCCAGCTGAGAGAACCTGGGGGAGCTTCACTGCTGAGCTGGAGGCATGTGGAGTCAGTGGGGACACCATGGGTACACCTTGAAGCAGGCAGAAAAAGTGACACTGGCCGATGGCCGCGTGTGCCTCCAATCCACCCCGCCCAAAGGCGGCAATAATCAGCTCCGTTTCCAGGCTGTTCAGGAAAAACCTGGGGAAGAATTCCTGGGATGTTCCAGGCCATTCACTGCGCTCCAGTTTGCCTACACCTGACGCAGGTACCTGAGCCTATAGACAAACTCAGGGCGCTTACATTTAGCGGAACTCAGAAGGCCCGATTTTAACCCAGGCGAGCAAGCAAATTGTGGTAGTGACTTAACCCCCATTGGGATGTAATTTTAACCTCCTGTTGTTTTAGCAGGTGGGCGTGGCTCCCTGTGGTGTGGGAAGTCCTGCTTTAAATATGCAGATCGGGCCGTGAGAAAACTTTCATCTCAGGTCTGAGTGGGGAGGCCAGTGTGTCTTCCTCGCCAGACCGATCTGGCAGCGAGTGATCCAGGACCGGAAGGGGCGCAGAAAAGCAGTTATTTAAAAACGATTTCCACGTGGGCCGGGAGAGTTCCCCCAGGTCCCACAAGGAACCCTCGGGGTTCCCCTGCCCAAGCTTCCCAGCTGCTCTAGCCCCCGCCATGATGCCCTCCCGACCTGCCCACCTCATCCGACTGCCCGAGGCCATTCAGACCTCCCGCTGCCCAAAGTCCTGTCTCTGCCCCTCCACCTACGGAGCTCCCTGTCGGGAGCGAGAGACTCAGCACAAGCACGTAGTCGAAGCCCAGGCCCTTAACCGACCGATCCCCCATGCTGCGTGGGATGGGTGGACTGTTTGCCATTCATCTCGACCCCCCCCGTTGGCCTCACTCCCAACCCGAGTTAAAATCAGGGCTTCAGCGTTTAGCTTTGTTTTTAATCCCTGTCTTTCACTGCGTTGTGAAGCAAGCTGTGTCAGAGCAGTAGAATCTCGAGCTAAATGTTTTGAAGGAACACAGCCAGGGGCCAGTGAACGTCGATCCGTGACCTGCTAATCATTCCTGTCATTCCACAGCTGGTCTTCCATTTCCTCTCCGCGCTCTGATGTTTTTCTGTGGTATTTCCCCTCGTTGAATTGCGAACATCTGCTCATTTCCGATGCTGCACTGAGCACGCCAACAAGCAGAGCGGATGATCTCAGACATGGGGCAGGGTTTTCTGCCTGTCGGGCGGGCCGGTGAGGAGAGGGCACCGAGCCGATCGCCGCCCGCGATCGGCTCCGTGCCGCCATTTTAACATGGGCAGGCCAATTAAGGCCCGCCCAGCGTGACGCACGGCCGTTAGCGCTCAGCGCTACCTGTGCGGGCGGGAGGGAGAGTCGGGGCCTGCGCACAAAAGAGCCCAGGAATCTCCCTGAGGCACGGAGCAGCCTCAGGGGGATTAAGTTCAGGTTGAAGGTTTCAAATAAATTCAGATGAAAATTATTCAGACATGTCCCCTCATGTGAACTGTGAAAAAAAATATTTAAAGTATTTAATAAAGCCTTCAGGAAACCTCCCGTGGATGAGGTTTCGTGAAAAATGCGAAGGCCGCTTAGGCTCTTCACCTGCCCGTCAACCTTGAGGTTGGATGGACAACATTGATAATTAGTTCAATTGGTTTTTTAACGGCCTTAACAGACCTTTGACAGTTCGGCGGGCGCACAGCCACCTCCGGTGCACGCCCACCGAACGAAAGATCGGAATGACACACGGTGATGTCGGGACGCACGCCCCACGTCACTGTGCGTCATTTTACAATTCGGCGCGCTTGGCCCGCCCCCGCACGCCGACATAAAAATCCTAGCCATTAATACGAACATTCAAATTAGGAGCAGGAGGAGGCCATTTGGCCCCTCGAGCCTGCTCTGCTATTCAATAAGATCATGGCTGACCTGATTGTGGCCTCAACTCCACATTCCTGCCTGCCTCTGATATTTTTTTTTTAATTCCTTTGTTGGCTAGGCCAGCATTTATTGCCCACCCCTAGTTGCCCCTGAGAAGGTGGTGGTGAGCTGTCTTCTTGAGCCGCTGCAGTCCGTGTGGTGTAGGTACACCCACGGCGCTGTTAGGAAGGGAGTTCCAGGATTTTGACCCAGAGTCAGTGGAGGATATATTTCCAAGTCAGGATGGTGACTAACTTGGCGGGGAACTTCCAGGTGGTGTTGTCCTCATCTGACAGCTGCCCTTGTCCTTCTAGATGGTAGTGGTTGTGGGTTTGGAAGGTGCTGTCGGAGGAGCCTTGGTGAGCTCCTGCAGTGCATCTTGCAGATGGTACACACTGCTGCTACTGTGTGTGTCGGTGGTAGAGGGAGTGAATGTTTGTGGATGTGGCGCCAATCAAGTAGATATCATTTGACCCCATCCCCCTTGTTAGTCAAGGATATATCTACCTCAGCCTTAAAAATATTCAATGACCCTGCCTCCACTGCTCTCCGGTTAAGAGAGAATACTCACAATTTCACTTGCAAACTGTTTCACAGCTAGTGATATGGGATGGATTTACCCAGGAAAGTGGGGGCAGGGAGGTGGGGTGGAGGGGGCAGCTAGGGTCAATGGCTTTTGCGTGCATCTGAAACACTGCCGGAATGTATGCAGAAGAAAAAAAGACTTACATTTATATAGTGCAATCACAGTTACTGGACACCCCAAAGTGTTTTACGTCCAATGAAGTGCTTGTGAAGTGTAGTCGCTATTGTAATGTAGGAAATGTGACAACCGATTTACACACAAGCTCACACAAACAGCAATGTGATAATGACCGATCATCTGTTTCTGTGATGGTGATTGAAGGATAAATATTGGCCAGGACACTGGGGGTAACTCCTCTGAGAAACGGTGTCATGGGAGCTTTTGCATCCACCCGAGAGTGCAGACAAGGCCTCCAGTTGACATCTCAGGCCTCTGGCAGGGCAGCACTCCAGCTGTACTGTGCTTGACTTTGGACTCAGATCCTGGACTGGGCGTTGCAACCACAACCGTCTGAGTCAGAAGCAAGAGAGCGACTAACTGAGCCACAGCTGACACACAAAAGGGGGAAAATGGCACACACACAATGTTCAGACATGGAAAACAAGTGTCTTTGTTAGGGAGGCAGGACTGCACAGCTTGAAGACATCTCCACTCATGTCTTGATTGCTTGCCATATCATAAACTTTGGAGAAACACAAATTGATCCTACTGTCAGTTTCCCTACTCTTCCTTGTTCTATCCGACAAACAGAAGCAAAGCCTTTCTGTGTCCCAAACACAAATCTCAGTGTAGACACTGTGCTTACTGTACAATGTACATTAGGACGAGATTCCATTGTCAACCTATTACAGATAAAAGGGCTGCACACATGTGGTTCGTTTAGATTTAATTCTCTATCCATTTTAATACTGATATCAGAGGAAGTAATAGACGCCTAAAAAGGCATTTTCTTCATCTGTAACTAATGTTCTGATGGTGAGATTCCCATCCCAGCAAAATAGTTTCAATGGAGAGTGTGATTGAGAGCAGCACTTCCTCACAAGAATGGAGGAAAAATTGTGGAGAGTGAGAGGCCCAGCTCAGGGTTATCCTGCGCACATCTTGGTTACAAAGGAGACGTGACAGAGGGCCAAGGACAGCTGAACAGCTTGCATTTATAAAACTATAATTAACAACCCAAAGCGCTTCACAGAGGAAGAAAAATTGAAACTGACCCTTTCTGGAGGGGGTCAGAGTGATGACTGTTGTTTGTCTATAAAGAGATGGATTTTCAGGAGGTTTTTAAAGGCAGAGGGACAGACGGGTTCAGGGAGACTGTCCCAGAAAGTGGGGCTGAGATAGCTGAAGTTTCTGTCATGGACAGCGCATTGGACAGCATGGACAGGAGGGCAGAGTTGGAGGACCGGAGGCCATGAGATAGGACGTTAAGTATGGAAAAGGTATTGGAGGTAGGATGGGGTCAGGTCATTGAGTTATTTGTAGATGAGGGTGAACTTGATGCATTCAGGGACAGGGAACCAGTGTGGAACAATAGAAACAGGGCGGGGAGTGAGTGGGACTTAGCGTGGGTGAGAATGCAGGTGGCCGAGTTCTGGACAGGTATGAGTTTTGTGGAAGATGGGAGCCAGAGGCTGGGAAGCCGGGGAATTGGACGTTGGAGAAATCAAGTCTAGAAGTGACCAAAGCAGGCATTAGGTTTTTTGGTTGTGAGGTAGGGGCAGAGTTAAGCAATGTCACTAAGATCCAAGCATCCTTCTAGCAGGCTGGACAGAGACCAAAAATAAATCGTTACAGACAATAGAATGCCTACAAACTTGATAACTTTCTTCACTTAAAATGTCATGTATCATTTTCTGCTCAATACACTGTGAAGAATGTACATTAAGGCAGGGAACTGAGGAAGATCAGAAAAAGGTTACACAAGGGAGGAAACATCATACATTAAACAGTATAGAAATACCGTGAGAATTGTGTGACGATTGCATGCACCAGTCTGTCACTCACTTGGACACTGCAGCAGCCAAGATTCCAATGCTGGACTCCTTCGCTGGCATTGAGGAATGGCCAGTTCCCATGTTCACACTCAGACTAATGGTAACATATCCTTTTTCAGAGGTAGCTATACTGGAGAGAATAAGACACACAATGTTTTTAAACTTAAAATTCAGTGCATTACGTCCATTTTAAACAAAAGCAAGGAAAACAATGATTATGTGCTGCCTACAACAACAACAATTTGCATTTATTTAGCGTCTTTGACCCAGTAAAACTTCCCTCGGCACCTCAGAGGAGTGTTACCAAGCAAAGTTTGACACCGGGCCACGTAGAGAGATATTAGGAGGGGTGACCAACAGCTCGGTCGCAGAGGTAGGTCTTAAGGGGTTGAATAATTTCAACCTAGAATGCTGTATTTCTAGGCTGACCCTACAATGCCCTCACCTTGCAGCCCAACATCAGGAGCTATGGTTCATGCCAAAGTCTAAAATGGAGGTTGTTAGGTAGCTGTCAATGCATCAGACGATAGTAATCACACTGAGCGATTCAGATTAAACAATAGAAAAATTTCCATTATGCCGCGCTTTTCATATGTAGCTGAGCACTTGACAACTAACAAAATATTTATGAAGAAAGCAAAATACTGCGGATGCTGGAAATCTGAAACAAAAACAAAAATACCTGGAAAAAAATCAGCAGGTCTGACAGCATCTGCGGAGAGGAACACAGTTAACGTTTCAAGTCCGTATGACTCTTCATTATAACTAAGAAATAGAGAAATAAAAGGTGTGGCTATGGGTGCCTGCATGGGCCCCAGTTATGCCTGCCTCTTTATGGGGTATGTGGAACATTCCTTGTTCCAGTCCTACTCCGGCCCCCTCCCACAACTCTTTCTCCGGTACATCGATGACTGCTTCGGTGTTGCTTCATGCTCTCGTCTGGACCTGGAAAAATTTATTAATTTTGCTTCCAATTTCCACCCCTCCATCATTTTCCCATGGTCCATCTCCTTTCCCTTCCTTGACCTCTCTGTCTCAATTCCTGGTGATAAGACTGTCCACCAATATTCATTACAAGCCTACCGACTCCCACAGCTACCTTGACTACAGCTCCTCACACCCCGCTTCCTGTAAGGACTCCATCCCATTCTCTCAGTTCCTTTGCCTCCGTTGCATCTGTTCTGATGATGCCACTTTCAAAAACAGTTCCTCTGACATGTCCTCCTCCTTCATTAACCGAGGTTTTCCACCAATGGTGGTTGACAGGGCCCTCAACCGTGTCCGGCCCATCTCCCGTGCATCCGCCCTCACACCTTCCTCTCCCTCCCAGAACCATGATAGGGTACCCCATGTCCTCACCTATCACCCCACCAGCCTCCGCATTCAAAGGATCATCCTCCGCCATTTCCGCCAACTCCAGCATGATGCCACCACCAAACACATCTTCCCTTCACCCCCCTTGGCAGCATTCCATAGGGATCGTTCCCTCCGGGACACCCTGGTCCACTCCTCCATCACTCCCCACACCTCAACCCCCTTCCACGGCACCTTCCCATGCAACCGCAGAAGGTGCAACACCTGCCCCTTTACTTCCCCCCTCCTCACCGTCCAAAGGCCCAAATACTCCTTTCAAGTGAAGCAGCATTTCACTTGCACTTCCCTCAATTTAGTCTACTGCATTCGCTGCTCCCAATGCGGTCTCCTCTACATTGGAGAGACCAAACGCAGACTGGGTGACTGCTTTGTGGAACACCTTCGGTCTGTCCGCAAGCATGACCCAGGCCTCCCTGTCGCTTGCCATTTCAACACTCCACCCTGCTCTCATGCCCACATGTCCGTCCTTGGCTTGCTGCATTGTTCCAGTGAAGCTCAACGCAAACTGGAGG
Organism: Cetorhinus maximus; assembly: GCF_964194155.1. Classification (NCBI taxonomy): domain Eukaryota; kingdom Metazoa; phylum Chordata; class Chondrichthyes; order Lamniformes; family Cetorhinidae; genus Cetorhinus; species Cetorhinus maximus. The sequence continues at coordinate 4,113,538 of NC_135886.1, read as the reverse complement.
AACAGCACCTCATCTTCTGACTGGGCACTTTACAGCCTTCCGGACTGAATATTGAGTTCAACAACTTTAGATCATGAACTCTCTCCTCCATCCCCACCCCCTTTCCGATCCCCCCTTTTCCCAATAATTTATAATTTTTAATATATTTTTTAAATATATATTTTTCTTTTCCCACCTATTTCCATTATTTTTAAATGTATTTCCATCCATTGTTTTATCTCTACCTTTTAGCCTAATTCGATCCCTTCCCCCCACCCCACCCCCACTAGGGCTATCTGTACCTTGCTCGTCCTGCTTTCTACCCTTAATGTCCCCATTAGCACATTCCTTAGCTAATATCACCACCGTCAACACCCCTTTGTCCTTTTGTCTATGACATCTTTGGCAATCTCTTCTTTGCCTCCACCCATCACTGGCCCTCTATCCAGCTCTACCTGTCTCACCACCCCCCTTCAACCAGCTTATATTCCACCTCATTTCTATATTTCTTAGTTCTGATGAAGAGTCATTCGGACTCGAAACATTAACTGTGTTCCTCTCCGCAGATGCTGTCAGACCTGCTGAGTTTTTTCAAAATATTTATGAAGCCCATGAATTAAAAAAGCAATTACAGCAGCTAGTTTGTGTTCAACAAAGAACCTCCAATTGCCCTGGGGAAAATGAACAAATCATTTGTTTTAGTGACATTGCCTGAGGGAGAAATGTTGGTCAATACATCTTCAAATAGGGTCAAGTGGGATCTCTTGTGTCCAACGCAAGGAGGGAAACGGGGCTTTGGAATGGCACTGAAATATCAGCCTGGATTACGATTTCAAGCCTTTGGAGTGGGGTTTGGACCCAACCGGCTCACTCCTTTGTGGAAGGAGACCTGTCATCGTGAGGGAACATTCTGACACAAGTGAGGTGGGATGGGGAGATGCTCCTGGCCTCCTCTCTCATTTTCCAGTTTGTCAGCTTGCTGGGTTTTTCATGGCGAGGTCGGGGGGGGGTTGGGGTGGAGAGTTGGGGGTGGGGGAGAGCACCTGGAGAATACTGCACTGTGGCAGGCATCTTGGCTCCCCCTAACCAGGGAGTCTCTAAACATGCTCAAGGCTTGCAGGATGCATTTCATTTTTTCGACCCTGCCACCTGTATTAGACCTTACCTGGGGGTGAGCTATGCCTGGGCTGCTACAAAATGAATGATGCTATCCATTGGGTTTTGGGAGCAATGGAGAATGGCACAAACACATAGTCTTCACTCCTTACAGACCTATCAGTGAATACTTTAAAAAGTTCCTATTTATTACATTTTTTAGCACAATGCATTGAGCATGAGATGCGCTGCATCCCTGCATCTCGTTTTTAGCGAAAGAGGCTGTCCAACAAGACAATGACGTCCCTCACCTGAAATTCCCATGGGGGTTTCGCCAGAGAAATTGGGGGAAGCCCCTGGAGAATTTGCACTGTTTCATCAGGGTTTCCTCCAGACCTTCCACCAAAGTCATGGAGGCCGATCTGGAGAGCCGCGTGCAAATTCAGGGAATGTTTTCCTTGGTGCACACACAGCAGAGGCCTGGGGTGTCTATCATGCAATGCAATTGCGATACCCAGCTAGGATGCAGAAGGCAGAGATTGCGGGGCTCTCCATATCATTTAACCGCGGTTAAAACTTTAGCAACGGTCTCTCTGCATGATGTGATATGAAGAATGCCTAAGACTCGTTTGGGTACAAGGCTGAACTATGCTGAAGGCAACAGTATAAATGTGGCTATGATTACTTTCACATAGCACAAAGCTAGGAATTTTGCTCATTACAAATATTATTTTCTTCAATTTGTACATCAACACACAAAAGAACAAAATGCTGCAGCAGAATCTCTCAAATGTTATAGTTAGTTTTACGTTTGTGCTGGTGGGGTAGGTATTTTAATTAGACACACAAAGCAGCTTTCACAACAAGTGGATGTCAACTTTAGTGTCTACATTGTGAGCTGCTCCAATGTGATTTAGTGCATAACATTTGTAGCCGGCTTTGTGGTATCTGTGTGTTTGAATACTTTTCAGTTTCATTGAGTCTTGCATAACTGGAGTGCAATTTCTGGCTCAAAATCCAACAGTGAACTCAGTGGGAATGTTTATTGGTCAATTTAATTTGAAACTTTGGAACTGTAATGATGATTTATGTTCTGCACATTCAACACTGACATTTAAATATACAGCCCTGTAACATGCTAAAAACATTCCAAGATATTCCTGTGATTTCAGGCTGTGGCTTAAAGCATAGTCAAGCTCAATGCTGGTGAATAACATGTGCAGAGTGCGATGAGTTGCAAAAGCATGACTGTTGCGCACACATGACTGTTGTAGAACTAGCAGCAGCTAAAGTCTCCACCATAGCAGGGAGGTGGCCCTTAAGCCTGTTATTTTTTTTAAATGTTTTTGTTGGATGTACAGGCACTCTTTTGTTTTTACAACACATTAGGTAGTCCCCACAACCCAAACTGTTATTTACACTCAGCCTCTGCTTTAATAAAAACAAGACTTGACATCAGAATGACTTGCTGGCAGGTTGCTGTGTTGCGGCATGTACAATGGTGGGACATTTCTGTCTAGGGCTCTGCACTTCTTTTTTCAAAGAGTACTTGATGTGTTGGATGTGAGGTCCTCCTTTCTTCATGTTTGGAAGTATTTACCTCCAACACCCCTATGTTTTTCTTTAGGATTTCAGCTAAGTCAGTTCACCAGGATTACGGGTGGAAGCTATGGCTTTGGGAGCAATGAACAATAGCACAAACACATAGTCTTCACTCCTTACAGACCTATCAGTGAATACTTTAAAAAGTTCCTATTTACTACATTTTTTAGCACAATGCATTGAGCATGAGATGCGCTGCATCCCTGCATCTCGTTTTTAGCGAAAGAGGCTGTCCAACAAGACAATGACGTCCCTCACCTGAAGTTCCCATGGGGGTTTCGCCAGAGAAATTGGGGGAAGCCCCTGGAGAATTTGCACTGTTTCATCAGGGTTTCCTCCAGACCTTCCACCAAAGTCACGGAGGCCGATCTGGACAGCCGCGTGCAAATTCAGGGAATGTTTTCCTTGGTGCACACACAGCAAAGGCCTGGGGTGTCTATCCTGCAATGTAATTGCGATACCCAGCTAGGATGCAGAAGGCAGAGATTGCGGGGCTCTCCATATCTTTTAACCGCGGTTAAAACTTTAGCAACGCCCTCTCTGTATGATGTGATATGAAGAATGCCTAAGACTCGTTTGAGTACAAGGCTGAACTATGCTGGAGGCAACAGTCTAAACAAAAGAGTGCCTAGCATTTCCTTTGCCTTTGATTTGGAGACATGTTGGCACGGAAAAATGTTCACTCCCAGATAACAGCTGGAAATACCTAATTTATGCCACAACTAACTGAGAAAGCACCATGCTCAGAGTTAAATTCCATGAGGTTTTATTTCAGGATTGAACTAGTAACCAGCCTTTCAGTCATCTCGGGGTAGAGGGCGGGCACAGGGGAAGACTGAGTGAAATTTATATTCTTTTGTTACAATCCTGTGGAGGCCGATAATTTTAAAGAAGAAATTCGAGCTTCCAGTTAGTAGCTGAAAGAATGGCACAGGGTTTCATTTTTAGAAGTTGAATGTAACAAAAGACCAAAAGCAACATTGACTAAACAGTTCGGGTGAAGAGTCATACGGACTCAAAACGTTAACTGTGTCCCTCTCCGCAGATGCTGTCAGACCTGCTGAGTTTTTCCAGGTATTTTTGTTTTTGTGTTGACTAAACATTATCTTTGTAGACAAGTTATACTTTAAACCACAGAACGGAATACCCTCCCTCCCCTTTTTACTTTAGCACAACCAAAAAACGCACTCTGCACGGGTCTACGTAACACTGGCCTTTCAGTAGACATTCCGTTCTCCCAAAGTCAGTCCAAAGTGATTCTTAGTTTCCAAGGGTTTCCTTCTGAACTTTTCCTTTCCCAGCCCAGAATCTTTTAACTCCACAGCTGTCTTTCATGGTACAATTTTTCCTGGAGACCTCTCCCTCTAGCTAAAGCTAGGCAAACTTTCCAGCCTTGTTTCAACATCCCATAGATTTGGTCTTTCCAGTCCAAGTGTAGGCTTCTGCCTACATTCCTGCGTGGTGAACCAGAGACTTTCAGCCACTTGTTGCTCTCTCTCTCTCTCTCTTTCTCTCTCCTGGCCCTGGTAGTCTAACTGTGACTGAATGTTTTTAGGAATATCTTTGAAATTCTTCCCCTCTCAAAGCCAATTTCCATGGTAACGTGACTCACATGGGCCTGCATCCGGCTAGCAATGTTGATTAACTATCAGCATTGAGAGCCCAACTCTCTTTTAGCTTGGAACTAAATGGACAGATTAAAGCACAACTGTTTACAATCCAACATTTTTCGGAGACTTTGAGACTCCCGGTCCATCCACTGTTAGCACATAGGCTGCTGGCATTGTCTCCAAGCATAAGCACCTTGCATATGCTTCCTAGTCAAACAATCTGGACCCCCTTTAATTTCTAACAATAAAACCACCCAGGCTTGCTGTCAGGAAAGCTTCAGAACAAGGAACATGACTTTCCCTTCACTTTACAAATTAAAGACACGGTCCCATAATCTTATCAACCTCATAATTGTAACACTTTCCAACTATCCGAAAGACCGGAATAACAAATGGTGATTACTATACTATTATAAAAGGCTTTGTGATTAATAAATTGTGCCTCATAGGGATGGGTGTTAAGTGTGACTATGTCAGCTCTTTCACATGATTAACAATTAATTTTTACTTCTGTATAAACTTATAGCCTTGCATAAGAGAACATTTGCAGATTTTAACCCAAAAAAGTTATTCAGTCCAACATGCGTTCTGGGCATTTCCTCTACAGGCTCATTGGGAAAGGATCAGCAGCTAATTACATGCTAAGGAATTCTACATTCTGTGTTTAAGTAGGTATCAGCTGTTCATGCAAAGGAATTTCCTTTTGGCGGGTGACAGGAGAAGATGTTGTTTGAACTTGGGGGGATGCTGAGGTACTTACACTGCAGCATGTTTGTCCAGTCCTGGTATGATTCCACTGAGTATAGCTGAGCCTTCATCCAGAAGGAAGGAGAGTTTTGTTCCTCTGGACTGCAGAACTGTTGCTATGTTCCTGGCTCCGCTGTTTCCTCCAACCTGTACAAAAGAAAGTAAGACTTCCATTTAAACAACATCTTCCACAACCTCAGAATTAAAATTCGGAATTGAAAGCTAGTCTCAGTAATGGTGACCGTGAAACCACTGTTGATTTTCATAAAACCTCATCTGGTTCACTAACGTCCTCGAGGGAAGGAAATCTGCCATCCTTACCTGGTCTAACCTACATGTGACTCCAGATCCACAGCAATGTAGCTGACTCTTAAATTCCTTCTGAAATGGCCTAGCAAGCACTCAAATCAAGGGCAACTAGGGATGGGCCTTGCCAGTGACATCCACATCCCATAAAAAAGAGTAAATAAAAACCTTGCGACTTCCCAAAGCCCTTTACTGCCAATGAAGTGCTTTCAGAAATGTAGCAAATGAGACAGTCAATTTGTGCACTGCAAGGTCCCACAAATAGCAATGTGATAATGATCAAATGATTTGCTTTTTCAGGAATGTCGCTGAAGAGATAAATATTGGCCTTGACAGCAGAGAGACCTCCCCTGCTTTCTTCAAATCATGGCACAAAATCTTTTACACCGACATGAGAAGGCCTCAGCTTATGACCTCATCTAAAGGACAGCACCTCTGACAGTGCCACACTCATACACTGCTGCACTCTCACCCTGGACGTTCTGCTCAAGTCTCTGGATGGCAGAACTGTTGCTATGTTCCTGGCTCTACACTTCTCCAAGTCAGAAGGCAACAGTGATACCCACTGAGCCAGAGCTGACACCTAAGGTCTGAATGTCTAAAACCTGAGGACAGGTTGGGTCTGGACTCATTGGAGTTTAGAAGAATGACCCTAAGGGGGCTTGACAGAGCAGATGCCGAGATGGTGTTTCCCCTTCTGAGACCAGAACCAGGGGACACAGTTTAAAAATCAGGGGTCTCCCATTTAAGATGGAGATGAGGAGAAATTTTTTCTCTCAGAGGCTTGTGAGTCTGTAGAGCCCTTTTTCCCAAAGAGTTCATTGGGTCATTGAATACTTTTAAGGCAGAGGTAGACATATTCTTGACTAACAAGGGAGTGAAAGGGTAAAGGGGCTAGACAGGAAAGGTGAGGCCACAATCAGATCAGCCACGATCTTATTGAATGGCAGAGCAGGCTGGAGGGGCTGAATGGTCTACTCCTGCTCCTAATTTGTACGTTTGTATGAACCAACTTTGTCCTCTCTGGATCCAAACATGTCTCATGGCCAATACTTAAGATTTTGTTGTGAAAATTGTAAGATCTTTTTGTGGTACTTGTGCTTCACATCATATTAAAACAGGAAGCACTAACTGGATGTACCTTACCCTCTCAAACAGTTTCAGTACATTTGTTGTGTTTACTCTCTTTACGGTATCAGCAGCGTATGCAATATTAAGACAAGAAGACTAATGGAATGCTATCCTTTATTACAAGAGGGATTGAACGTAAAAGTAAGGATGTTATGCTTCAGTTATACAGGGCATTGATGGGGCCGCACCTCGATACTATGTGCAGTTTTGGTCTCCTTATCTAAGGAAGGGTGTAAATGCGTTGGATCTGGTTCAGAGGAGGTTTACTAGATTGATACCTGGAATGAGTGGGTTGCCTTATGAGGAAAGGTTGGACAGAGTGGGCTTGTTTCCAATGGAGTTTAGAAGAGTGAGGGGTGATTTGATTGAAGTATATAAGATCCTGAACGGCCTTGACAAGGTGGACGTGGAAAGGATGTTTCTTCTTGTGAGTGAGTCCAGAACTAGGGGGCACAGTTTTAAAATTAGGGGTCGCCCTTTCAGGACAGAGAGGAGGAGAATTTTTTTCTCTTGGAGGGTTGTTAGACTTTGGAACTCTCTGCCTCAGAAGGTGGTGGAGGCGGGGTCACTGAATATTTTTAAGGCAGAGGTAGATAAATTCTTGTTAGGCAAGAGAATCAAAGATTATCGGGGTTAAATGGGAATGTGGAATTCGAAATACAAGATGATCAGCCATGATCTTATTGAACGGCAGAGCAGGCTCGAGGGGCCGAATGGTCTACTCCTGTTCCTATTTCTTATGTTCTTATGTAATATTAGTGGCAATATGTTTCTTAATTATTTCAGAAAAGAGAGACATGTTGCCAAAGCTTTTTGTCTTGCCCGGCGGATGCAGGGGGTGGGGTGCGTAACTTCCTGGCTATGATAAACACAAGACTGGGTCACAAGGTTTGGCAAATGTCTCTCTTTTCAGCAATATTCAAGTTCTATACTAACAAACGACTGTATGTTTCTTAGCTACTTGTCAAAGAGTTTCATTGAACATTAATAGACCTGTATTTTTTTTTTTAATTCATTCATGGGATGCAGGCATCGCTGGCTTATATTTATTAATTGCCCATCCCTAATTGGCCTTGTTCAGAGTTAACCAAATTGCTGCAGGTCTGGAGTCACATGTAGGCCTGGCCAGGTAAGGACAGCAGATTTCCTTCTCTAAAGGACATTAATGAACCAGATTTTTTTTACAGCGAATCGGCAATTGTTTCATGGACATCTTTTAATTCCAGATTTTTATTCAATTCAAATTCCACCACCTGCCATGGCCTAGATTTGAACCCAGGTCCCCAGAGAATTACCCTGGGTCTCTGGGATACTAGTCCAGCAACGATACCACTACACCATCGCCTCCCCCCATCGTTAAGAGACACACAAGAGACAAACTGCATGGCCGTTACACTGGGACACAGCAGCCTTGTAAAATCCAGACCCATGCTGGGAGCAATTGATAAGATGTCAGTGAGTCACAACTGTTCAGATGGAATTGATCTATAATGCATGATAAAGGTGTTTGAAACTGCCTTCTGCACTTATAATGAGGTTTCAGTACATCTAAGTTTAAATGCAAAATGATTTTGAAACCACGTCTCTCATCCATTGAGTAATGAAGGCCACTTATTTGAAGCTTCTGAGGCAAAACTTGCAGAAAAAAACACCCTGTGGGTGGCTTCTTAGTCAAACAAAAGGAATTTTATTTACACGAGGGCTTCCATGGCTGCTCGTGTCCAACAAGCCCCTCATATTTTCCGAGGGAACCCCTCCCTGGAATTTATTCTCCAGGGCTAGTCACACGTTGGTTGAACAAATCATGTGACCCTACTCAGTTGAACTGATCTTGAAGTGACAGTCATCGCAAACCTGTTCTCATCTCTTCCTCTTGAAAAGCTGCTATTTCCACTGCTCCTGACTGCTATTCATTGACATCACAAGACGCACATTTTATTTTAAAGCTGAAGGCCTCAGGCTTAACTAAGTTTATGTTAAGCAATGAATATTGCACTGCCCTTCACACTTGAGGCAAGGCAGGAGGGGAGGGAACAGACAGAGGAAAGTCTTTCCCAAGCCCTTTAAAGGAGAGAAGACACAGCATTTTTATATAGTTCATTATTATGTCCTTGTGACATCTCACAGCGCTTTGTAACCAATCGTCCAAGATATCTGCACTCCTCCAATTCTGGCCTCTTATTCATTTCCAATCATACCTGCTTCACCACTGGTGGCCGTGCCTTCAGTCCCCAAGGCCCCAAGCTCTGGAATTTCCCCCCTACACCTCTCCGCCTCTCTACCTCACTTTCCTCCTTTAAGACGCTCATTGAAACATATCTCTTTGGCCAAGCTTTTAGTCATCTGGCCTAATATCTCCTTAAGTGGCGAGGTGCTATACCTTGTTTTATAGGGCTGAATTTTCCTTTCGTTGGGTGGGCCCGGGAGTGGCTGCAAAACTGACCACTGCTCTCGATCGGGCCCCGACCGCAATTTCACACTGGCAGGCCAATTAAGGCTCGTCATTGGCCAGGAAGGCCGAGCAGGGGTGGGGACCTGTTAGCCAATGGGTCCAATGACGGCCAGTATAAAGAAGGCCCAGGCAGGCTGCTGTTCAGATGATGCATTTGAGTGCAGCAGGCGGGAGGGCAGGTCGGGTGAGCGCTCGGACCCCCACTTTCCCGATGAGTGTCTCACCGTCCTGCTGGAGGAGGTGGCTGCCAGGAGGGACACCCTTGTCCCCAGAGATGGGAGGAGGAGGCCAACGCAACTCACAAAGAGGGCATGGGAGGAGGTGGCAGCCTGGGTGAGCAGCCAAGATGTGGTGTGGCGCTCCTAGGTGCAGTGTCAGAAGTGCTTCAGTGGCCTGCTGCATTCAGGAAGGATGAGTACCATGTTGGCATGGGTCAGTGTGCAGAAGTGTTAAGGTGTGGCCTTCCCCCCACCCCCCCGCCCCCCTGTGGGCCTCAGGGGTGTTAGAGTCTGAGTGCCAACTGTCAATCACGCTGCAGCTGGTCAAGGGGGTGAGCCCTGGCGGCTTGGACTGAGTACCTTGCGGCTCGAGGGCCATGACTTGGATGTGCCCTGCGAGGTGTTCCTCAGGTGGGGTTGGCCAGGCTGCAATGGCGCTGCAGGTAGAGAGGGAACTAATCAATGCTCCTCTGTCCTTTCAGGAGAAGACAAACCATAACCAGGCCGAGAGGGCACGTACAAATGGAGGCCCACCCAACCTGGTGCTGCTCTCCCGGTTTGAGCAGGATGCCCTGGAGCTGAAGAGCCGGCACGTTCCCCGTGCAACCGGGCATGGAGAGGATGGGGTGCCAGACAAAGGTAAAGGCGCAGTGCACAGAGGTGAAACTTTCAGATTGTGCAACCATTCTAGTGCAGTCTCCTCATTGATGGGAGCCTCAAACCTGGAGTCCCCATTGATCGTTGGAAGACAATGGCCCCATGATGCAGATCTCCATTGTCTCACCAGATGCCAGGCATGCACAGTGATAGTGTGATGACTTTAACTAATGACATGTCCTTGTTATCCCTTTAAGGTTCACCAGCACACACTCGCTCTCTGGGCCCCAAAGGGCCACTCCTGACACCAGAGGACCACCGGGCTTCACTTGCACCTGCATCACACCCGCTCTCTGAAGCAGGCACCAGTGCAGATTCCAGTACCTCTGAGGGCATTAGACTGGCGGCTAGTATCTCGGTGCACATTGGTGAGGGCACTTCACACTCGCTTGAGGTGCAGGCGGAGGCAGAGAGTGCTCAGGGTGCTGGCAGTCGGAGGAGCGCTGGAGACCAGGACGATGCTGAGTCGAAGGCTGATGATGAGCCTCTGGAATCATCCAATAGGCAGCAGATGCTGGATGTCCAGCGAGATGTGTGGGAGGATCTGGTGGAGATCCATGAGGGTGTGCGTGCCATGGTCTCCATAATGGAGGAGTCCATGCAGAGCATGAGCACAGCATTGACCATCATAGGCGAGCGCACTGCCTCCTCCATTGGGAAAGTGGTGACTCTCATGGACAGGCAGCTCCAGGGACAGAACGTGGGGTTCCTGGGGTTGCGCTCAGACCTGCAAACCCTCACACAGGCACTGACTTCGGGTGGTCAGTGTCCGTGTGGGAGATGGATGAGGCACCCAGTATCCCATCAATGGTGGGCAGGGAGGTCCACAGCAAACTTATGTCGGTGCACGAGCTGCTTGTTATCTCTTCGGGCTCCTCTCAGTGGCTCCAAATGATGGCAGCAGCTCCTCCTCCCCTCTGCCAGTGACCGTGGTATCTGATGAGGCTGGAATGACTGGGGAGATCCCAGCCATGGCACTAGCCGCTCCCTCCCAGGCGGGGCCAGCATGGGCTCCACTGGCCAGAGGACGACCGCCAAGGTCATCAAGGCCAACAGGACAGCAGGGTCAGCAGGCTGTCTCCAGTGCCGGTGCCAGTGAGGGGGGAGCACCGAGATGTAGCACTTGCAAGCGTAGGTTAAAGGCACCATGAGCACAAGAGGGACAGGTCACAGGTGATTTTATCTTCATTTATGTTTGGTTACTGTCTCCTGGTCTGAGACTTAGGACCAGAGAGGTTAATGTAAATAGTTTGCACTTTTCAAAATGATATAAATCTGGTTTTGTCATCGTGGCCCAAGTATGCTTCACCTTTTTATTTCATTGGTCGTTCATGGCTCTGAACTTTATTGCACAGGTAATGGGTGCTCTTTGTGTTCAAATGAAATGGTCCTTTCAGACGTCCGGGATGGGGGAGGCAGCCCTGGCGTGCAGTTGAAGCTGATCATTGGCAGCCTAGCTGAAGGAGTGTTGGATCAAGGGTTCCCTGGTGTCCCTGTCCCCCTGCAGGTTAGTGAGGTCTGGCTCCACGCCCTCAGCGTTCTCCTCACCATGGTCATCTTCCGACCACCACTGGACTCATCATCTGTGCCCTGTGCAGCTGCGTCAAGATCCTCTTCCTCCAGTGGGACCCCCCCTTGCAAGTGTCAGATGGAACCACTATCAGTGACACCCGCTCTGGGGAATATTCTAGTGCACCCCCTGAACAGTCCAGGCATCGAAAGCTAGTCCTGAGGAGACCTATGGTCGTCTCTACCGCTACCCGTCTGGAGCCATGACTCGTATTGTAACACTTCTCTGCCTCTGTTCTTGGATGGCGGAGAGGCGTCATGAGCCACCTTCTGAGGGGATAGCCCTTGTCACCCAGCAGCCATCCATCCAGCCGGGCTGGAGCACTGAAAAGCCTCAGCACCTGGGAGTGTCTGAGGACATAAGCATCATGGGGGCTGCCTGGGTACCTTGCACAGACTTGTAGAATCAGCATCCTGTGGTCACACACTATCTGCACGTTCATGGAGTGGAAGCCCTTCCTGTTGACGAAGGCACTGGGCTCACCTGCTGGCGCTTTGATGGCCACATGTGTACAGTCTATAGCACCCTGGACACGGGGAAAGCCAGCAATGGCCGCGAAGCCTCTGGCTCGCTCAGCCTGGCTGGCCTCGTCCGTACGGTAAAGAATAAAGGTCAGTACCCGCCTGAACAGAGCTTCAGTCACCAGCTTGATACAACTGTGGATAGCTGATTGGGAAATTACACACAGATCCCCCACTGACCCCTGGAAAGAGCCAGAGGCATAGAAGTTGAGGGTCACTGTGACCTCCAGAGCCACTGGCATGGGGTGTCCACCTGCACAGTCGGAGCTGATCTCAGGGCCGATCCTCTGACAAATGGAGGTCACTGTCTCCCTTGAGAGGCGGAGCCTCCTTTGGCATTGCACCTCAGACATATTGAGGTAGCTGCATCGCTGCCTGTAAACCCTGGCAGCAGCGTAGTGGTGTCTTCTGTGGCCCCTTCCGCCTTGGACAACCTGCTGGCCATGCAGCTCTTGTGCCTGCGCCTCTCCTCCCACAGGTCCCTCAGCTGGAAGGCCACCTCTCCCTTCTGCCCCTCTCTGATACCGTAATCCCCATTAGCAGGGTAAAGGAAGGCTGTCAGATACCTGGTAGAGTCCACATGGTCTGAATCCTCCAGGGGCCTGGCAGACAGCAGTGAGTCCTGAAATGAGGCTAAGAATGAAGCCCCAAACAGAGGCCAAGTACCAATAAGCAGCCAGCTGCAAACTGTCTCCAAACTCCTCACTATTCACGCTGGCAATGCTGCTGACGCTTTTTATCCCGGCCTTGGCTGAGGTTTGAGGAAGTGTCGGCTGCCCGCCTGCCCATTTTGCCCGTGCGATGAGCAGAAAATCGCACAGGCAACGAAAAATCTGAGACAATTGCATTGTTAAGGGCCTTAAGTGGCCCTGTTCATTAATGGCAGGCACCCGCTCTGGCACCCGCGCGCGCCCGCTGAGTGAAGAATCGCGAGAGTGCGCGATGACGTCGGGACGCTCACCTGACATCATCGTGCAATATTTTACTCTCGTTCGGGTCGGGCGCGTGCCCGCCTGCCCCATGAGGGAAAAATTCTGCCCGTAATGTTCCTGTGAAGTGCGTGGGATATTTTATTCCATTAAAGGCGCTATATAAATATAAGTTGTTATTGTTTTGAAGTGTAATCACTGTTATTATATAGGCAAATAGGGAAAACAATTTGCACAGAGAACTAAATGCACTAAATAAATCTAAATATACTTTCAGTTTATTGGTTGGGGGGGTGCGGTGGGGTATAAATACTGTGGCTACAAGAGCAGGTCAGAGTCATAGAGTCATAGAGGTCTACAGCACAGAAGAAGGTCCTTCGGCCCATCATGTCTGCACCGGTCGAACAAGTACCTAACTATTCTAATCCCATTTTCCAGCACTAGGCCCATAGCCTTGTATGCCCTGGCATCGCAAGTGCACATCCAAATATTCTTAAATGTTATGAGGGTTTCTGCTTCTACCATCCTTTCAGGCAGTGAGTTCCAGATCCCCACCACCCTCTGGGTGAAAAAATTCTTCCTCAATTTAATCCAAAACATGGATTAAACCTCTAAACCTCCTGCCCCTTACCTTAAATCTATGCCCCCTGGTTATTGATCCCTCCACCAGGAGGAAAAGTTCCTTCCTGTCTACCCTATCTACGCCCCTCATAATTTTATACACCTCAATCATGTCCCCCCTCAATCTCCTCTACTCCAGGGAAAATAACTCCAGTCTATCCAGTCTCTCCTCATACCTGTCCTGCTACCTTAAGGGACCGGTGGACATACACACCAAGGTCCCTCTGATCCTCGGTACTTCCCAGGGTCCTACCATTCATCATATATTCCCGTGCCTTGTTTGTCCTGCCCAAGTGCATCACCTCACACTTATCCAGGTTAAATTCCATTTGCCACTGAACAGCCCATCTGACCAGCCTGTCTATATCCTCCTGTAATCTAAGGCTATCCTCCTCACTATTTACCACCCCACCAATTTTCGTGTCATCCACGAACTTGCTGATCAACCCTCCTACATTGAAGTCTAAATCGTTTATATATAGGTTAGGAATCCTGCAGCGAGTAACTCACCTCCTGACTCCCCACAGCCTATCCACAACCTACAAGGCACAAGTCAGGAGTGTGATGGAATACGCTCCACTTGCCTGGATGAGTACAGCTCCAACAACACTCAAGAAGCTTGACACCATCCAGGACAAAGCAGCCCGCTTGATCAGTATCCCATGCACAAACATTCACTCCCTCCACCACCGAAGCACAGTGGCAGCAGTGTGTACCATCTGCAAAATGCACTGCAGAACCACACCTCCTTAGGCAACACCTTCCAAACCTGCAACCTCTGGCATCTAGAAGGACAAGGGCAGCAGATGCATGTCAACCACCTGCAAGTTTCCATCCAAGTCGCTCACCATCCTGACTTGGAAATATATCACCGTTCCTTCACTGTTACTGGGTCAAAATCCTGGAACTCCCCCTCTAACAGCACTGTGGGTGCACCTACACCAAATGGACTGCAGTGGTTCAAGAAGGCAGCTCACCACCACCTTCTCAAGGGGCAACTAGTACAAGGCAATAAGTGCTGGCCCAGCCACATGCCCACATCCCATGAGCAAATAAATTTAAAAAAATCATTGTTATGAAGATGTGTTACATAAATATAAATTTATAATGTCTGGCCTACAGCAGTTGCTATGTTGCACTTGTGAAGGTCACAAGTTTCTTTTATGGGAACAGTCTACGGAGCTCTGAGCGAGAGAGATCACTTGATACAGTTCTTTTCTGTAGAAACGATACTGGAATCTTATATAATCAGAGAGTCTGCCACATAGGGCAACAGCCTTACCTAACCCTCTTCCTTCTAAAACTTCTTTCATTAAAGTCGAGCTCTTTGTGATTTAAAAAAGCCATCAGGAGACCACACTGCTGCAAACTGAGAGTTCTTAAAGGAGACTGCAGGCAGCAGGCCGACTGATCCACTGAGGAAAGGGAGCCTTCAGCTGGAAACAAGCCTTTGGGCAATCTGTGAACAATGTTTTTCTGACTTTACTTGCTCCTTGCCAAGTTTTCTTAGCTCTGATACTCTGCAGAGATTTACCTCTTTCTGTGCATGGTGGGGTGGGGCGGCGGGGGGAGGTGCAGAGGAGGAGGTGGAGGTTGTTATTGTTTGTGTGTTGTCCTTGCACTAGTGGATAGTTGGTCAGATTTGTACATTTTAAATCTTTTGTTAATAATTTCTGCATCTTTACCCAAGTGACCTTTAGCAATAAAACTGACTCCTTACTTGTTAACTTAAGGAGCCTGGCCGGCTTATTTCTTGCACTGAGCTATACACGGTTAAATATATATTAAATTGGCAATATCACCTCCCTTCTAAATTCAAACTCTATTATAATCAGCTTAGGCGTGAGGCAAAGAGTCAGTTCACCCCTGTTAGCCTGGTTGTAACATCATCCACCAATGTTCACCTTGTTCTAGCTTCTCTTAAAAGCACTTGCTACTCAGTTCATTAACTTCCTCGGTGACAGGATTCCTGGTGCTTGGACTTCTGCCTATTGTCTGTCTCTCTTTTTGTATCAATGACTTAGACAAAGAGACAGAGAGTAGTGTATGGGGACATCAGATGCTCACAGGTGAAGCAGTGATTTACTTGTACTGCTTTCCATTTAGTCTACTGTGTTCGCGGCTCACATCGCTGTCTCCTCTACATGTGGGAGACCAAACGCCAGACTGGGTGACCGCTTTGTGGAATACCATCGTTCAGTCCTGACCTTCTGATCGCTCTTCGTTTCAGTTCACCAGCCTGCTCTCATGCTCATTTTTCTGACCACAGCCTGCTACAATGTTCCACTGAAGCCCAGAGCAAGCCAGACAGACAGCACTTCATCTTCCGATTAGGCACTTTACAGCCCTCTGGACTTTACATTGAGTTCAATAACTTCAGACCTTGAACTCTGCCCTCCATTTTGAACTTTCTCCCCCAACAGCCAGTCTGTATCTTATTCTCATGTTTTTGTTTTGAAACAGCACTGACCTTTATTCTGCTATTCACACCCACACCAGGCCAGTGCTTTGTTTCTTTAATACGATCACTACCACTCCCTTCGCCTTTTGTTCCATGACATCTTTCTCATTTAATCTCCCCTGCCCTCTAACCTATTCCTGACCTTCTATTTTGCTTCATCTGCTCCTCCCCCCTTTCTCAACAGCATAAAGCCCATCACATTTCTACAACTCTTCAGTTCCAAAGAAGAGTCACATTGGTCTCGAAACATTAACTCGAGGGTGGAGGGGGGGGATTTTATTGGGATCTGCACCTCCCCTACTGCCCTCACCCCAGAGCCGACTTGCTCTACACTGGCTCTCTCCATAGCCGTAAGGCGCTGTGGGCGGGTTTAACAAGGCCAGTGTGATACTGCTGCCCCTCACTGGGGAGAAAGTCCTGTGCTCTGGAGCTGCCGGCTGATCGGTCCCAGCAGCGCCAACAGCGCATTAGTGGCTGTTGCCGGGACTGCAAGCAGAGGAGTAAGAAGGTCCATGGATCACCAAATCTGCTAAGTCCAGGGTCCTGGGCATGGAGGGTTTTGGATGGTCAGGGAAAGGGCAGGGGGGTTTGTGGGGGTTTGAGTTTAAGGCTTGGGCCGCAGAGGGGTGGTTAGGAGAGGGGGGGGGTTCCAATCTTAGGGGTGGGGGCACACCCCCAATCAGCAAAGGGCAGCAAAGATTGAACCTCCCCCTTCCTTCCCATCCTTTGAAGAAGGCAGGTGAAAAATCGGGTTGACAGCTCCCACCTTGCTACCCACGCCAAATGTTTTATGGTGTGGGCAGTGTATTATCAGGGTCAATTCGCTTGGTAATAAGTCTAATTGACCCTTGATGACCTGTTTAAGAGGGTGAAACTTGTAATTGTTGATGTTCAGAGAGATTTGGGCGAACTCATATAAGGAAGACCAAAAGTAAACATGTGAGTACAGCTGGCAATTAGGAAGGCAAATGGCCTGTTGATCCTTATTGCAAGGAGATTTGAGTACAAGAAAAGAGAGGTCTTGCTACAATTGTACAGGGCATTGGTGAGACCACACCTAGGATACTGTGTGCAGTTTTGCTTTCTATATTTAAGGAAGAGTATACTTGCATTAGAGGCAGTGCAGTGAAGATTCACTAGATGGGTCCCTGGGAATTGTCCCATGATGAGAGGCTAAGTAAATTGGGTCTGTATTCTTTGGTGTTTAGAATGATGAGAGGTGATATCATTGAAACAAGTAAGTTTATGAAGTGGCTTGACCCAGGGTGGAGGCTGAAACACTGTTTCCCCTCGCTGGGGAATCTAAAACAAGGGGGTGCCTTTCAGGATAAGGGGACGATCATTTAGACTGAGACGAGGACAAATTCCTTCACTCAAAGGGTGTGAATCTTTGGCATTCTCTACCCCAGAGGGATGCACCATCATTGAGTATATTTAAGGCAGGTGGTTAGTTTCTCAGGGAATCAAGGGGTGTTGAGAGTGGGCGGGAAAGTGGAGTTGAAGCCCAAGGTCAGCCATGATTGTTTTGACTGGTGCAGCAGGTTCAAAGGGCTGTGTGGTCTATTCCTGGTCCTATTTCTTACATTGTTTCTCTTGTTGGAAGAGCTTGTTTATCTCTCAGTCCTGGTGAAAAGTCTACACCTGAATCATTTTCCTGTGCTTTCCCTATTCAGATGTTGATGGCTCTTTCATTTTTAAAAAAAATGTCAAAGATTCTCAGCATTGCCAGCTATTTTCTCCTCTCTCAAACAGAAACCATCCTTAAAGTAAAATATCTCGCTCACCTCAAAATAAAACCCAAAACATTTGTTACAGCCACAGAAATAATAAAAAGAAAGTTTTGACAGTGTAGCATCCCCCAAGTTGCACACTTGGCTTTGAGTTACCTCTTCATCATGCCCAATTCCAATATAGAATGTCCGAGAAGGTTTGTACCCTCGTTTCAACAGGAATTCCAGACCTTGGAGAATTCCCTGGGGAGAAAAAAAAAACTTAATAGGTAAGTTTCAGCTTGGGGACTTGTCAGTAAATAGATTCCGGATTGCTCGTGAGTTACGAAGATTAAGCATCACGTCTTGGGAAAAATCCTACAATTGGAGATCCAGTGAGTGGGCATGTTTTTCTCATCATATCACAAAATGCTACATCACATGAACAGGTCACTTGTCAATGTTCTGTGTTTCACCCGACAGTCTGCAGTGAAACTGGAGTGTCCGCTCCAGGGCACTAGCCTGTTCACAATTATATGGAGACCCTGGGCTGCTGTGGGGAGGCCCAGCACCTTCACTTAAGGGAAAGGAGAGGGGAAAGGTCAGCATGAAAGGCATACATAGGCTTCAGATGTGCGCATATTGGCAGCTGACTCAAAATCACACTCATGGAGACTTGGGAGCAAGTGGGTCTCCCCATTACCTCCTGGCTTGAATGCTGTACACATGAAAGCTGGACGAATGAAGTAAAGTGTGGCCAAGAGGGCCGTGTGACACAACTCGTTGGTATGCTGGTGTCCAAACCACATCATATAGGCTGGCCAGTGGCTTCACTGTTCCATTTTCCAGCACTGGAATATCCTGAACTCAGTAACAATTTCTAGGAGGGTGAGGGGAGGCTGACGAAAGGAGTATGTGACAATGTAGAAGTCAGGCAATCTTTATAAAGCACCATCCCCACACCCCCCCCCCAAACTTGAGCCAACCCAGGATGAAGGAGTGAGGAAGGAAGGGTGGTTAAATCGCTGACTGACTTGTGGTGGGCCTGAAAAGTGAATGGCTCATGACTGGTCTTGAATGAACGCTGCCTGACCTCTTGAAAAAAATATGTCAAGCAGCAGGGAAAATTATCTCACCAGGACACATATTAGATAACATTTGAAAATTTATACAGTCTGATGCCAAACAGCTTGTGCTCATCATAGCATCCACTCCATAAATTCCAACACAGCCGTGTTATTATAGATTCATTGAACGATGCAGCTCTGAGGGAAGCCATTCAGCCTATCTTGCCTATGCCGGCTAATTAAAAGAGCTTATCCGATTAGTCCCACTCCACCGCTCTTTCACCTTCAAATACGCATACAGTACCCTTTTGAAAGTTCCTGTCGAATCCGCTTCCACTGCCATTTCAGACAGTGCAATCCAGATCATATCAATCTGCTGAGTTTAAAACAAATCTCCCCAGCTCACCTCTGTTTTTTTTTGTCAATTACACCTGGTTTCCAGCCTGTCTGTCTCTGGAAAGATTTTCCTTTCTTGCTCTATCAAAATCCTTCATAACCATGAACACCTCTATTAAATCTCCTCTTAACCTTTTCCACTCTAAGGAGAACAAGTCCATCTTCTCGCGTGCCTCCTAAGTAATGTTGGCGTTTGTTGCAAGGGGCATGGAATGTAAAAGTAGGGAAATTTTTACTGCTGCTTGCAGAGTGCCTGGGTGAGACCACATCTGGAATACTGTGTACAGTTTTGGTCTCCTTATCTGACAATTGCTTTAGACGTGGTTCAGAGCGAGATCATTCATCTCATTCCTGGGCTAGTCCTTAGAAGAAAGGTTGAACAGGTTGGGCCTGTACCCGCTGGAGTTTCTATGAATGAGAGGTTATCTTATTGAAACATATAGGATCCTGAGGGGGCTTGACAGGGTGGATGCTGAGAGGATGTTTCTCCTTGTGGGAGAAACCAGGAATGAAGAACACAGTTTAAAAATAATTTTAAGGCAGAGATCAGGGGTTTTTTACTCTTTCACAGGGTTCATTAGTATGTGAAATTCTCTTCCTCAGAGAGCTGTGGAGGCTGGGTCATTGAGGCTGAGTTAGACAGATTTTGATAAACAAGGAAGTCAAGGGTTATAGGGGGGCGGACAGGAAACTGGAGCTGAGACTACAATCAGATCAGCCAAGATCTTATCGAATGGCAGAGCAGACTCGAAGGGCTGAATGGCCTACTCCTGCTCTGAAGTATTTTGTTCCTATTTGCCCTCTCTCCATTGTGCTGTACCCAATAGATGCTACTTGGCTTTTCTGTCCATTCTCCTGAATTCCCTGGACCATACAGACCGCACAAAACAAACTAACGGCTGCCTGCACATCTTGTGTGGCAAACTACTACACACCACCCTGCAGAGTCACGGAGAGCACGGGTGAGGAAACATGATATCAGGTAACAGCCTGAACTTGGTGCTAGTATGGCTGACGTTTCCAACAGTTATATAGATTTCAGGATCATTTTGTCCTCTGTGAGATAGCCTATCGTTCCCCTTTCTTATCTCATGCCAGTTCTGAAAGAAAAGCCACATTCACATCATAGACAGGCAAAACATTGTCTCTGAAAGGCTGCTGAACGCTTGCTGCAAGTGCAGGGTGCAAAGCAGCTAAAACTCATTGTTTTCAACATGCCCACAATAAAACCCAGTCTGCTGTGTGTTGATAAGGGTTCGGCACAATGTGTGTTCATTTTGAAAGGGAACTCAATAAACTGGGCCCCAGGTGACTATTTTTCTGGCACAAAGAATAATGTAGAGTTCTCCAACATTCTGTGTTGGAACATTCTATGGACTGGGATTACAGATTTGTATGGAAAGTGGTGCATTCTTCAGAGCTGAATCAGGCAATATGTTTTACACAGAAATATTGAGACAATTAGAGTTGTTTATAAAGCCTCTGGAAACAGTACCATGACAGATGATTTATCGTCCATCGCTCCACGTCCATATAAATAGCCATTCTGCTCCTCTGCGGAGAATGGTGGCACCTCCCAATCTTCTGCCAGTGCAGGGACCACATCCAGGTGGGCAATCAGCATGTATGGCTGCAGACTGTCATTTGACCCACGTACAGTGAACAAGTGACTGTAGTTAGCGATAACCTCATGTTGCACAAGGTTCGAGGAGAACACAGTAGGAAATGCTGCGAAGAAACAAGAAATAGATCATCTAATCAGGCAATTAGTACCATGCCAGTTTTTGAGGTTTTTTTTTTGGAACAGTTGGAATGGTTATTACAAACATCTTTATGAAATCCCCTTGGTATAAGAAAGAAATGCTGTTATAGGTCTGTTTAAGAACGCAGACACGCTTATACAAGAACTCTTTGCTAATTTTTTGGGGTTTGCATTGTGGTTTTTTGTTGAACCTAAATAGGCTTACATGGCTCACTGTGACCTTATTTAATATGCTTCTAGGCAGATGTCTATGGTTTGTTAAAAATGTCTTGGTGGCTTCCTGCTCCCGGTGCCTTCCTAAGCCTCCCAAATAAAACAGGGAAAGCCTTGGTCTTGTTAACCCACAGGGCTAAGAATAGTGCCTGTACATAACTGCATGGGATCCACAAAGCATATTTGAAATAGCACTGAGCAATTTGGCTTAAGATGTGCCATCACTCAAAAAAAACCTGTAATATTTTCCAGACGCAATTCAGTAAAATTGTCTTATTCCAGATTGGGAAAGTAGAACAAACTACGTGAATATCTATAATTTAACACACAAAATTTAATACGTTTATTAATCTGATGTTATTATATAAAAGGGCACTGAATTAGTGCTTGGGGAAAATCGCAAGGCTAAGAGAAAAGAGCAGCAAAGTGGGAGTAATCGGCTCGTTCCTTCAAAGAGCTGGCGCCGGATGTACCGTTCTGTGATTTAATGATTAAAGACTGTCTCAGAATCTGCAGCCAGTCAAGTGGCTAAGTAGCAATACTAGAAAGTCACTTACCCCAATCAGAATATAAACTGCCACTCCAGCGCTTTTGCCGCAGGGTGGAAAGGTTAAAATCAAATTTAGAAATGAAAAGCCGGCCCGTGCTGTTATTCTGCCCAGTTCTCAGACCAAGGAAACCATGACAGCGATTGCCAGCTCAATTTCAGAGGTGGGAAGTGATATGGGAGGAAAAATGCTGCCATTAACATTTTATTTATGGAGGCATTATGCATATTCCAAATGGCATTGAACTTACAAAATAACCTCGCCAGTAATAGTTCAGAATAGAATATCCTTGAAAGCTTGAGTCATGTTGCAAAATCTTTGAAAAATGCAGAATTTACAGCACAGGAGCGAAACATTACAACATTACAGGATACTTGTACCTATGTTAGACGTTTGGAACCACGGGCAAGGCTTTTAGGTCAGCGTGGGGGCTCAGTCGGCATGCCCGGGGAATGGACTGCCGTCCGTGATCAGCCCCCAACCCCAATTTCGCGCTGGCTGGCCGGCCAGCCAATCAGCAGAGAGCTGCCTCAGGGAGCTGAAGACTTTAAAACCAATGGGTAACGTTTTTAAAATCCAGGAAAAAAAATGTCCACACGCCCCAATCAGTCGCCTGAACGCGATGGAAATTCTATCCACACATTTTTACTTTTTAAAAAAAATTTCATGACAGAAGCCTCCGCCCACCCTTGGATGGGGTGTCATCAAAAAAGCAAAGTCCGCCTGGTAGATTCACCTGGGTAGACTCACCATGAAAAATTGGGCACAATTGGAACTTTAACAACTTTAATTGTCGGCGGGTGCGCTTTGCGCCCGTCCGCCGATCAAAAAAATATCGCGCGGGATTATGTCAGGATGCTTCTCACGCGATTTTGCATCCGATCAGGTCGGGCGCGCGCCTGCACGCCAAACTAACAATTCCACCTCACGAGTCCAAATGTTAATCATTGAGTGTGACTGACATACTACTCTCTCTTATCTCAAACAAGCAGACACCAAAACTACCTTAAGGCCTCCTTATCTCAGTAGAAAATCATTAAATTTAATGAAATAACAGAAAAAGCTGTCATGTGGGGAACAGTCCCACAAAGTAACTGACATATTAGAGGGCCGATCAACAGGAGTCAACAGGAAACTACATCAATAGATGACCAGCACTCTCAAGAAACCAATTAGAAACTGATTATGCACCACCTAAACCAATCAGGGACTGGTCATACGCTGCCCAAACCAAATCAGAATTCAAAAACATAACTGATCATGCACACAGGTTGTGGTTTGGAAAGAGTTCAAAAGAAAACACTGGCTTTGAGCTATCAGGTGCGCTGAATTTGAAACTGAAGACAAGAGACTGCTTTTCAGCTGGGAGTAGGGGACCACAGAACTGACCACAGGACTGACTGAGAACTGACCACAGGACTGATCGAGAACTGACTGACTGACTGACAGAGACAGAGACAGGACAGGCCCAGCTAGTTTATTTTACTCTTTATGCTGACACGAATCTCCTCCCACCCTACCTCACCTAACCATATCAGCATATTCTTCTATCCCTTTCTCCCTCGTGAGTTTATTTAGCATTCCCTTGTGTATCTATGATATTCACCTCAACTACTCCATTTTGCAAGTTCCGTATTCTAATCTCTGGGTAAAGACTTTTACTCTTTTACTCTGGGTAAAGACTTTTGCAGAAAGGTTTAGGTTTAATAATTATTGACAATTAGTTTGTAGTTTGGTTATGTGCAATGATCAAGTAATCAAAGTATATTAATCAATTAACCCAATATGATATTCTGCTGAATTGTAGTCAATGCAGGACAAGTACATCATGTGATTAGCTCTTTGTTAGAAGTCACATCCCCACTTCAAACACTACCTGACCCCAAGGTCATGTCAAGTTATACTTCTACAGTCGAATTACAGAGCAAGTGCTGCAAAGTCAGCCAAGGTTGATTGGATGTGAATATAGAGCCTCTAGCCATGAACACTTATCAGTTTGTATTCCCAAAGATTCAAAAGCCTCTTTTGTGAAGTAAAACATGATGTACGTCGATAACTCCAATCCCATTGCACTGACTCTCTGTAAATGACCATATTGAAATGACTAATATTCATTGATTGTACTGAAGCACCTCCTGATCCATGTGTAAAAGTTGAATATGGTTGCACTTTTTCTGATGGCCATTTAGAAATGTTTTGTAATATTCTTTCAGCTATTTTATGAATAAAGTATATTCTTCCAAACAAAAAAAAAAATCTGTGACTGGCTTATTGTTTCCTGAGCCCACTTCCTTCCCTGCCTTCCTGCGCCAATTTTATAAATTGTCGGTAATTATTACAGCAGTGCCTCAGTGTAACGTTTCACGGTGACACAACCAGGAGAAACACATGTTGTGTCCAGTGAGAAGCAGCAGGAAAAGGATGAGGCTTCCCGGAGACTGATTGCACACATGACGAGGCGGAGACAGGAAATGGTATATCCCTTCCTTTCCAGCCTAGGCGGTAATCAAATAGGAAACATGGAACTCCTGTAAGTGGTGCTGTCATAGAGCTCACCATATGATTCCTCTCACTCCACATAAAATGTGACCACTGGCGCTTTACCGTCATTTTTGAGGCTGTTGCATTGGCAAACATCTACGGACAATGACAGGAAGCGCAGGGGTTCTGGAGAAGGTTAATTTGTTGGAAAAATGAAAGCACAAATATTTTCCACCTCCCACAGTTTCTGTATTGTAAAGTGGCAATCCCAATTGAATCAAGTGTTGATATCAATTAACCATTCAAAAAAAAAACTTCCGCAAAGCTTCACCTGTAAACACGGCCAAACAGTACAGCTGGAAAGGGGTTTGTCTTCAGAGATCAGTACAAAGCACCTCTTTCACAGTTCTCTCTGTTAAGGTGCCTTGAACATCAGGCCATTCTAGGCTTCACCATCAACCCTTAGTGGTTCTCAAGTGACAGGATGGTGCAGTGTTGTTATAATGATATAAAGGCACCAATAACTCCTAAGGAATTGGGTAAACATGTTGTGGATTCATTTATTTAGACTAGGGACATGGCAACGTATATGCATGGATGGAAAACTTGTGCTCTGTTCTGCTCACAGGCAAGTGAGACTGGATCACGTGACACACTTCCCTTCTAATGATGGCATGCTGCTATCCATTCAAGGCATATTACAACATCCCCCTTTCTTTTTAAGGATACTTTCCCCCCTTCCAAAGAAGTATAACTATTTACAATACATGTACATGTTTAGTTACGATTACAAGTGTAAAGGACTGGTGAATCTATGAGTGTATAAAACGTAGAGGTAATCTGCTGGTACGCCCAGATCTTGTGATGGTAACCTTGTCTGGAGGTGTTTTTAAATGCTCACAGTGATCAGTGGGGGGGATTGCCATTCTGAGATGTTGTTCCTGGTTGCATTTGGGATCTTGACCTCGATACAATAGGACTGCATGGTGGTTGAGGAGCTGGAATGGATCTGATTTGTCCTCGGTTACATCTCGCCATTGCGCCTTTGTGTTCATAGGACCTTGGTTCCAATTAAATCCTTGTCACTTAGCTAGTTGCCACATACCTCCTCTGGGATCCTGGATGAGAGCTTGTTATCCCAACAGTAAACTGGGCAATTCGGTACCTACATTTTTGTCGTACACGTTGGTCATCTTCTCTTGCAGTTTTAAAAGTTGCTCTCTAGTTTCTGAGAGTGTAGAATGAGTAACAGTAGGTAAATTGGTACGCACTGGTCTGCCAAACATGAGCTTTGCCGGTGATGGAATAGCTACACTTAAAGGTGTCGCTCTCAGATGTAACATTGCAACGTGTAGATCCTGCTTCATCTGTCTACATTTTAGAATTATGGATTTCACCATGCGAATCATTCTTTCAGCTAGGCCGTTAGATCTAGGGTAATGAGGAGAAGTAGTCGTCTGATTGATATTCCACTTCTCACACATATCCTGAAATGCAGACCGTTATCCGTAATGATCTCTCTGGGCACACCAAATAAATTGAAAATAGCACTGAGTGTGCACAACAGTTGTGCTTGGTGAATTGTGCAATTGCTGAATAACTGGGTACTTGGTAAAGTAGTCAACGATGGCGATGATGTCAGCGCCATGGACATGAAAGAGGTCAGATACAATTTCAGACCAAGAATGGGTAGCAAATTCATGTAGAATCAGTGGTTCTTTGTGCTGACTTGGCATATGTTCTAGACATGCCTTGCACTTCTCGACGATGAGTTCAATGACATTGTTCATAACCGGCCAATAAGTTGTCTCTCTTGTAAGTCTGCTCGTCTGAGCCATGCCCATGTGTGTGTGAAGAAGCTGTTGAGGAATATCAGGTCGCAGAGTTTCCAGTATGATGACCTGCCTGCCTTTAAAAAATCACTCCATGCGAGATGCTGAGCTCAGTCTGGAAAGGCCAAAATGGTCTCGTGTTCCTGGAGATGCTGAATTGAACGAGGCCATCCTTCAGTGATGGTTTTCCACAGTTTTTATAGCTTGCCTGTCTGGTTCAGATACACCTGAATCAAGAAACCATAGCTCTGTAAGCTCCTCAAACATTTTGAATTCGGATAGGAGGTCAGCTGCATCCCAATTTAACTGGGGGATTTTGTGGACATTCTAACAATATCCCTTTGACTTTCCTCCTTGTTTTATTCAATTTATAGTCCAGCAACTCCCAAAGCCACCTGTTGTAACTGCAACCTTCTCTGGCCCGATCTTAAGAAGACTTTATTTTTCTTTGTTTGACTGTCCCTTGCTCACCATCAATCTGGCCCACATCCTGGTCACTCACCTTTCCTGACCGAGCAAACCCAGTGCTGGTCCTCTCGACGCGCTGTCCCACTCACTGAACTGACATTGCACCACGAGGGACCTGTGGATCTGTCTGCTTACCAGCTCTTTACTTGAGCACTATCCCGAAGCTTTTTGAAGCTTTCCTGTGCACTCACCGCACTGCATTTTCAACTCTCTCTGATGCTGCGATCTCGTTGCAGACTGACCAAAACGTCAAGGGTTGTCTCATGCCATGTGGCATGACCTAAGGCTGTTCCCCATGTCATATCAGTACTCAATCTTGCTGCCACACGGTTTGACCACCCCTGAACTCCCTGTTGTGTTTTTATAATGATATAAAGGCACCAATCATTCTTAAGGGATTGGGTAAACATGTTGTGGGTTCATTTATTTAGACTAAGCACATAAGAACATTTACACATGGGTAGAAGGCTTGGAGACATCTGAGCTGTGCTCTGCTCTGCTCATAGGCCAAAGTGAAACTGAGACTGGATTACATGACACGCTTCCCTTCTAGTGATAGCATGCTGTTATCTCTTAAAGGCATATTAGAAAGGACATTGATGAACCTTACCACCCATCCTCGATCTCATTTTACCCACAATAAATTGTGTCTTTTCAAATTGATTTGGTAAAAACCAGTCAAATATTTGCTTCATGCTACTGCAAAGTACTTAGTTAGACATTAATATTCAGTTGTGAAAACAGATTGCAATTCTGTTAAGGCATGAAATTCAGAAACAAATTGAGATGGAATGCAAGCTTAGGCTATCATATTATAGCTGTGAATGGTACAATAAATCCCACACTGCTGTTTTTATAACCAATATAAAGAAACTTTGGCTATCTGTGTATGTTACGTGGTGTGGGAGGAAGAGGAATTTAAACCATCTTCCAAGGTCCAGTCACAGTAGAATGAATTTCAATTATACATTAATTGGGTGTTTAACTCTGTTCAGGTGAAGAGCATTTATTGGTGACTCATCTGTGCTCACAGGCATAGGAGCAGGCTGAAATGATAAGTGTTAGGTTGGAGATTCATAGGGCAGGATTTTTTTCCCTTGTCGGATGGGCAAGGCAGGGGTGAGTGAGAGTGGTTGGGAAGCCGCCCGCAATCAGACAAAGACAGCGAATTAAGGAATTTTGTGCATATGCACGGGTGCGTGAACGGAAAGCTCCCAGAGGCACAGAGCTGCCTGAGAAGATTTAAGATTAAATCAGAAGATTTAAAAAATTAAAAATAAAGAATTTTTAAATGTTAAAAAAAACGTCCCCTCGTGTGACCCTGTCACATGAACAGGGACGCGTTATTAATTAAAAAAGTTAAAATTTTTTATTTTATTTTTATTTGCTGTTGGAAACCTCATCCCGCCGGTGGATGAGGTTTCCTAAGAATTGCAAAGGCCGCTTGGTCTTTTCGCCCGCCCGCCAACCGTAAGGTTGGATGGGCAGTGACAAATTACATTTAATTGGCACTTTAGTAGCCTTAACAGGCCTTTTACCTGTCGGCGGTTATGCTGCAGACCCCAGCACGAGCCTGCTGACTGAAATATCGCACGAGTGCAGTGCGCAATGATGTCGGGACACTCGCCCAACGTCATCGCGCGTCACTTTATGCTTGTTCAGGTCAGGCACGTGCCCACCCGATGAGGTAAAAATTCTGGCCGTAATATGTAATGTGTCTCTATAAATAAAAGCTTTTCAGTGTATAAAGACCAGTGTATAAGTGTATAAAGATTCAGCTCCTTCACTGCCCGACGACCTGACTAAATAACAGTATTTATAATATTGAGGGAAAAAAAAGAGCCATTATCTTGATTGAAATAAGGTGAAAGGTTATTGCGAAATTGCTATTCACTATTAAACTTCCATTAATAAAATGTTAAAATACAATGGCATTCATTTGAAACAAAAACTTATGGAAATGACTAAGATAAAAGCAAAATACTGCGGATACTGGAAATCCGAAACAAAAACAAAAATACCTGGAAAAACTCAGCAGGTCTGACAGCATCTGCGGAGAGGAACACAGTTAACGTTTCGAGTCCGTATGACTCTTCAACAGAACTAAGAAATATAGAAATGAGGTGGAATATAAGCTGGTTGAAGGGGGTGGGTGGGACAGGTAGAGCTGGATAGAGGGCCGGTGATAGGTAGAGGCAAAGAAGAGATTGCCAAAGATGTCATAGACAAAAGGACAAAGGTGTTGACGGTGGTGATATTATATAAGGAATGTGCTAATGACGACATTAAGGGTAGAAAGCAGGACGAGCAAGGTACAGATAGCCCTAGTGGGGGTGGGTTGGGGGGAAGGGATCGAAATAGGCTAAAAGGTAGAGATAAAACAATGGATGGAAATACATTTAAAAATAATGGAAATAGGTGGGAAAAGAAAAATATATATAAAAAAATATATATATATAAAATAATAAATTATTGGAAAAAGGGGGATCGGAAAGGGGATGGGGATGGAGGAGAGAGTTCATGATCTAAAGTTGTTGAATTCAATATTAAATCTGGAAGGCTGTAAAGTGCCTAGTCAGAAGATGAGGTGCTGTTCCTCCAGTTTGCGTTCAGCTTCACTGGAACAATGCAGCAAGCCAAGGACGGACATGTGGGCATGAGAGCAGGGTGGAGTGTTAAAATGGCAAATAACAGGGAGGTCTGGGTCATGCTTGCGGACAGACCGAAGGTGTCCTGCAAAGCGGTCACCCAGTCTGCGTTTGGTCTCTCCAATGTAGAGGAGACCGCATTGGGAGCAGCGAATGCAGTGGACTAAGTTGAGGGAAGTACAAGTGAAATGCTGCTTCACTTGAAAGGAGTGTTTGGGCCCTTGGACGATGAGGAGAGAGGAAGTAAAGGGGCAGGTGTTGCACCTTCTGCGGTTGCATGGAAAGGTGCCGTAAGGGGTGATGGAGGAGTGGACCAGGGTGTCCCGGAGGGAACAATCCCTGCGGAATGCCACCGGTGGGGTGAAGGGAAGATGTGTTTGGTGGAGTCAGAACTGTTGAAGGGTCATGAGGACTCGAAACGTCAACTGTATTCTTCTCCGCCGATGCTGCCAGACCTGCTGAGTTTTTCCAGGTATTTTTTATTTTTTGTTTCGGATTTCCAGCATCCGCAGTTTTTTGTTTTTTTCCTCAGCTAATATCACCACCGTCAACACCCCTTTGTCCTTTTGTCTATGACATATTTGGCATCTCTTCTTTGCCTCCACCTATCACTGGCCCTCTATCCAGCTCTACCTGTCCCACCACCCCTCTTCAACCAGCTTATATTCCACCTCATTTCTATATTTCTTAGCTCTGATGAAGAGTCATACGGACTCGAAACGTTAACTGTGTTCCTCTCTGCAGATACTGTCAGACCTGCTGTGCTTTTCAAGGTATTTTTGTTTTTGTACTGGAAATGACTGTTTGCCTTTAAGTTGAAAAGGTGACAATTTTGCAATGGGTTTTTTTTTTAAAAGTAACACTTTCACTTCAGCCACAGGAAATCATTTGTCTCAAAAACAGAGTCTGTTGCAAATTCCAAGTAACTTTAGCAACAAGCCGTTAGCAAGCCCCCAGAGTTTAAAGATTTGACTCTCTGATGCAACCCACACTAAGGCGGCAGCAACTGGACAATTTTACTGCAATTGAAATTCCTCTTCCTCACTTCCCGACACAATTTCCACATATATAGTCAACTTAAAACGATAAGGAAAGCTTCAGGCAGTCACTTCAAGAGAAGTTATTCACCCCGCTTATTAATGTTTCTTGAGTTGCATTTTAATTTTCTTTGCTGCCCCCAATTGAGGGATTCCATTAGCTTCTCCTCTCTTAAGGGAGCTATTTATGTGATTTCAGCGCATCCTTCATTAAATCCTACAGACCGGCATCCCTGATGGTGTGGGATGTTGATTGGGAAAGTGTGTAGGCTGTGGAACCTTGGCATGAGGGCACAGCACCTCCAGCAGCAGCTATACAATAAGGAGTGCATGAACAGCAACGTCTTTACATAGCACCAGTTCGTGGAGATGCTTCACGGAGGAGGAGAAAAGCTGACACTCAGCCCTCGATGGGGAGTGAAGAGAGGCAGCTAAAGCGGGGTTAGAGATGGCTTGGGAGAAGCAGTCAAAGGGGACGGAGACATTGTGAAGTATTGCCTGTCGCCACCCCCTGCCCTCCTGCAACACCCCCACCCCACCAAAAATTGCCGGTGACCTCAGGCATGTCGGTACTGTCTGATGGTGTCCAAATCTTTGGTTCATGGCCCAGCTGCTCCCGTGTGACAGAAGCACCAGAAAAATAATTAAATGAGCTGACTTTGCATTACTGGGTGAGGAGCGCTCGTTTGCGTGCAAGCACAGTGCCAACATTCAAATGATCTGTTTGAGCAGCTTTTTTCTTTCCTAAGATAAAAGCAAAATACTGCTGGATGCTGGAAATCTAGAACAAAAACAAAACCACCTGGAAAAACTCAGCCGGTCTGGCAGCAACTGCGGAGAGGAACACAGTTAACGTTTCGAGTCCGTATGACTCTTCAACAGAACTAAGGAAAAATAGAAAAGAGGTGAAATATAAGCTGGTTTAAGGGGGGGTGGGACAGGTAGAGCTGGATAGAGGGCCAGTGATAGGTGGAGATTGCCAAAAGATGTCACAGACAAAAGGATAAAGAGGTGTTGACGGTGGTGATATTAGCTAAGAAATGTGCTAATAGGGTCATTAAGGGTGGAACACAGGATGAGCAAGGGACAGATAGCCCTAGTGGGGGTGGGATGGGGGGGAATCGAAATAGGCTAAAAGGTAAAGATAAAACAATGGATGGAAATACATGTAAAAATAATGGAAATAGGTGGGAAAAGAAAAATATATATAAATTATTGGAAAAAGGGGGATCGGAAAGGGAGTGGGGATGGAGGAGAGAGTTCATGATCTAAAATTGTTGAACTCAATATTCAGTCCGGAAGGCTGTAAAGTGCCTAGTCGGAAGATGAGGTGCTGTTCCTCCAGTTTGTGCTGAGCTTCACTGGAACAATGCAGCAAGCCAAGGACGGACATGTGGGCATGAGAGCAGGGTGGTGCGTTGAAATGGGCAATTATGGACATGTCCCAACTCATGTGTCACATTGTCACATGAGGGGACATGTTAGGGAAAATTTACATTTCTATTTTTAGGTTTTTAACATTTGGAGCTGATCTCCCTGAGGCTGCACTTAGCCTCAGGGAGATGAGTGCGTCCTTTCTTGCGCATGCGTGAAAGAGCGCACTCTCAGGTTTAGGGACTCCCCCTCCCTGCCCGCACAGGTAGTACATAGCGCTTCTGTGCGGACATCACGCTGGGCGGGCCTTAATTGGCCCGCCCGCGTAAAATGGTGCCGCGCCTCCGATTGGGGGCGCCGATCAGAAGCGCGCCTGTGCGCACCCGCCCATCAACTACCCCTCCGCCCCCGACGAGGGGGAAAATTCAGCCAATGATTTTAAAAATGTTTTGTGGCTATTTCTTGCCCCGTCTCCAGTATCCCATTTAAGAATCGCCAGTTGGCTGCTCAGGACCTGGTACAACTAAGTGGGCTTCTCATGGGATGCTACAGATGGTGTTAAATTCTGACTTGTCAGTTAGGAATTTAGCTGATAACTCCCAGTCTGATCCCTATCCATTTTTCCATGATTTTGTCTACAATCGCTCTTTCTTGTTTTTACTATGTATTACTGTAGAAAGGCTGAATCTTGTTGCCATGTCTATGAGATGGAAAATGAAAATGTTTCTACCCTTGTCCCATACCTTTAAATCCATAGCTACTACTTCATTATGGCCTCATGCTAATGGGGGACTTAAAATAGGCCGTGATGGTCTCCTCTGATACTTTTTGCACATATCACTAATCTCTTTAATAAGCTTTGTGTGCTCATCATCAACAACCTCTGCATCCTTTTAGTAGGATTTTAAACCTGTGACAAGAGGAATGAGCAAATTGTTGATGTAGCTTTAAGACAATCTGCCTTCCTTCACTCAAATTCCTATTGCCTGATGCCATTAATACTTCCTGATTAATGAAGCTGGGGCCAGGATTTTCCAGACCTGTTGAGCCAAGATCCGCTTTGGGAGAGCTGGAGGCCCAGCCAAAAGTCCATTGACGTTCGGCGGAACCGGGAAAATCCCACCCTGGGTTTTGTTAAAGGGATGCAGTAACGTTCTGCTTGGGTACATTGTAAACCTGCTGACTTAACAAAGGCAATTGCTTTATCAGGTCCCATGTCCAGTTGCATTTGTGCCTTCTTCATGGATGGCTTGCTCAGCAGCAAGCTGTCTCACTAGATATTACATCTGTGCAAGTAATAGGGGCTCACCCCAGCTACTCTGCATGGAATCACCACTCTTTTCAGTGACAATGAGGTGTTGCAATTTCAGGTCCTGGAGCAAGTGGAGCTTTCATATTCCTTAATCCTTAACACTGAGTGAATCTAAATGACAGTTCAATCAATCCATCCCACACACTGTGGATGTGCAACCACTGTCCAACACAGCGCAATTAAATCAATCTCTGCCTAATGCACTCATTACCCGGACCGAAGCTTCTTGTAACCAATACAATTCCCTCAGACTGAGGAAAACCATCTTCCCCTTCTGAACATTCCATGTTGTGCATCGCCTCAAAAGACCCAGTTGTTTCTTTTCTCACGATTCACTGCACGATGATATTTCGAATCTGAAACATGTTCATAAGTCCCCGGGAATTCCCGAGGTTGCTTCTTCTATTAATATTACTGCATTCCTGTCGTCTGCCAGATCTGTCAAAGAAGTCTCTCTCCTCGTTTCCTTCCTCTATGGTTCCCCTGTTGTATCGGCACCTGTGCCCCATTTCGGAATGCCCCTGAAATGCCGCGAGCATTGAATCCTCCATCTCCTGTGCCTGCCGAATGTCCCATTTGTTGCCAGGAAGGCAGCTGGAAATGACTGCTTTCCCAGGATTTTTTTTAAAGCCTCAGACATCTGATCCAAAAGTGTCTCTCTTTCTGAAAAGTTAACTCTAGTTAAGAACAGGAGCCCATCCAAGTGCAACACTTTAGCACAATCCAACAATTTGAAAGCAGGCACCGAACCAGGAATTTCCAAATAGAATTTCTGTAATATCGTATATAGTCTGTTATATTTGATCATATATTCCTCCATGAATAACCATCTGTCTTTCTAAATTTATCAAAGCCTGACCATGCCTCACATGCGTTTAATAGATCACCTTTCTTATAAAGTTTATCCATAAATGCCAAAGGAATATCTAAACCTTCTTCAGTGTCCAGCTGATGGGCCTCTAGCTCTGGAAATACTTTGTACCGGATCCCGCTTTCGTTAGGAAGTGACAGTGTCAAGGCCTTTGGTCTGGGTGTAACCAAGGTTCACATATCTACTTCATTTTTACATTGGTCATAAGGTCCAGATTCAGAGAACAATTGGTAGGAAATCACAACTTGACTCTTTACACTTAGTTTCAGGCATTCCCCTCAAAAGTAACTCAGATTGCAAACACCTGTCTGAAAAAAAAGCTATTTTTTTTCTTAGTTTCCACACTTTTGTCTTTAGGCGACCATTTTCTGCTACCACGTTAAATGGATTCAAGTCATGTGGTGAAGTACGAAACAAGATGCAGATCTTTTCTTTCACAGTAGGTTTATTCACAGGATGCAACGTTATAGATCTCTTCCTCCTGACTATTAACCCCCGATGTCCCAGCGGTTCCCTTTCATATTCTCTTTCAATGAAACCAATGATCAAAAACATAAACTAATAAAAGGGAGTGACAGCCCCTGATGGGGCACTGTAACTAAAACAAAACATCCAAGGAAGCTTAGCTAATCAAGTTAAAATGTCATTCCCAGGGCTCACGATGCATGCCAGACCCCACTGTGCTTATGGGTCACAGAAGGCCTCAAGCAGATCGGTGGACACCACGGGCTAGTCTCTTTTTATATATGCTCAGAGGCAATTAACTAATTAATACCCATTGCCTGCTTCCCCTTAACCGTAACTATATAATTGACGCAACATGAAGACGAGTTTACTCAGCATCCAGTCACATTTAGCAATTCCTTTAGGTAATGAGATGGACAAACAATTAAAGTACACGAGACCAAGTTTTTTTTGCCTTTTGTTTTGCCTATTAACTTTGTTCATGCCTAAAACTTCTCTTTCTCTCTGTCTCCCTGCCTTCTCTCGTTCAGCTCTCTCCTTTGCCAACAATCACTGTGCCTCTCATGCATTGTAAGAGCTGTGACACGTTTGTTGGTGCTGCAAGGGCAGCACAAGTCAACTAAAGTTTCACTTAATCATTATAATCATTGCTAGTGGTGCGATGCAAGGTCTGTCGTCATTGGCAGGATTCCATGTATAATGTTAGTCTACAAAGTGTCTCGTGAGAATTTTACCGTTTTTTTCAAAAAAGCGATCAATGATAGATAGGCCCTCTAAGTCTCAGCCGAGCGACTGGCAAAACCTACAGTCTGGGACTGTGTAATCCTATAATGCACACGCAGTAAAATCAACCACATTGCCCCGCCGGGTGGTGTCAGGAGTTTTAAATCAGCATGAGCTTTTCAAATAAATGTAAAGTATTGTCTGTGCAGAATGAGAACAACTTGAATGATCGTGTTTGTTAAATTGGCTTTTAAATTGTAATGAGATCATTCTAGACGTAGCAAGGTTCTTGCGCATGGGTGCCCCGTGACCAGGTGGATGTCGAAAGGATGTTTCCTCTTGTGGGCGAGTCCAGAACTAGGGGGCACTGCTTTAACATTAGGGGTCGTCTTTTTAGGACAGAGATGAGGAGAAGCTTTTTTCTCTCAGAGGGCTATGCGACTTTGGAACTCTCTGCCTCAGGAGGCGGGGTCATCGAATATTTTTAAGGCAGAGGTAGGTAGATTCTCGTTAGGCAAGGGAATCAAAGGTTATCGGGGGGTAGATGGGAATGTGGAAATCGAAACACAAAAAGATCAGCCATGATCCTACTGAATGGTGGAGCAGGCTTGAGGGGCCGAATGGTCTACTCCTGTTCCTATTTCTTATGTTCTTACAGTCCTTAATGTTTTCTCAAAGGTACCACTAGTAAGTAATTTCTCCTCCTTTAAGATTGTTTTAAGGATCTCTCCCTCCTTTCACAGAAACATTTACCCCTTCCCCATCTTCTAGTCCACACAGGACTTCTCACACCCACAGTTCTAAAGAAACTCTTACTTGATTAGTTACTCTTGGCTCCTATTCAATGCTGCTAGTATCCCCAGATGGATCAGTCTTAGTGGGCACCATGGGTACCAGCATCAGGTGGGCACTGGGAATGGCAGTGGGGGTTAATCAGAGAATGGAACAGGGTCATTTTAGCAGGGAAAAGGAGTGTGGCGTTGTGAAATTGAAATGGGACCATTTATGTATTGGGGGGTGTTGAAGGAAAGAGGAAACAAGGGTTTCACTTATAATAATTATGCTGAGTGGTTCACTGCGATACCTCTGGGTTTTAACAAGCTCAAACAAATAGTCAAAAGCACACCTGCAGGTGAAACAGGGATGGTTAGTGTGTACGCTGTCCAATAGTCCTTAACTTTTTCTTTATTCTTTCATGGATGTGGGTATTGTTGGTAAGGCCAGCATTTGATGCCTAATTGCCCTTGAGCTGAGTGTCTTGCTAGGTCACTTCAGAGGGCAGTTCCAAGCCAACCACATTGCTGTGGGTCTGGAGTCACATGTAGGCCGGACCAGATAAGGATGGCAGATTTCCTTCCCTGAAGGACAATAGTTAACCAGATGGGTTTTTAATGACAATCGATGATAGTTTTATGGTCACCATTACTGAGACTAGCTTTATATTCCAGATTTATTAAGTGGATTCACATTCCACCAGCTGCTATGGTGGGACTTAAACCCATGTCCCCAGAGCATTAGCCTGGGCCTCTGGGCTACTAGCCCAGTGACATTATCATTGTGCCACTATTTCCCCAATATTTGGAATACTATCTCTATTCTTACTGGTATAGTTCATGTATTCTTAACTACTAGAGCAGCTTAGAAATACCCTTGCAGTTATTCTGTCAGAATCTCTCCCAATTTAATACATTTACATTACCCTCTTTCTAATTTACACAGAAATCATTTCCCCAACCACATTCTACTGTAAAAAGAATTTCCTTTCTAACTGACCTATCATATCCACAGAAAAAATAGAGAGATACCCCAACATGACAGATCCCCACTGATCTAAACCTTGACCTCAGCTTCTTGTTCTCAGGACAAGGCATAGCCACCATTTTGGCCCCAGGTGTGTGTTCTCTCACAGGCCGAGCACTGATGACCATTAGTAATGGGCAGAAATTAAGAGCCTGGTGCACACCATCCGGGAGCAATGCCATGGGAGTTAGTTGTGCTAAAGTTGAATAATGCCACAAATCGGAACGGCAGATTAAAATGGCACTCTCTACTGGAGCGGAACAACATAGGCAGAGTGCCCTCCATACAAGAGGCTTGTTCTCTGACTGCTAGGGTTTTGAAAACATTAGATATGGCAATACAGGATGATTGAGGAACGCTAGCTATTTCCATTTACTACACACAGAAATTTGAAGACTGGGATTGGTTGTTCTAACCGTAGACAGTTGGGTCATTAAAGCTTATTGCGCAGGCTGTCATGTGATGTCTGGGAGGAATATCAAATGGTTGGCAGAGCCAAACCCACCATGAGTCGGCAGAGCACAAACAAAGCAATAGTAGGGGCAATTCTCATGACATTAAAGAGTGTCTCTTTAATATGTTTTGCACAAAATAATCAGGCTTGCACTTGCAATTCTGCACATTCATATTTGCGGTTGGGACCCAGTCAAGCATCCTTCCACACATGTTCATTGAATCACGTTTCCTAACGTAAACAAATATTTAAAACATTTCTTACAAGCAGAATGCATTACCAGGGTGTGTGAAATGCAATTTCTATCCTGCTTTAAACACTCAGTCATTGGCGAGTCACTTGGAAATGATCCAAGGAACAGCAATCAAAGTTGCCTCCCAGTGCACTATATGCCACTTTGCAAGTATAGACCATGGTGAGAGAGAGGGGGCACTGAGAGCCATCTGCCGACAACCTGTAGCTACAGCCAATTTATTGCAACACTAGTCCTTCAATTCACGTCACATTTATTCTGTGAAGCACTTTAACTTGAGGGCTCTGTGCCTCCCAGCCCCACAAAAAAAAACACTTTTAGAAAATATGCAGAAAATCCCAACAGCAGGACTATTATGGCTAATCTGATCAAATAATTATTTATGTAAAAGCAAAATGCTGCGGATGCTGGGAATGATACAAAGACAGAAAACGCTTAGGGAAAAGTCAAGCGGGTCTGAGGGCATCTGTGGAGGAGGAAAGAAAAGGGAGTTAAGACCATAAGACATAGGAGCAGAAATTAGGCCATTCGGCCCATTGAGTCTGCTCTGCCATTCAATCATGGCTGATAAGTTTCTCAACCCCATTCTCCCGCCTTCTCCCCGTAACCTTTGATCCCCTTACCAATCAAGAACCTATCTATCTCGGTCTTAAATACACTCAATGACCTGGCCTCCACAGCCTTCTCTGGCAATGAATTCCATAGATTCACCAATCTCTGGCTAAAGAAGTTTCTCCTCATTTCTGTTCTAAAAGGTCTTACCTTTACTCTGAGGCTGTGCCCTCGGGTCCTAGTCTCTCCTACTAATGGAAACATCTTCCCCACGTCCACTCTACCCAGGCCTTTCAGTATTCTGTAAGTTTCAATCAGATCCCCCCCTCATCCTTCTAAACTCCATCAAGTATAGACCCAGAGTCCTCAAACGTTGCTCATATGTTAAGCCTTTCATTCCCGGGATCATTCTCGTGAACCTCCTCTGGACCCTCTCCAGGGCCAGCACATCCTTCCTGAGATCCGGGGCCCAAAGTTGCTCACAATATTCTAAATGTGGTCTGACCAGAGCCTTATAAAGCCTCAGCAGCACATCCCCGCCTTTATATTCTAGTCCTCTCGAAATAAATGCCAACATTGCATTTGCCTTCCTAACTACCGACCTGCAAGTTAACCTTAAGAGAATCCTGGACTA
Organism: Cetorhinus maximus; assembly: GCF_964194155.1. NCBI lineage: Eukaryota > Metazoa > Chordata > Chondrichthyes > Lamniformes > Cetorhinidae > Cetorhinus > Cetorhinus maximus. The sequence continues at coordinate 4,075,040 of NC_135886.1, read as the reverse complement.
GGACTCCCAAGTCCCTTTGCACTCCAGATTTCTGAATTCTCTCCCCATTTAGAAAATAGTCTATGCCTCTATTCTTCCTACCAAAGTGCATGACCTCACACTTCCCCACGTTGTATTCCATCTGCCACTGTCTTTGCCCATTCTCCTAACCTGTCCAAATCCTTCTGCAGCCTCCCCGCCTCCTCAATACTACCTGTCCCTCCACCTCTCTTTGTATCATCTGCAAACTTAGCCAGGATGCCCTTGGTTCCTTCATCTAGATCATTAATGTAAAAAGTGAAAAGTTGTGGTCCCAACACGAAACCCCTGCGGAACTCCACTAGTCACCGGCCGCCCATCCTGAGAAGGACCCCCTTGTCCCCACTCTCTGCCTCCTGCCAGACAGCCAACCTTCTATCATGTTTGGAGTCCCTGGTGAAGAAGGAGAGGAGCCTGAAGAAGAAGAGGGACTCCAAACGTTCACTCCCTTTCCTTTGCTCCTGCACAGATGCCCTCAGACCCACTTGAGGTTTTCCCTCAGCGTTTTCAGCCTTTGCAAGAAACATTGATCTTCAGGTGTCACTTTTAAGTCGAGCTGAGCCCCAGCCTTGGTTTAACCTGTCCCACCCCCCAGCCTCACAGGGAAGCCCTGGGGTCAGCCAGAGGGGGGTAAATCCATGTAGATGCTGTGTCAATCCGGCTGTCCATCCATCCCCAGCGGAACAAAGGTTACCTTTGGCCAGAAAGTCTCCAAACTCCTGCAGGGCGAGGGTGTTGAGGTCGGTGGGGCTGCGGGTCACGGTGGGGATGCGGAGCGCCGCTTGCAAGTGTCGGAGCAGCAGGGTCCCCTCCGCCAGGCTGAGGTTAGCGGCCAGACCGGTCCCCGCGCCGCCGGGCGAGCCAGACGCCGGCTGACCGGCCGGGTCGAAGGTGTAGGTCCTGATCAGGAGAGCGGCCAGAAAGGCGAGAAAGACGGACAGGAGGAGGATGACCAGCGCGATTTTAACTCTCCACCTGGCACTTTTCATCTCCCTTCCAGCGACACAGACACAGACACAGAGAGGCTGGCAGGCTAGACAAATGCTAACAGGAGCAGCCGCTCTCAGGGATTCTCTGCAATGTAGCGGAGCAGGAGTCGCATCATAGCGGACAGCCCTGCACATTGCAATGCTCTGTGGGAGCTGTAGTCCTTCTGCACTAACTTTTGCACGAACTTTTGCTCTAACTTCTGCACTAATTTCTGCACTAACTTCTGCACTAACCTTTGCTCTAACTTCTGCACTAACTTCTGCACTAACTTCTGCACTAACCTTTGCTCTAACTTCTGCTTTAACTTCTGCTCTAACTTCTGCACTAACTTCTGCTCTAACTTTTGCACTAACCTTCGCTCTAACTTTTGCACTAACTTTTGCACTAACCTTTGCTCTAACTTTTGTACTAACTTTTGCACTAACTTTTGCACTAGCCTTTGCTGTAACTTTTGCACTAACTTTTGCACTAACTTTTGCACTAACCTTTGCTCTAACTTTTGCACTAGCTTTTGCGCTGGCCTTTGCTCTAACTTCTGCTCTAACTTCTGCACTAACTTTTGCACTAACTCTGAACAGGAGCACAGAGCCACATGGTTCATGACGAAGCATGAAGGCCATTCGACCCATCTTCCTTCGTGCCACCCACTCCAGAGCGCGCGTGCGCACACACACACACACAAAAATTAAGGCCGGCACTGCCCGCGGAGTGCCGCGCTGTCAGAGGCACCGTCTGTCGGCTGAGATGTTAAACCGCCTGCTCCCCCCCACCCCCGCCGCAGGTGGGCATAAAAGTTGGCACTGTTTCGAAGAACAGCAAGGTGGGCTGGGGTGGAGTTTATCCACCCCCCCACCCGCCCCGCTGCCGGTGTCCTGGCCAATATTTATCCCTCAATCAACATCACAAAAACATGATCTGGTCTCTATCACATTGCTGTTTGTGGCAGCTTGCTGCGCACAAATTGGCTCACGTTTCTTGCATTGCAACAGGGGCGAGCTACTCTTCAGAAGCACTTCGTTGGCTCTAGTTGGGAAGTCCTGAGGTTGTGTAAGGTGCTACATAAATGCAAGTCTTTTTTGTTGCATCCTCAATGATTATCCTCAATGATTCCGGAGTTCACTACTCCATCTGGAAGTTTTGGAATACAGAAACAGGAATAATTCAGTCTGTTCTACCATTCAATTAGATCATGGTTGATGAATGTACCTTATCTTCATTTACCAGCTTTGACTCTGTATCCCTCACTCAAAAAATAAAAACATTGCTCTCAGCCTTGAAAGCTTCAATTGTCCAATTATCCATATCTATGTGGATCAGAGAATTCTGGCTTTCTGCTGCATGTTTCACATTTTGATCATTCTTTGTCTAAAAGTGATTTCCTTCAGTCCCAAGACAAATCTCACCGTGTCCACTAATCTATTCTTCCAGTTAAAATTAATATTCTGCATCCCGAATTCTATTTTTTTCCTGTACATTTGAGGTCATCTTAACACTACATACTGTTCTGCACCAAACCCCGCTCACCCAACGTGCCTTTGCTCAGCAGCCTACGTTGGCTCCCTGTCCACCAACACTCTGATTTAATTCTTTTTTAAACTCATTTATCGGATTTTTGTATCACTGACAAGGCCAGCATTTATTGCCCACCACTATTTGCCCTTGAACTGAGTGGCTTGCTAGGCCATTCCAGAGGGCAGTTAGGAGTTACTGTGGGTCTGGAGTCACATATAGGCCAGACTGAGAAGCACAGCAGATTTCGCAGAATCACAGAACTCTAACGGTGTAGAAGGAGGCCATTCAGCCCATCGCGTCTGCACCGAATCTCTGAACGTTTTAACTTAGTGCCAATCCCCTGCCTTTTCCCCCGTAACCCTGCACGTTGTTTCTATTTAAATAATCACCCAATGCCCCCTTGAATGCCTCAATTGAACCTGCCTCCACCACACTTCCAGGCAGTGCATTCCAAACCCTAACTACTTGCTGTGTGATGGAGGTTTTTTCTCGCCTCACATTTGCTTCTTCTGGAAAATACTTCAGAGCTGTGCCCTCTGCTTCTCCATCCGTTTACGAGTGGGAACAGTTTCTTCCCATTTACTCTGTCCAGACCCCTCATGATTTTGAAAGCTTCTACCAGGTCTCCTCTTAGCTTTCTCCCCTCCAAGGAGAAACCACCCCAACTTCTCCAATTTCCTTCCCTGATAATCCCATCACCTTCCCTAACTCTGCAATCTCCTCCCGCTTTGCAAGCATCCGAGAACTCTGCTTTCCTCCAGTTCTGCTTTCTTATGCTTGCTCCACTCTCCTCCACCCACCATTGGCAGCTGTACCTGCAGCTGTCTAGATGCTAAGCTTGGAATTCCCTTCCTAAATTTCTCCACCTCCCCCTTTAAGTTGCCTTAATATCTCCGTCTTTGACTGGTGTCATGATTTGTTTGATATGCAGTCTAGGTCGTTTTGCTATGTTGCAGGCACTATATAAATGCAGTTGGTATGCTGGCTCCACCCACTCCCCAGTACCTGCCCCATATGTTCTATAAATAACAATCAGCCCCATTTCCTTTGATTCTCACCTTTGTAACTATGCACAGCATCTCCTGCCTCTTTAAGCTCTTACAAGACATGGTAAGCAACTAATTAGTTAAATGCAGGTCCTCAAGACGTACGCTTAGGAGACAGAATTCAGCCCTACATTAAAGAAATACTTCGAATCTTTGGGTTCAAAACATGTTTAAATGGCTTTATAATAAGCAGATACTAAACAAACACCATTGCAACACCCACTATGCTATCTTGATCAAATCAATATTTATCTTCAACAAAAACAGAAACAGAAATACCTGGAAAAACTCAGCAGGTCTGGCAGCATTGGCGGAGAAGAGCACAGTTGACTTTTCGAGTCCTCATGACCCTTCAACAGAACTAAGTAAAAATAGGAAAGGGGTGAAATATAAACTGGTTTAAGGGGTGGGGAGGGGGGGGTGGGGGGGTGGATGCGGGGGACACGGGTGGGTTTGTTGGGACAAGAAGCCAGTGATAGGTGGAGATAACCAAAAGATGACACAGACAAAAGGACAAGTGGTTTTGAAGGTGGTGATATTATCTAAAGGAATGTGCTAATTAAGGGTAGAAAGCAGGACAAACAAGGTACAGATAGACCTAGTGGGGGTGGGGTGGGGGGAAGGAATACTAAAAAGGCCAAAAGGTAGAGATAAACAATGGGTGGAAATACATTTAAAAATAATGGAAATAAGTGGGAAAAGAAAAATCTATATAAATTATTGGAAAAAACAAAAGGGAGGGGGAAGAAACGGAAAGGGGGTTGGGGATGGAGGAGGGAGTTCAAGATCTAAAATTGTTGAATTCAATATTCAGCCCGGAAGGCTGTAAAGTGCCTAGTCGGAAGATGAGGTGCTGTTCCTCCAGTTTGCGTTGAGCTTCACTGGAACATTGCAGCAAGCCAAGGACAGACATGTGGGCATGAGAGCAGGGTGGAGTGTTAAAATGGCAAGCGACAGGGAGGTCTGGGTCATACTTGCGGACACCTTCGGGGAATCTTGAGGACTCGAAACATCAACTGTGCTCCTCTCCGCCGATGCTGCCAGGCCTGCTGAGTTTTTCCAGGTATTTCTGTTTTTGTTTTGGATTTCCAGAATCTGCAGTTCTTTGCTTTTATCTCAATATTTATCTTCGCTTATCATTTCAGCGAACAACTGTTTTGTTTAATCCCTTTGGTCACTGTCCATGTTTTCCCAAAGAGAAACTGAAGCTAAAGCAGATTAACCAGTTATTGAAAAGAATTGTTTCCACTGCTGGCAGTACCAGTAATGACTCATCCTGATATACATGAAGCTTTTAATTTTGTGCAGGATCACTTTTGTTCTTCATATCCAGTAAAAAGAGAATTTGCTTACTGGTGGAGATTTGAGGCGTAATCCTAATTTTAATTATTGGTTTAAGCTCGTTATTACAAGATGCTTGGGGTTCCTGTGCAACAGAGAATCTATTTCTGCCCTTGCTAAACTCTCACATGACTTTTCTCTCTTGCCCCATTTCTGAAGATCCTGTACATATCAGCCCATGTCTCATTCCCTGATCCCTGTACTGAAACATCAGTGGCTGCTCCCTCTTCCACTACACTCCTACCTTCTCAAACTCTATCCCTGCTTTAAGCACAGGAACCAAGGCTGATACTCCCTGTGCCAGGACTGGAGGTGGTGCTGCACTGTTGGAGGTTCCATCTTTCAGATGAGACATTAAATTACTCTAAGGTGGATATAAAAGATCCCATGGCACTAGTTTGAAACTCTTTCAAGTTATCAACAGTCACAGATTGCAACTCTTTCGAGTACAATCACAGTTTTTGGTTTCCAGGAGTGGGACATGAACCCACAACCTTCTGATTCAAAGGCGAGGGTGCTATGAACTGAGCCACGGCTGACACCTCGGCACTAGTTTGAAGGAGAGCAGGGGAGTTATCCCCAGTGTTCTGGCCAATATTTATGCCTCAATCAACATCAATAAAACAGATAATATGCTCATTTTCACATTGCCATTTGTGGGATCTTGCTGTGTGCAAATCATAGGCCACATTTTCTACTGTGCAAAAGTGGCGACAATTCAGTGTTTCATTGGCTGCAAAGCACTTTGGGAAGTTCTGAGGTTGTGAAAGGTGTTATACAAATGCAAGTCTTGCTTTTCTAATATTCCCTTAAGATCCCTCCCCCTTTCCCCCACTCCCCCATCCTGCCACTTCCTTTCTCCCTCCTGCTTTTTTATCTATCCATGATTCTCCAAACCATCTCTTCATATGTTATAGAAATGTTAAGCTTCTATTATAACCGCGAGATAAAGATCCTCAGAGCTGCTCCTGCTCCACTGCCAAAACTTCAACAGAAGCTTCAGATAACCACATAAACTGTGCTTTCAGGCTAATTAGCTAAGCAGCAGAAGCTGAACAAAGAACAAAGAACAAAGAAAAGTACAGCACAGGAAGAGGGCCTTTGGCCCTCCAAGCCTGTGCCGATCATATTGCCCGTCAACAAAAACATTTTGCACTTCCGGGGTCCGTATCCCTCTATTCCCATCCTATTCATGTATTTGTCAAGCTGCCTCTTAAACACCACTATCGTACCTGCTTCCACCACCTCCTCTGGCAGCGAATTCCAGACACTTGCTACCCTCTGCACATCTCCTCTATAGTTTTCTCCTCTCACCTCAAATCTATGTCCCCTAGTAATTGACTCTTCCACCCTGGGAAAAAGCTTCTGACTATCTACTCTGTCCATGCCACTCATAATTTTGTAAACTTCTATCAAGTCGCCCCTCAATCTCTGTCGCTCTAGTGAGAACAATCCGAGTTTCTCCAACCTCTCCTCATAGCTAATAACCTCCAGACCAGGCAGCATCCTGGTAAACCTCCTCTGCACCCTCTCCAACGCCTCCATATCCTTTTGGTAATGTAGTGACCAGAATTGCACGCAATATTCCAAGTGTGGCCTAACCAAGGTTCTATACAGCTGCAGCATGACTTCCCAGCTTTTATACTCAATACCCCTGCCGATGAAGGCAAGCATGCCATATGCCTTCCTGACTACCTTATCCACCTGCGTTGCCACTTTCAGTGACCTGTGGACCTGTACGCCCAGATCTCTCTGCCCGTCAATGCACTTAAGGGTTCTGTATAATTCCTGCCTGTATTAGACCTTCCAAAATGCATTACCTCGCATTTGTCCGGATTAAACTCCATCTGCCATTTCTCCGCTCAAGTCTCCAACCGATCTATGTCCCATTGTATCCTTTGACAATCCTCTTCGCTATCTGCAACTCCTCCAACCTTAGTGTCGTCTGCAAACTTACTAATTAGCCCAGTTACATTTTCCTCCAAATCATTTATGTATAATACAAACAGTAAAGGTCCCAGGACTGATCCCTGCGGAACACCACTAGTCACAACTCTCCATTCAGAAAAGCACCCTTCCACTGCTACCCTCTGTCTTCTATGACCAAGCCAATTCTGTATCCATCTTGCCAGCTCACCTCTGATCCCGTGCAACTTTACCTTCTGTACCATTCTACCATGAGGGACCTTGTCAAAGGCCTTACTGAAATCCATGTAGATAACATCCACTGCCCTTCCATCATTGATCATCTTTGTCACTTCCTCGAAAAACTCGATCAAGTTAGTGAGACACGACCTCCCCTTCACAAAACCATGCTGCCTCTCACTAATACGCCCATTTGCTTCCAAATGGTAGTAAATCCTGTCACGAAGAATCTTCTCCAATAATTTCCCTACCACTAACATAAGGCTCACCGGCCTGTAATTTTCTGGATTATCCCTGCTGCCCTTCTTAAACAATGGAACAACATTGGCCTTTCTCCAGTCCTCTGGGACCTCACCCGTACCCAGTGAGGATACAAAGATTTCTGTCAAGGCCCCAGCAATCTCCTCCCTTGCCTCCCTCAGTACTCTGGGGGTAGATCCCATCTGGCCCTGGGGACTTATCCACCTTAATATTCTTCAAGACGCCTAACACCTCTTTTTTGATCTCAACATGATCCAGGCTATCTACACACTCTTCCCTAGACAAATCGACCGCTAAGTCCTTCTCTTTGGTGAATACTGATGCGAAGTATTCATTTAGTATCTCTCCCATTTCTTCTGGCTCCACACACAGATTCCCACCTCCATCCCTGAGTGGGCCTACCCTTTCCCTGGCTACCCTCTTGCTTTTTACAAATGTATAAAAGGCCTTGGGATTTTCCTTAATCCTGGTTGCCAGTGACTTTTTATGACCCCTTTTAGCCCTCCTGACTCCTTGCTTAAGTTTCTTCCTACTTTCTTTGTATTCTCCACGGGCTTCATCTGTTCCCAGCCTTCTAGCCCTTATGAATGCTTCCCTTTTCTTTTTGACTAATCTCACAATATCCTTCGTTATCCAAGGTTCCTGAAACTTGACATACTTATCCTTCATCCTAGCAGGAACATGCCAGTCCTGAATTCTTATCAACTGATGTTTGAAAGCCCCCCACATGTCAGCTGTTGATTTGCCCTCAAACATCCGCCTCCAGTCTAGATTCCTCAGTTCCTGCCTAATATTGTTATAATTAGCCTTCCCCCAATTAAACACCTTAACCCGAGGACTCCTGTTATCCTTATCCACCAGTACCTTGAAACTTACTGAATTATGGTCACTTTTCCCGAAATGCTCTCCTACTGAAACTTCGACCACCTGGCAGGGTTCATTCCCTAATACCAGGTCCAGAATTGCCCCTTCCCTAGTTGGACTATCTACATATTGTCTCAGGAAGCCCTCCTGGATGCACCTTACAAATTCTGCACCATCCAAACCCCTAGTACTACGTGATGCCCAGTCAATATAGGGAAAGTTAAAATCACCCACCACAACAACCCTATTGCTTTTACATCTATCCAAAATCTGCCTACATAACTGCTCCTCAATCTCCCGCCGGCAATTGGGAGGCCTATAGTAAACCCCCAACATTGTGACTGCACCCTTCCTATTCCGGAGCTCTACCCATATTGCCTCGCTGCATGAGCCCACCGAGGTGTCCTCCTGTCGTACAGCTGTGATATTCCCCTTAACCAGCAGTGCAACTCCCCCACCTCTTCTACATCCCTCTCTATCCTGCCTGAAACATCTAAATCCTGGAATGTTTATCTGCTAATCCTGTCCATCCTTCAACCAAGTCTCTGTAATAGCAATAATATCATAGTCCCAAGTACTAATCCAAGCTCTAAGCTCATCTGCCTTGCCTGTTATACTTCTCGCATTGAAACCAATGCATTTCAGACCCCCAGTCCCACTGTATTCAGTAATTTCTCCCTGCCTGCCCTTCCTCTTAGTCCTACTGGCCATATTCACTGGTTCCCAGTCATTTATTTCACCTGCTGACCTATTGCTCTGGTTCCCTAACCCCCTGCCATACTAGTTTAAACCCTCCCGAGTGACACTAGCAAACCTCGCAGCCAGGATATTGGTGCCCCTCCAGTTTGGATGCAACCCGTCCTTCTTGTACAGGTCCCACCTGCCCCGGAAGAGATCCCACTGATCCAGATATCGGAAACCCTCCCTCCTACACCGTCTGTTCAGCCCCGTGTTCAGCTGCACTATCTTCCTATTTCTAGCCTCACTGGCACGTGGCACAGGGAGTAATCCTGAGATTACAACCCTAGAGGTCCTGTTTGAACGGCTCTGAGGAAATGGCCTTTTTCCTTATAAGGAATCAAATACTGGCAGCGAAAGTGCATGTGGATTGATTTTGATTGTATGCTTTTGGAGCTTATTCTGGATGATTTCAGGATTTACTTTGGCACGTAAGAGTGACTTTGACAGAATCATAGAATAATACATCCCAGAAGGAAGCCATCATGTCTGTGCCAACACTTTGAAAGTGCCCTCTAATTAGCCTCATCATCCCGCAAACTTTTCCCCTTCAAGTATTTATCCAATTCTCTTTGAAAGTTATAGTTGAATCTGCCTCCACCAACCTTTCAAAAAGTGCATTCCGGATCATAAAAACTCGCTGAGTAAGAAATATTCTCCTCATCTTGTCTCTGCCAGTGACCTTAAATTAGCTTTCCTTTTCTATCTAACAGGTGGGTAGAAACAGTCTCACAGGAGCCGTTTATGTATAGGTGTCTACTTAAATCAAGGAAAATTTAAGTATTTTTCAGGCATTTCTCATAGCATATTTGTGGCAAAATTTGTGGACAACATTCCACAGGGAATTCATACAATATAGACAGCAAGTTATATATGACTGGATGCAGAAAACATTGTTACACTCAGTACACATGGTACCTTAATGTTGGAGTAAAATGTTATAATAGCTATTCGGCCAACTGTCATTTCACAGGTGTGCAAAAAATTCACTGGATCAACATTCTACAAAGCAAGGCTCATTCACTCAACAGAAGATTCCTTTTTGAGACTCTGGTCTGCTCTGCTTCTCCAGTAGGTTACAAACTGGCGTTTATCCTTCATATGAACAGTTGGCCTAATCCTATGTGCTTCCCACCTCCCTTCCCTGCAACCACCATGGAAGCACTTACTGTATATATCTGTTTGCAGACACTTTCTTTGTTCTATTAAAACATGCCTAGTTTATGAATTAAATATAGAGGAAGCTGTTGTTGGCAACAGTTTAACAGTGCACCCAGTGACCAGAAGAATTCTTACACCTGAGCGAGTACTTTTTCAATTTCCTTTTTGAAGATTATAGGATCTCATAGAGAAGAAAGTCAAATTCTTTTGCATCACAGTAACCGGGGAGGCACTTTAAAACAAACCGTGTTTATCAGTAAATCACATTTTAGTTTGCATAACGTTTTGAAGGTCAATTTCGAGGACAAAACTGCATTTCATGATTTCTGTGGGATTATGAATTGTATGAACCCCTTTCGTCTCCCCTGAATATTGGCCCAATTGGTAATTCAAATTTGGATTTATTAAATTCTGGAATTGAAAGTCTGATGATGACCATGAAACCGTTGCCGATTGTCGTAAAAACCCATTTGGTTCACTGGCGTCCTTTAGGGAAGGAAATCTGCTGTCCTTACCTGGTCTGGCCTACATGTGACTCCAGACCCACAGCAATGTGGTTGACTCCTAACTGCCCTCTAATCAAGGGCAATTAGGGATGGACAATAAATGCTTTATTGCCACTATCAGCCCCTTCCTTAGCCCTTATCACAATCATTAACGCCACCTTTGTCCTGTGTCCATGACATGTTTGTCAATCTTTCCTTAAATAAATGCTGGCCTAGCCAGCGACGCACACATCCCAAGAATGAATATTTAAAAAAAAATCAAAGTTGGATTCATTATTGTATATAATTATTTTGCTGTGGTACCCTTAGGCAACATCAGCAAAGAACTCCCAATTAAGCTTGTGTATTTTTGCTTTGAAGAAGCAATAGTTCTTTCAATTGTTGGGAGGTCTAGACGGGAGGATTAAGGCTAGAATATTTTTTTGTTATTGTGTGGGCTGGGCTTGGCAAATTGAAATTAGCCTGTTCCTCTGAAAGGTAGGAATTCCAGTTAGTGCAAATCTGAACTTCAGTGGGTAAGTTTTCAACTTGATATCTGTGTGTAAAACAGATATCATGGATCTCTTGCCCAGCCCCATTTTCACTTCTCATGTCGAACCCTCTCTGCTGCCGTCTTTGTTGGGGAGGTGTAAATAAAATTAGTTCAATAATGTAAAAGCGGGTGCTGGAAATCTGAAATAAAAACAGAAAATGCCGGAAAAACTCAGCATCTGTGGAGAGAGAAACAGAGTTAACGTTTCGAGTCCGCATAACCCTTCTTCAGGGCTAAATAAAAGTAGAAATGTGATTAAGTTTGTACTGTTTAAGGGGGTTAGAGCAGGTGAGGCTGGGTAGAAGGCCAGAGATAGGTGGGGGCTAAGGAGAGACTGACAAAGATGTCATGGACACAAGACAAAGGGCGTGTTAATGGTAGCGGTAAGGGCTAAAGAAGGTGCTGATAGTGGCATAAAGGTAAGAAAGCAGAATGTGTGAATAGCAGGACAAGGGTCAGCACCCTGTGAAAGAACAACATGGAACAAGTGGCTCTATTTGGGGTGGGCTGGGGGGAGAGGGGTGGTGGTTGGGGAAAAAAGGATATTTACTTATATTTTTATTTTTATTAATTTATCCATCATTTTATCCCCTTTTTTACCCCCCTTTATCCCTTTTTCTAACCCTCCTGAATAAAATAGGAGATGAGGATAAAGTAAATGCTTTCCTCACCATGATAGAGCCAAATTTTGATGTAGTTTTTAACCAATGTTGCCTGCAAGACCCCAGTACTATGGACTATTCTTAATAAGATTCTGGAATCATATTATGGTGAGAATAAGAATGGGATTGCACTGAGAGTTGCATTCCATCGAACGAAGCAGTTGCAGATTACATTCTCAAATTAAAGAAACCCTCTTGTCACTGTGGGTATGGCATGAATTTGGAAATTGACCTAAGAGACATGTTTGGAGGCCTAAAGAACACAGTATCCCAGGCAAGCTTTTGACCAAAGGCTTGCTGACATGGAAGGAGGCCTGGCAATGAGGCCAGGCCCATGGAAATGGCAGAAAGATATAGTTAAAAATTGCAAGGGAGTTCTTTTCCTGAGCCAAAAGAAGAGATTCACTGGATTTCAGTGAGATCCAGGCCAAGGCAGCTAAGTTCACAGTCTCAGAGTCAGAAACGTAGATGCTACCATTGCCATGTGTTATCCAGATGACATGCAGGAGTAGAGGAGACAATAGGGCTTTCCAGGTTGCAGTAAAGTATCAAGTTGCAGCCATGTACCATGCTGAGGTCATGGTAGATCTAAAGCTTGTCCAGGAGTCTAGATATTCTCGAATGTGCATACGATAGATGTGGAAACAGAAGTGTATGCTATCGTGCAGGAAAATCAAGGCTTGTACTCAGTCATAGAGCAAGAAAAACAGCACATAGAGACATAATTTCAGCACCCACAGTAGAAATGAAAGTCAGAGATTCACAACTTACTTTCATCGTTGATTTGCCGTGGCAGTGACTGTTTTCTTAGAAAGAGAGTACAAGAAGTCCCTAAGTCACACTTCCTTAGGCAGAATTGCTGTGAAACTAATTATTCCAATAACAGTATTTCAGTGTTAGATGAGGTTAATGTTAGGGTGGATTACAATGGTGCATTTTATTTCTACTTTCATTGGAAGTAGTGGCAGGGAACAAAGTCTGTCTAATGGAAAGAAATTGGCGTCAGAAAAGACGATTAAGCTGGGCCAAGTTACTTATAGTAGAAATCAATAAATGTACATCTGCCATTGAGGAAATGCTAAGAGAGCACAAAGTGTTCTTTTAGCAAGGAGGACCAAACAATAAAATTAGCCATAGAAACAAGATTAAAAATTGTAAGTCAGCAGGTCACGTAAATATGGTCGCTGTTTCAAGATTTCCTGCGAAGACTAATTAATTTCTAGCCACTGAATTACTTGTGAATTCCTTTACATGCACGAATGAAATACCAGCATCTGCCAGAGGAATTAGTAAAGATGCTCACAAGGATGTGGTGCTCAATAAAGTGCTCACTTATGACATGAAAATCTGGCCTAAAGGGTGTGATGATCAGAAATTGTAGGAATATTTCAACAAGTAGAAATGAACTGAGTGTAGATCATGGCTGTCTCTTATGGGGTTTAAGAGTCTTTATTCTGCCAATGTTTAGAGAGAGATTGTTAGAGGAACCTCAGCAAGAGCAGACAGGTACAGCCCGTATGAAAGCAATAGCAAGAAACAATTTTTGGTATCCAAAGGTAGATAGAGAAAATGAAGAGTTAGTGAAAAGTTGTGAAGTGTGTCTCTGAATGAGAATGATCCACCCAAAGTCCTATCATTCCAAGGTCTAACACAAGAAAACAGTGGGAACATGTCGATTTCTTTTAAGTGGAAGGGAAAGGGTACCTTCTGTTGGTCAATAGACATAGCTAATAGTTAAATGTTGAGTCTATACCCAATACCACAAGTGCCAAAGCTATTGAGGTTTCAAGAAGTTGGTTTGCAATTTATAGGTTGCCAGAGGTGTTGATGTCGGCCCACAATTTACATCAGAGGTATCCTGAGTAAGAATGGAGCCAAACACACTCTAATACCACCCAGTGTCAAATGGTGCTGCAGGAAGGAGTGTACAGGTTATGAGGAGGTCTTTGCGGAAGTATTTGCTCGGTGACAAGCTGGACGGTCATTTCCATATTTCTCTTCTACACGGGTGAAACAATTTGATGTTCTCTTACAGAATAACCTCACAGTCTACAACAGATTGCTCACTTTAGGAGTTAGTGCTTAGTCCCAGGGCTGGCGTGCCTGCTAGGCGATCACCTAGGGCAACACTGTTTGGCGGGTGCAGCAAAAACTGCTAGGTTTTTTAAAAGAATGGAATGGAAATCCACCCGGATTTGAATGATGAACAAAGAGCAAATACCTTCCAGCAGATTAGGTTATTGAGGCTGAAAGGCAGGGATTGTGTCCATTGCTCCAGCTGTGTATACCTTTTAGAATAGTGGTAACATTTTCTCTTGATCCCTGTTCTAACAGTCATTTAAAATGAGTTGTGGCATGGGCAGACCACCTAGCATGGTCATTGTGACAAAGTACTCGTGCACTCACTATCCTTTAATTAGGTGTGATTTGTGGCATCTTTTAGTTACAATCAATGCGCAATTGGAAAGCAGTTATTGTAATGCAGAGCGCACACAATACTCTGATAAATAAAGATTGAAACTATCCTAAATTGATTTTTTTTAAGCGTCCCTGTTGTAATACTCAATCGAGCGTATGCGTTTGATCCTGTTCTAAAATGTAGTATGGGGGTAAGCGCTGGGACAAATTAGCAAAATAGGGGTAAATGCTACGTAAGACACACAGAAATGGAGTGGAAATATTTTAAATTAAGATTTTGACAAGAGATCGAAGTCTAGTAACCGAACGGCAATATATTTTAAACTATAACATTAAAGATAGCTTTTCAGTTTCGAGTGGTTATTGTTTTAGTGCAGCACTGAAGGAACGTGGCAAGTCTGAGTCAACACTTAAGATCTCCTATTAAAATGGAAATAAACCTTCCATGCCAAAATCTAGCTTAACCACTATATCAAAATGTGTGGTGTGCACATAGCTGCCAGTATATAATCATTTGCTGGATGATGACGCAGTGTAATATTTTTCTTTATGGATATTCTAGCTTCAAGGTACAACTTCTGCACAACAATCTAGTCAGGCAGAAGTACTTTGGAATTTACAAATATTTTGGGGCCTTTTTTAACTTATCACGTGTACTAGAATGATTGTGGATTTTCCATTTGGATCTTTTGTTCCAAATGATCACAGAGAGGTTTGGGAGCCCAGGCACAATGTTGTATTAGTGAGATTGGGATAGAACTATGAAAAGGGTGAACAGCCAGTACTCTTTACTAGGAGTCAGTGAAACAGATTAGCTCGGATTTGAAACTACAAAATCAATTGCTTCGAATTACAATTTGGAATTCATCACGGTCAAAGAAATCGATTTTTAGGGTTGCATATATTTTGAAAGGGCATCACACGGTCAGATAATGTTCCAAATGGTGAGGCTATGGAACAGAAAAATCACAAGTGAACGCATTGCGGTAGTTTCAGATATTATAGATGTAATAGCCATTTGCATGTTTAACAGCAATGACTGGGGGAATCGATGAGTTTAGCAACACAATTTCATTAGTGCTGTAAAGGAAAAGAAGATGACGTGTGAGAAATTGTTGCCGGAATAATTCAAGGAATGTCTCAGAACGAATTTAAATGACCAGACATCTTTTAAAGACATCAGCTCAGTGATAATACAGGTGCTTTATCAACTGCATATTTGAACGTCCCACATGAATCATGAAGATTGTAAATCTCACCAGTGCTTAGTACATCGGTGCCTCTGAGAGAGCTTAGAGGGTTCAGTGCTGGTCAGGAGGTCATGGTGAAAAATCATTAAGGTGATGAGGATAAGTATGTGATCGAAGCCTGTTGTAAAGAGTCTAGGTGCATTCATATATTTGTGAAGGTTACAGAGAGAATCAGTCAATGTCACGTGGACCGTTTGCCTGAAAGAGGAAATCTGACAAAGGGAGAGAAGAGAAACCTCCTACAGTCCAAGGTGAAAGTCAAAAAGAAAAGGAAGTTGCCGGCATTACAGAATCCACCAGTAGAACAATGTGAATCAATCAATGTCATAGTCCCAACCATTAAGTGGAGTTGATAGTCAAGGTCAAAGTTCGGGTTTGATACAATCCAAGATGTTGAGAGAACAGAATCAAACTAATGGAAATGCAAAAAGATACCCAGGTAAAACGAGAAAGAAGCCAGATAGGTTAATTGAAGGTATGTAGGAAGGAAGAATAAAAAGCATTCTTTTCATTATTTCTTGTCAAATGATGATTTTTTTTTGTTAAATACACACTGGTATTAACGAAAAGCATTTATTTTACTGGTAAATTCCCGTGAAGCACCATTCATATCCGTTTTGGTTGTGATTACATTAAAAATGAATATGCAATGCAACCTGTTTAATTTTAAGTACAGTAGATGTTGGTTTAGTCATATTGTATTTGGGGAACTTATGTACATGTACCATTTTACATTTTGATGTATAAGCTGCTTTTTTTGAAGTGGGGAGGGAGTGTAGTGTAGAGCCTTCTCTGCTGCCCTCTCTGTGGGGAGGTGTAAATAAAGTAGGTGGAATAATGGCTGCCTGCTCAGGACCGGCATCCTAATCTTCTCCCAGTGCAATATACAACAATGGACATAAAAGGAAAAGAGGACCGAGCGTTCTCTATAATGAATAGCCGATTGCAATGCTAGTATTACACTCAGGGCGGTGGGTTTGGGGGCGGTGGGGGGGTTGGGGTGGTGGGTATGGGGGCAGGAGAAAGTTGAAAATCTACCCCAATAAGGATGTAGACTAGGCTTTCTATATTTTTTAAATCTGCACTCCACCTTGGAAATTAAATTCTGTTCATTGTAGTCGCTGCTATTTGTTCAGCTGGAGAGAACACAACTGTATTCTTCTCAAAATGACAAGTTTAAGTTTCTGACTGTTTTCAACTGCAAACATATGATAACAAAGATGCACCGAACAGAAGGAAAATATTCCAGAGTGTAGCTTTGCCCTTCCAGGTAGCTCAAAAAGGCAGATGTTAAACTAATCTGTAATTTTTCTAAAAGCCTACTGTCTCGCCTTTAACCACCCCAGCTGACTGGACAAGTCAGATTCCAGAGTGGAACCTGGCTTGATAGATCCTACATTTTTTTTAGAAACCATGGAGGTAAATTATTAAGCAAATTAATAGGAGTCTGCTGATGAATTTTTAACAAAAATAAAGAACATTTATTAAACAAGAAAAGTGAACAATATTACACCAGGCAAAAAGATTGGAAAGATCTCAGTATAAACACAAGAAAATGATTCAAATATTCACTATTCTTTCATGCCAGCTACGTGTTTACAGGCATGTGTAAATTCAGAAAAATAAAACTATTTACCACATCTATCTTATACTCTAATACTCAGGGTAAGTATGCAGCACATGTGAACCAACAGGCGAACTGTGGTCAGACACGCCACACTCCAAAGTAATATGATAGATGTGACCAAAGTAGATATGACTTTCTCAACAACCTACCCAGACCTTGTCATACTGTGAGCCAACTGGTCTCACTGAAACTCTATCTTTCTCATGAGGGTTTCCAATCTCCATGTTGGAAGAATTTTCTCCAAGTTGCTCCCACTCAGACGGCTTCAACCAGGATTCACCTCGCAGGGTTTCAATCTAGCCTTCCGAGACTCCTTTCCCCTGGACCATCGCGTCCACTCAAACTTCACCTTCCAGGCACACTCTGAGATCTTTGGCTGTTCCCAGCAGAACATCACCACTCCAAAAGGATACCTTTGTCCTTACGGTCCGCAACATGGAGTCACCAACCTTCGGCTGCCACCTCTGATCTTCAGGGCTTCTCTTGAGCCCATTTTGCTTCATGTCTGCTCCCCGCAGCTCTCCCTCTCTTTAACTCGGAGTCAACTGCTCTGCTCCTTTCTTTCAACTTTGTTTCACAGGATCTATTTTTGATCTCCGCCCTTGTACTTTACCTGAGGCTGACCTCTGGGATCCTTTTCTGCCCCACTCCCTTGTTTGGGGACTTTCTTCTTGGTTTGGGGGCCTCTCCCTGTCCCCTTCCCTGTGTCCTGCTTCCCTGGGACACCTTCTCTGCAATGGCGTTCCTCTTCAGGTCACTTGACCTACAGTTTCGTGCTGTTTCGCTTTTCCTCTCCTGCTTGTGTGGGCAGGGCCGGTTCCCGGACTGAAGAACGTGAAAGTGGACGAGCTGCACATGTGAGGCCCTTTCCCAGCCGGCACCTAGGCAGAAGCCCCGAGGCCTGCCAGGAACTCCGAACTCCCAATCTAAACTCAAGGCAAGTATCGGAGTTTGTTACACACGCCAAGGCCATCAGCCACTGCCAGAACCAAACTGGGTAAACTTCTGATAATCGCAAGTGAGAATGAAGAGTGGTAGGAATCGTCACGGACTGCTGGAGAAAAGTTAACAGTTGTCGTTAACATTGTTTTAGGAAATAAAAGAGTTGGGTAATGGTAACGAGTGTTTTCCAAACCGAGAATTGGACGGTGAGCAGTTTAATCCTTCAGCCTGACAGGGGTGGGGAAGGAAATGGTGAAAACAAACCAATTATCAAACTCAAACTATCTTTAAAGATGAATGAATTAATGGGTAAATGCATAGGTGTGGCACTGAGCAACTATTGTGCTAAATCCTGGATCGGATTCCTGTTTTGTGCTGACTTTGTTGATCTGATCCAGCAGGGGCTGTGGCGCTACAATTAGTCACACCCCCACCTCCCCGCTCCACCCAGGTGAGTAGGGAAACCAAAGTATTGCAGAATCACGGAATTGTTATGGTGCAGAAGGAGGACATTCGGCCCATCGTGTCTACACTGGCTCTCCGAATGAGCATTATGACTCAGTGCCATTCTCCTGACTTTTCCCCGTACCCCTGCACATTGTTTCTATTCAAATAATCATCTAATTCCCTCTTTAATGCCTTGACTGAAGCTGCCTCCACCACACTTCCTGGCAGTGCATTCCAGACCCTGAACCGCTCGCTGTGTGAAAAATATTTTTCTCACATCACGTTTGCCTCTTTTGCAAATCATTTTGAATCAGTGCTTCTCATTCTCGATCGTTTTATGAGCAGGAACAGCTTCTCCCTATCTACTCTGTCCAGCCCCCTCGTGATTTTGAACATCTCTATCAAATCTCCTCTTAGCCTTCTCCTCTCCAAAAAGAACAGTCCCAACTTCTCCAATCTACCTTCATAGCTGAAGTTTCTCATCCCTGGAACCATTTTTGTAAACCCCTTCTGCACTCTTTCTAATGCGTTCACATCCTTCCTATAGTGTGGCACCCAGAACTGCACATAATGCTCCAGCTGAGGTCCAACTAGTGTCCTATACAAGTTCAGCATAACTTCTTTGTTATTGTACTCTATGCCCCTATTAATAAAGCCTAGGATACTTTATGCTTTATTAACTGCTCTCCCCAACTGTCTTGCCACTTTTAATGACTTATGCACATATACACCCAGGTCCCTCTGCTCCTGCACCCCCTTTAGCTGGAGTTTCTACACTTGACTATTCAACAACTTTTGTAGAAAGCTGTGCATTGAATGGGATTGGAATTGAAATTGACTGTGATGCCCTCCATGGTCAAACAGCCCAACATTCTCTAACTGGGATTGGCTATTGGGAACAACCAATTGAATGGGGTGCCAGGGGACTCTCAGCACCCGCGTAAATGTGGCTTCTTCCTCTTCCTAGTCAGTCCCTCAAGATCAAGGATGACTTGCTTCCACTTTGGTTCTGGTTTGAACATGGCTAAAGAGGCGGAGGAGTAGTCAGCAGACTGTACCATAGACACAGCTGGCCTGTTTGAAGGGGTGAGTAGATGAGTTTCTTAGGGGTTGTGCACCCGTTCCTCTGCCTGGACTTGGCAACCGCATGCTCCCGTCGCAGTCTCTCCAAGTGCTCGGTGCCTTTTGCCAAATGCTCTTTCTCCATTTTGGGCGATTGTGGGGAAGGGGTTCCAATGAATCAGTGGGGATTTTGGATCGCTTCAGCAATGCTTTCAGAACATCACTGAAGCATTTCCTCTGTCCACCTGGGAGCCTCTTGCTGTGACGAAGCAAGGCAATTGTTTCAAGAGCCTGGTATTAAGCTTGCAAACAATGTGACCCAGCCAGTCAAGTTATTTTTTGATGATTAGCACCAGTGAAATGCAATCCAATGATAGAAATGTAGTACAGCAAGAGTTAGCACTACCAACAAAGCAATGTGGATGAGAACAATGGAAGAAAATAAGAAATTGTTGGGTATCGATACTGTTTACTAACAGAGTAAATAAAACTCTGAGATCAGAGGCACTTCTTAATCTAGTGAGCTCACGTGTGCCATCCTCTGCCTCATGACCTGAAATGTCAGCCCAGTTGGTAACATTGTGCCTTTCAGAATTTCCATTTGAACCTTGAACGCCCAATTTGAATAAGTTTCAGTAATAGGACTGCTTGGGGCCATCTACTTAAAACGTCACAGTCTTTCCAAGTGCTCGGTGCCTTTTGCCAAATGCTCTTTCTCCATTTTGGGCGATTGTGGGGAAGGGGTTCCAATGAATCAGTGGGGATTTTGGATCGCTTCAGCAATGCTTTCAGGACATCACTGAAGCATTTCCTCTACCCTCCTGGGAGCCTCTTGCTGCTTCTAGAAATTTAATGAGACAAACTTTGCTTCCTTTCATCTCAGAAGTTGAATCCTTCGTGATCAGGTGGAGACCACATGGGGCACCGTGTTCAAACTGTTTGAATTCACCGGCATGTTACAAGTGCATGACACGGCACACTAACAGATCCTGTTCAGCACACATCTCAGACTCGGAGCCTCTGGCTTGCACAGCTCTCAAGGTGCAGGGTAGGGGGGTGACTGATTTCCTGATCTCGGCCATCCAGCACTAGGAAGGCCCATCTCGTCTCCTCTTGCAGAAAGGGAGGCTAGTAAGTGTCTTCTGGAAGGTACCCTGCTGAAAATGGGGGCTACCGCTGGCAGTGCATGTGCTGAGAGTGAGAAGAAGGATAATAACAAGTGGATGGAGTGCAAATCAAGTCCTGTGAGAGGTTACTGTCGCCGCTTTCAATCGAATCTCCAGGGCACCTCAGAGAATCTGGAGACTTACTGTTGAACAGTTACTGGATTGTGTTGTTGGCAGGAATCCAGGGCAATTTACCAGAACTGGATTGCCATCGTCCTTAAAGAGCCGCTATAAATAGACTTCTCGGGGGCCACTGGGAATTATATACGGAAAATGAGCTTCTCCTTTCATGATATAATTGGACAGGAAGTCTGCCCTTCCAATCGAAATAAGGCCGGGAAATGACCATCCTGGCCTGCATTGACTCACCCCACCCTCACTTACCTACCCGAGTTAACGCGTACTGTCACACAGAATTGATTTAAAAAAAAAGGAAGATATATAACATATAAACTAGAAACACTGGGGAGGGAGTTTAAGGATTATAAAACAATCTCAAGGGCCACCAGGCGACCTTAAACAATGTTTGTAGTTATCATCAACTTACACTAAATTCTCAGATGTTCTAATCCTTTTCTCCAAGAATATTTTTAACAATAATTTGCATTTTTTTTATTTGTTCACAGGATTTTGCGCATCGCTGCCAAGGCCAACATATATTGCCCATCCCTAAATGCCCTTGCGAAAGTGGTGGGGAACTTGCAGGCGGTGCTCCCGCTGCCCTTGTCCTTCTAGGTGGTAGAGGTCATAGGTTTGGAGGTGCTGTTGAATGAGTGTTGGTGAGTTCCTGCGATGCACCTTGTAGATGGTACACACTGCTGCCACTGTGCGTCGGGGGTGGAGGGAGTGAATGTTTAAGGTGGTGGATGGGGTGCAGATCAAGCGGACTGCTTTGTCCTGGATCATGTCGTGCTCCTTAAGTGTTGTTAGAGCTGCACTCATCCAAGCATGTAGGAGAGTATTCCATCACACTCCTGACTTGTTTCTTGTAGATGGTGGACAGACTTTGGGTGGCCTGCAGGTGAGTTACTCACCACAGAATTCCCAGCCTCTGACCTGTTCTTGTAACCACAGTATTTATATGGTTTGTCTAGTTAACTTTCTGGTCAATGGTAACCCCCAGGATGTTGATTCGTGTTGGCAAGCCATTGAATGTCAAGGGGAGAAGGTCAGATTCTCTCCTGTTGGAGATGGGCATTGCTTGGCACATGTGTGGCACGAATATTACTTGACCCATTTCAGCCCAAACTTGAATGTTGTCCCGGTCTTACGTCATATGCACACAGACTGCCTCAGCATCTGAGGAGTCATGGATGGTGCTGAAAATTGTGCAATCATGAGTGAACATCTCCATTTCTGATCCTAATGATGGAGGGAAGGTCATTGATGGAACAGCTGAAGATGGTTAGTCCTAGGACACTACCCTGGGGCATTCCTGCAGTGATGTCCTGGGGCTGAGATTATTGACCTTCAACACCCTCATTTGTGTTAGGTATGACTCCAACCAGTGTAGAGTTTCCCCCCTGATTCCCATTGACTTCAACTTTGCTTGAGTTCATTGATGCTACACAGATCAAATGCTGCCTTACAACTCACCTCTGGGGTTCAGTTTTTTTGTTCATGTTTGGACCAAGACTGTAATTAGGTCAGGAGCTAAGTATTTTTAACAGAATCCAAACCAAACATCAGTGAGCAGGTTATTGCTAAGTAAGTACTACTCAACAGCACTGTTGACACCATCTTTCATCACTTTGCTGATGATTGAGAGGAGACTTATGAGGTAAAAAATGACTGGATTTGTCCTACTTTTTGTGGACAGGACATACTGGGGCAATTTCCCACATTTTCGGTTGAATGCCAGTGTTGTACCTGTACTGGAACAGCTTGGCCATGGGTGCAACTATTTCTGGAGCATAAGTCTTCAGCACTAAAGCTGGGATGTTGTCAAGACGCATGGCCTTTGTTGTGTCCAGTGTGGTCAGAGTTTTCACGTGGAATAAGCTGAATTGGATCAGTCTGGCATCTGAAATGAGTTTCTGAGCACATATCTTGATCTTTGCGCTCCTCCAATTCTGGCCTCTTGTGCATCCCAGATTTTAATCACTCCATCATAAGCAGCAGGGCCTCAACTGCCTGGGCCTAAGGCTCTGGAATTCCCTTCCTAACCACCTCCACCTCTCTACCTCTCCTCTATTAAGATGCTTCTTAAAACCGATCCCTTTAACCAGGTTTTTGGTCACCAGTCTTAGCCTGCTGACAAACTTTGACAATGCTACCTTGGGATCCTCAATAAACACAAGCTGTTGTGAACCCAGTGCAAACCTGTATACAATAATGGAACTATCTTGGATGCTCACATGTCTCATTAAACAGGCTTCTCCTTTAAGATCGCCATGCATGTCCCGGAATTTCATGGCCCTATCACGGTGCAGGTGGGGCAGTAAAATGTGGCTAGCCAGCGACTGTAAAATTCCACCCAAGATTAACTGTAAGATCATTTGAATCTGTGGCAATTGATTTGTTTATTGCGTGATGACAAGTTTTAGCCTTGATCTTCATGTTCGCCATGCTCGAGCAACAATGTATAAGAAGAAAAATGACCCCGTTCATTTCTCAGATAAAGGGAATCTTATGGATTCATGTTCTGAAGCTCTCCTGAAGTTCAAGAGTTTAAACATACTGACATTTAGATAAAGCCGTCACTTGGTCACCTCTTCTTATCTCACTTGTCTTTGTTTATTCATTCACGGGATGTGGGCGTTGCTAATAAAGCCAACATTCATTGTCCATCCCTAACTGCCCGAGACTAAGTGGTGGTGAGCTGCCTTCTAAACAACTGAATGGCTTGCTTGGCCATTTCATAAGGCAGTTAAGAGTCAATCATATTGCTGTGGGTCTAGGAACACACATAGGCCAGACCAGGTGAGAATTCCCTTTCCTAAAGGGCATTGGAGAACGAGGTGGGTTTTTACAGCAATCCAGTAATTACAGATGGTGGAATTTTCCATTCTGGAGACTAAGTGCGGTGGTGGCTGGGAAAGTCGATGTGATTTCCACTGGGAAGTGTTTTCATGCCTGATTTTCTGTTTTTCATGCTGGCCTGGTCACTGACACCCACATCCCATGAATGAATAAATAAAGCTTATTAAATAGTCATCAACGAGGAGCTCGCCAAATAATGGTGGGCAGTGATTCATCCGCTCGGCCGTTACTTCATGGGGTGGAAGGTCTTGGTGCCATATTTAAAGGGCACCCACGCACACGTTCACTCACTGTAGGACAGGTGTGTGCTGAAGGTCTAAATTAGCATGCCGGCCAAATGTTCCAAACCTTCTGCTCCATAGTTCAGCGAGGCTTTTCTGGGGATTCTCCTCCAGGCTGTCCAGGAAAGGTGGGAGGTCTTCTTTCTGAGGGATGGGAGCAGGAGGCCCTCCTACATGACCATGCCGGCCTGGGGGAGAGCTCCTCAGGGAGGTCAGTATCTATGGCACCCAATAAAGGACCGCCCAGCTGTGCAAGAAACAAATGAATGATCTGAAGCACTCTGCCAGGGTAGGTGCACCTTCAAACTCACACACTGTCATAAGGACATCAGGCAGTCCAAGGGTTCGAGTCCACAGGGATGTCACTACTAGCAGATGGGACATCAGCACTGCATGCATGCCAACCACTTTAAGATCACCATCTCATGTAAGACCCTGCACAAACAGCACCTTAATCCCTACGTGGGGAGGGCTCAGCACACACAGGAGGCATGCATGCTTCTGAAGCGCTCTTTCATCCTTAGGTGCTCATAGTCAAGCCATCTGTCTTTATTCAGGACAGGATCGCCCATAGTCGAAGGGAGAGTGCAAAGACCGGAGCGAGTACCCCTGAACTGAGGACACTCTCCTCCCATGAGGAGCAGGCTGCAGAGCTAGCCGGCAAGGACAGAAATCGCTCCTGTGCGAAAGGCGAGATCAGCCTCCACCAACAAGCCTGTGAGGGTCCATCCAGTATACATCGGCCACATGCGGTCAATGATTGTGAGAGAGTGGCCTAGTCAATCACTCATTATCTCTTTGTTCTATTTCAGCCACCAACAAGAAAAGGTGGAGGAAGAGGTCAAGCAAGCACTTCAGCCCTAGCCCCCAGACCTCCTCTGATGAAGATGCCGAGGAAGCCTTGGATGAAGACCCATTACTGCGTTCACCTGCACCCTCCACTGGTGCAGATACACGCACCTCGGTGGGTCCTAGTTCTAGGGTAGGCTTGGGTGTCCCTATCTTATGATCACCTCATGGACACGTGTCCACAGCAGGCTGAGGCAGTGATAGCCACGATCTCTGACACTTGGAGGATTGCTGGAGACTAGGTCTCTGCTGAGTCCGAGTCTGATGATGAGCCTCTGGAATCAGTCCTGAGAGAAGTTTTGGAGATGCAAAGGCAGGCAGAGGAACTTCAGGCAGCATTGTCAGAGGCCGTCACCAGTCTGGAA
Source organism: Cetorhinus maximus (assembly GCF_964194155.1). Taxonomy (NCBI): domain Eukaryota; kingdom Metazoa; phylum Chordata; class Chondrichthyes; order Lamniformes; family Cetorhinidae; genus Cetorhinus; species Cetorhinus maximus. The sequence continues at coordinate 4,049,875 of NC_135886.1, read as the reverse complement.
TGAAGAATGGAGGAGCTTCCTCAGTGTTGATTGTTGAGTTTTCGTGGCGTGTTGAAGATGACAATGAAGGTGTTGGACTGGCTCCTGCATCAAAGCGTGAAGACAATTGTGCTCATAAAAACCTTATTCTTCCTGGAACATTGTAGCTATGAGCTTACCATGGGCATGTCATCCGCGTCGTGCCCATGCAATGGCATCCTCTTGTGGCTTGTCTGAATCCTCGCCCCCTTCAGATTCATCCCCTTCAACATACCCTTTGTTCAAGGAGAAGTCTGGCTTACCCATGCCTCCCTGCGGAAAAACAGCCCCTCCTCACTGCCCAACCCTTTGCAGCGCAAGGTTATGGCGGGAGATGCAAACAACGATGATGCGGGACACCTCTGTGGTGACTATTTGAGAGCCCCGCCTGATTGGTCCAAACATTTGAAACACATTTTTAAGAGGCCAATGGTCTGCTCTATTAAGGGCTTTGTGGCTGAATGGGCAGCATTGTGTCTCTCCTCAGATGCACTCTGTGGACAATGAATAGGTTTCATTAGCCTTGTATTTAGGGGAGGAGCCAAACTTCTAAGCGCTGAGCTGTCAAGAATATCTCTGGCACCTGGAGTGACTCAAAATGTACGAGTTATGTGATCTTTTTGGGTACCTAGCACTAACATGCTAGATCTGCTTTCTAGGATCACAAATTAGCAGGACGTTCAGAGAGTGAAACCCTTTTCTATTAATGAATCTTACAGGCTGCTGCCAGGGAGCTTTCAAGGCCACATGTGTGCAGTTGATGCCGCCTTGCACTTGTGGAAAGCCTGAGATCACGGTGAATCCCACAGCTCTGGCAACCTGGTTTGCTTCACCCATGCGGAACTGCACATAATGGTGAGATTTATTGATAAGGATATTGGTCACCTCCCTGATGCATTTGGGTGTTGCCAATTGTGAGAATCTGGAAAGGTCCCCAGTGGAGCTTTGGAAGAATCTGCAGTCTAAAAAGTTCATTGCTGTGGTAACCTTCAGAGCAACCGGCATGAGATACCCTCCAAGTTCATGTGGCCTGAGTTCCTCACAGAGAATGTGGAAACCATGAGCTACCACATCCATAAACAAATGAAGGTGTCTGTGGCACTGCCTCTCGTTCATCTCCATGTATGAGCTGCATCTTCTGTAGACCCTTAGTTGCCCCAAACGTCTTTGTGTATTTTGCCCCTCCTCGTCAGCATGTGGGTCTTCCTGGGGTCAAGCCGGCTCTTGTTCCTCAGGGCGCGACCTTCCCCGAGCTGCGCAAATCGGCAATGGGCCCTTCTTCTCCTCATTCTAGTCAAAGCTCAACAAGGCAGCATTGGCAGCAGCCAGCATTCTCCACTCCTCCTTGTTCCTGAGAATGGATACAATTGAGCAAACAATGGTAGCTCCCGTTAAATGGTCCCCCTCCATATATGAGGCAACTATGCAGTCTCCAGCCCTTGACTTTCCCTTAGTCTACACATCACATACCATGGCCACCCCTTTCAGGATGATACCACCCTGGTAGACAACAGGGGGCTGAGCTTTCTCCTCAGGCATGACTGCGCATTCACACTGAGGGTCTTCATTAGGGTCAAAAGTCCTAAGTCCTAGGACTTAGTCAGTCTTGTGTTGGTTGTCCTCCAGTGGCTTTGACAATAATTATGGACACCCAGTCCTTGGACTTCTGCCCTGACTAAAAGCACGGTACCTTGAATGTCACAACCAATGCACTGGGAACATGGAGGCTCTTAGGGCCCATGCTGCCTCTGTGCAGCAGAGGTGGCCATTGATTTTTGGACCTTACATCCATTCTGACAGGTCTCTGTAAGGATCAGATGCCAATTTAGACTATAAGCATCACAGCTCCCAATGTACTGGAGTGTCGCCTGAATGGGCACCATTAGAAAAGGAGCCAAGCTCATTCATTGTGCATTAGACCCTCGAGTCCAGCACATATCTGAACCATGCTGTCCATGGGCTGAGCAAGACAGTTATAGGGTGCCCCTTCAATTGGACAAGATTTGCTGTGCTGAACTCCTCCCACACGCCCTGAGACCCCACCCTGACCAATTTTTTCTAGTTTGTTTCTTGAGCTGCGTCATTTCGAGGTGAGTTTGAAAATGGTGCTGCTGACCTTCACCTGGGAGACCAGCTTCCAACCTCCCGCTATCACCCATCAAGTCACTCCCACCCTCCTCCATCCTCACCACCTCCTCATCCCCCTTCCTCCTATCACTATCCAGCCTCCCCTGTTACCCTTGAACCCATCATTATCCATGTTGATATTCCTGTCCTCTCCGCTGAACCCTTTAACGTTGATGTCCCCATGCCCTTTGTCGACCTGATCCCTCCCCATCTCGAGGCCACAGGCACCGTGACTTTCTGGGACCTAAACCACCTTCCCCATGAGACCATCCAATACCCACCCCCATGACTTTTCAGCTACCGACTTACAGGACACAGATGCCTCCACTGACCATGACTGTGCCATCTGCTTCACAGTACAATGGCTAGAGCCCCTAGGACCAATTCCTTAGGTGACTGACCACACCTTATACAGCACACTGTGCACAACCATTACTGCTCACAGAGGCCTTCCCCCTCCCAATATCGGGACCAAGACATGCATGGCACGCAGAGCCCTCTGACATGGCTCGCGCAGCCGCAGGACAGTCTCTTCAATATGCCTCTAGCAGCGTGGGCTCTGCCCAGGACAGCCCCTTCAATAGGGTCCCTGACAGAGAGGCCTCGGCCTCAGGACAGCCTCTTCCTCTTCCTTGGACGGTCCTTATAACCCTTGCCCAAGGTCAGTCTTTCACTGCTCAATTTTGATCATTGACCACTCCCCCAGTCCTGCCTCCGTCTTACCCCTCCCCTCCCATGTTCCAATCACACCCCCCGCCCAGCCCTGCTTTGGTCTTCCCCCCTCCACTCCCTTGTTTTCCCCTCCCAGCGCTGCCTCTGTCTGCCCCCTCTCTGCTGGCATTGCCTCCTGTGCTCAGCTTGTGATACAGGCACTCGAAATCTCGCAGCACCGCTCTTAAGCGTAGGTGAAAGCAACGACTATCTACCTCAAAGCCATTGAATGAACTGAGGCTCGTCAGTTGCGTCCAATTTGTATCCAGTCAGGAAACCGACCATTTTAATTATCCACTGGCGGGCCACTTAATTTGGAAAGGGAGCATAATTCCAGCGATAAAAGCAAAAAGCTGCGGATGCTGCAAATCCAAAACAAAAACAAAAACCTGGAAAAACTCAGCAAGTCTGGCAGCATCGGTGGAGAAGAGCACAGTTGACGTTTCGAGTCCTCATGACCCTTCAAGGGTCATGAGGACTTGAAACATCAACTGTGCTCTTCTCCACCGATGCTGCCAGACCTGCTGAATAATTCCAGCGGGTTGGCCTTTTAATGAGCATTCATGAGATGCAAATGAACACAAATATGGCTCCCGCCTTAGATCAGTGGGAAACTCGACCCACCCGCCGTCAAAATCGGGAGAACAAAATTCTGCCGGCTGGAAACTGACGTTTTCAATCATGTCAAATTTCGTGCCTCACCCACCCAATTCCCACCGCTGGGGGCGGCAGAGAATTCCATGCATGGTGACTATAGATGACACGAGTTACATTCTTTATTCCAGATTGATTCATTCACTGAATTTGACTTTCCCAGCGGTTGTAGGGGGATTTGATCTCATGTCCTTAGCCTCGGGGTGACTATGTCAGTAACATAACATCTTCGCTACCATTCCAAACCGTGCTTACCCAAATCCAAACTCTCCGTGCCTTTGTGTCTCATCCTGGAAACAGACTGCTGTGAAAACAAATTTCACAGCCACCCTTGGATAGCTTTTTTTTCCATCTTAAGGATATATTAGTTTGACCATTTCTTTCTTTATTTGTAATGCTCAATCCGAATTCTTTAAATGGGATCTGCTTCTGTGTACTGGTACACCTAACCTAAAAGTGAGTGGTTTGTACTGTTTGTATGTTAAAAGCACTCAGATAAAAGAAAAATAGCCCCACCAGGGGCTGTCATCCTTCATCGATTTTTAGTTTAATTTATTAATTTTGTTTTGCTTCAAATTTGCCTAACAAATTTGATTGATTGAATTTTTTGAGGAGGTGACCAGGTGTGTAGATGAGGGTAGTGCAGTTGATGTAGTTTATATGGATTTCAGCAAAGCCTTTGACAAGGTCCCACATGGGAGACTTATAAAGAAGGCAAATGCACATGGGATACAGGGTAATTTGATAAGGTGGATTCAAAATTCGCTTAGTTATAGGAGGCAGAGGGTGATGACAGAAGGATGCTTTAGTGACTGAAAGCCAGTGTCCAGTGGCGTACCACAGGGATCTGTGCTGGTTCTCCTATTATTTGTCATTTATATAAACGACATAGATGACTATGTGGGGGGTAGGATTAGTAAGTTTGCGGATGACACAAAGATTGGCCAGGTGGTTAACAGTGAGGTTGAGTGTCTTGGGCTAGAGAAAGATATAGACGGGATGGTCAAATGGGCAGATAAGTGGCAGATGGAATTTAACCCTGAAAAGTGTGAGGTGACACGCTTTGGAAGGAGTAATTTGACAAGGAACTATTCAATGGACGGCATGACACTAGGAAGTTCTGAGGAACAAAGGGACCTTAGTGTGTGTGTCCATAGATCTCTGAAGGCGGAGGGGCATGTTAGCAGGGTGGTAAAAAAGGCATATGGGACACTTGCCTTTATCAATCGAGGCATAGATTACAAAAGTAGGGAGGTCATGTTGGAATTGTATAGAACCTTAGTGAGGCCACAGCTGGAGTACTGTGTTTAGATCTGGTCGCCACATTATAGGAAGGATGTGATTGCACTGGAGGTGGTGCAGAGGAGATTCACCAGGATGTTGCCTGGGATGAAACATTTAAGTTATGAAGAGAGGCTGGATAGACTTGGGTTGTTTTCGCTGGAGCAGAGAAGACTAAGGGGCGACCTGATCGAGGTGTACAAGATTATGAGGGGCATGGACAGGGTGGGTAGGGAGCAGCTGTTCCCCTTAGTTGAAGGGTCAGTCACGAGGTGAGGGGCAGGAGGTTGAGGGGGGATGTGAGGAAAAACTTTTTTACCCAGAGGGTGGTGACAGTCTGGAATGCGCTGCCTGGGAGGGTGGTGGAGGCGGGTTGCCTCACATCCTTTAAAAAGTACCTGGATGAGCACTTGGCACGTCATAACATTCAAGGCTATGGGCCAGGTGCTGGTAAATGGGATTAGGCAGGTAGGTCAGGTGTTTCTCACGTGTTGGTGCAGACTCGATGGGCCGAAGGGCCATTTCTGCACTCTGTGATTCTGTGATTTTGCGAGTCTACAAAAGAAAAATATTTTGTAAAGGGCATAATCTTACATCTCCTTGAACATTAATTTATGTCATTACTAAAGACCAGTTCATAACAAGCAGCATTGTCTGCATAGAGAGGGCTTAAATTTTTCACATATGTTTACAGGGAAATTATCTAACTTTGGACACGTAAGCCCTTGGTCGATTTTGAAATATGGAACATTTTTATATAAGATTCTTTTTGCTGAAATTGGTAGGGAGGTGTCAGACGGCAGATGTAGAACAAAACATGAGGGGAAAATTATGACATGCCACAAAAGAAAGAACTAAAGCCACATGTCATAAATAAATGTTTTGAATTGTACATAAGTCTGTACACTTCAGCCTGAGCCACATCGAAAACAAGGGTGGCGGACTCATGGGAACACTCTCACCCACGAGACTCCAGACTTGGCACGAACACAGATGTTGGAGCTGCAAAGACAGACACAGGAACACCAGGCAGTTTTGTCAGATGCTGTCACCAGATTGTAACGCATGATGGAGGAGTCTGTGCATGTTCTGTCAGATGTCATTGCTCCCACATGCCAGTGCACCGACGTCAACACTGGTAGGATGGCGACCGCCATGAAGAACTTAGTGCAGGACTTAGAGCTTGATCTGTGCCAGGATTTGCAGTCCATCGCTCTAGGCATAGGTGGGGTCCATCAGTGGCTAAGTGAGAGGGGGACAGAGCATCTTGACCTCATTCCAGGTGCCCCTTCCCCTTAAGGAGTTGGGCAGGGGCACTTTGCCACCCATAGGGATGAAGTCCAGCAGCTGGGCACCCCAGGGCCATCCAGCCAGGCGACTCTGAGAATGTTCAGGCTGATCCTAATCCCCTCTCCCTGTGACCCCATCAGCTCCAACTCCTTAGGCTGAGGAGGGTGCACCTGCCCCACAGCAGGAGACCCAAAGCAGGTTGGGGCCCTCCAGGCCTCGGCCCTCCAGTGGATTCAAGCCAAGGTCATCCCAGACACCAAGGTGCAGCAGTCAGCAGGCTGCCTCCACCTCTGCTGTGGATGTTGGGGGAAGCACCAAGCAATAGGGTTAGAAAAATTAAGAAATACTAGGAGCACAAAAGTAGCATGGATGTGCACTATTTGAGTATTCTTTGCACATTTTTTTTTAATATTCGTTCATGGAATGTGGGCTTCGTTGGCTGGGCCAGCATTTATTGCCCATCCCTAGTTACTCTTGAGAAGGTGGTGGTGAGCTGCCTTCTTGAACTGCTGCAGACCATGTGGTGTAGGCACACCCACAGTGTTGTTAGGAAGGGAGTTCCAGGATTTTGACGCAGCGACAGTGAAGGAACGGCCGATATATTTCCAAGTCAGGATAGTGAGTCACTTGGAGGAGAACTTCCAGGTGGTGGTGTTCCCATCTATCTTCTGCCCTTGTCCTACCAGATGGTAGCGGTCGTGGGTTTGGAATGTGCTGTCTAAGGAGCCTTGGTGAATTCCTGCAGTGCATCTTGTAGATGGTACACACTGCTGCTGCAACTGTGCATCAGTGGTGGAGGGAGCGAATGTTTGTGGATGTGGTGCCAATCAAGCGGACTGCTTTGTCCTGGATGGTGTCAAGCTTCTTGAGTGCTGTGGGAGCTGCACTCATCCAGGCAAGTGGGGAGTATTCCATCACACTCCTGACTTGTGCCTTGTAGATGGTGGACAGGCTTTGGGGAGTCAGGAGGTGAGTTACTCACCACAGGATTCCTAGCCTCTAACCTGCTCTTGTAGCCACAGTATTTATATGGCTAGTCCAGTTCAGTTTCCGGTCAATGGTAACCCCCCCGGATCTTGATAGTGGGGGATTCAGTGATGGTAAAGCCATTGAACATCAAGGGGCGATGGTTGGATTCTCTCTTGTTGGAGATGGTCATTGCCTGATACTTGTGTGGCAAGAATGTTACTTGCCACTCATTCCACTTCTCATGTTGTCACTGCTACTTCTTTCTGATGATATGTTCTGTGATCATTTAGGTGTCACTGATGCCCCTCCACCCCCACCGCCCCCACAGATGTCCCATCATTTGCCTCAGCTCTATGGTCTCTACAACCATCTCATTACAGTGTCTGCTCAGTAGCAACTTGAGTGAAGCGTCAGCCTTTAAGAACTTTGTGGTTGTCCAGGGCATTAATGAGTCCTGCCTCAGAGGCTCATGTCATGACACCTCATGAGTTCAGAACCTGCTGGCTGCCTCAGTCCCCCCATCCTTCTGCATTGTAGAGTGATCAATGTGTATCCTAGAAAATTTAATGGCGGCATGTATGGAGTTGGTGCTTCTTTCATTGGCCTCCCTACACCTTCCAACAGGCTTCAGTGTGCTTGACTTCTGAACAAAAACCCACAGCTCTTATGTGCTTCTGTTTCCTTGCAGTGTTATCTCAGGTCCACATGTACATCTGAACACCATCTCCCCACCTCCATGATGCAGAGCTAAAGACCTCACAGAAACATGCTGAGACTTGCAATTCCTGCCAAAAGGTTACAAGTGTGTGGCCTAGGATGTGAGTGCAGTGGCCCCAGAAGGCTCATTTGGACATGGAAGGATGTAGCGCAGGGTCAGAATGTGTGTTTACCATCTTGTGACATTAGTCCTCTGTCATCTCTCACTTGGTCCATCAGCATGGCAATATGCTGCATACAATGGCATCAGTGTACCTGGCCTCGGTATGTACATGTTGGAATGGAAATGTGGAGCCTCAGATGGGATCAGAGCGAGGCTGCAATAGCTCTGATGTGTCAACGATTTGGGTCCTTAAGGCTTAGATGGAGAGTCAGCATTTTTGGGCCAGAAAAAGCACTGGCTAGAGAGCATGGGATATTGGGAGACTGAAAATGCAGGCATGGTCATTAGTGCCTCATATATATCAGACTGCCCGTCCCCTGAACCTTTCACGGTCCACGGAGAGGTGAGTTGAACTGCTGTGTTGCATCCTTCACTGAGAGTTACAGATGACTGTGTGGTGAGGATGTGCGTAACACTGGGGACTGAGTAGGATGATGAGGCCTGAACATTGCTCTTGCCGGAACAATTGCCTGTGCAGACAAACCGCAGGGTGGATTCACAATGTACCTGAGAATTGAAGTAGATAACCAATGAGAGGTGATTGTTGTCCTTGAGGTGCCCTGCATGAATGTGGACAAATTGCCATGAGGGCACAAATCAAAGAAGCTACTATTGGCTATTCATCCTCCTCCTCCTGGAACCTGGTAGCTGTAAGCATGTCACGTGCACGCTTGCCTCATCCAGCCTGTAGTATGGCCCTCTTCCTCTGGAGGTGCCACTTCCTCGCCCTCATTGAGCTCAGCACTCTTGAAGTCCTCATCATTGGAGGAGACATGCAGCTCCTCCATCTCTCGTTCTGGCAGGACATCCCCCTTTGGAGCATTAGATTGTGTAGAGTGCAGCAAGCCGTGGTGATGTGTGAGACCCTTTGGGGTGAGTACAGGAGAGTGCCGCCCGACCTGTCCAGACATTGAAAGCGCATCTTCAAGATGCCAATGATCTGCTCAATCAATGAGGGTGTTGCAGTGTGAGCAGCGTTATACCTCTCCTCATTGGCACTTTGTGGCTGCTGAACGGGCATCATTAACCATGTCTTTAAGGGGTAACCTTTGTCAACGAGGATGTGTTGAGGACCCTCAATTATCTGTTGCAGCTGGCAATGACGCAAGGTGTACCAGGCATGGGAGCTTCCAGGGTATCTCGCACATACCTGGAGAATCTGCTTCTGGTGGTTGCAGACCAGCTGCATATTTAGTGAGTGGAACCCTTTCCTGTTAGTGAATTATAGTGGCTGCGGCCAGGGAGATCTTAAAGCCACATGAGTGCAGTCAATGGCCCCCTGCGCCTGTGGGAATCCAGAGATAGCTGAAAATCCCGCTGCTCTGCAGCCTGGCTCACTTCATCAAGGGAGAACAGGACGTAATTGTGTGCCTTGCTAAATAGGGTGTCCCGTAACCTCTCAGACGCACTGGTGAGCAGATGCTTGAGAAGTCCCACAAAGGACCGCAGTGGAGTCCTGGAATGAGCCACTCGCGAAGAAGCTCAGAGCGACCGTCACTTTTAGAGCCACTGGCAATGGGTGGCCTCCCAGTCCCTGCAGTGTCAACTCCTCCTGGAGAATGTGGCAGGTGCGAGACACCACATCCCTTAAAAAATGCAAAGGCGTTGTCTGTAGCCCATCTGGAGGAATGAGAGGCGTCTTCCTTACACCCTTAGTCTTGCCAGATGCCTACGTACAATGCCTCTGGCAACCTCTTCTTCTGGGTGTTGAGTGGGCCCCGCTGGAACCTTGATCATCAGGGTTAGGATCTTGGCTTTGCAGTCTGGCAGTAACGGGCCCTTCTTCTCCTCCTTCTTTCCTGCCTGATTGCCGGGATGAACGCACCATTTCCTGCTTCATCCACCATGTCCTCGTGCCTGTCTCTGTGGAAGCAATGAACAGAAACGTGAATGAACATTAGCCTGTAATGGTCACCTTGCATTCGCTAACTAGGGAGTCTGTGTGGAGTCCATGGGTTCCTATCATCCCAGACACTACATCTCCACTTAGTCCCTTTGCAGTGTTATTACAGGCTTCCGAATCACCGCTAGTGACGGGGAGGAGGCGGGATCACAAATTGAATTTGCTAGCTAAAGGGTTTAGATGTCTGAGGGCCATTAGGAAGATGCTTTTTGGCCCGTGGTCCCTTTTCAGTTTGTTGCTTCTGACCCTCGGGATTGTCCACAAGAGGGACATTTGAACACATGAACATACGAAGATACAAAATAGGAGCAGAAGTAGACCATTCGGCCCCTCGAGCCTGCTCCGTCATTCAATAAGATCAAGGTTGATCTGTTTGTGTTTTGAATTCCACATTCTCATCTACCCCTGATAACTTTTGATTCCCTTGCCCAACAAGAATTTATTCCCTTCCCTTCCTTGACCTCTTTGTCTCAATTTCTGGTAATAGACTGTCCACCAATATCCGTTACAAGCCTACCGACTCCCACAGCTACTACAGCCCCTCACACCCCGCTTCCTGTAAGGACTCCATCCCATTCTCTCAGTTCCTTCGCCTCCGTCGCATCTGTTCTGATGATGCCACTTTCAAAAACAGTTCCTCTGACATGTCCTCCTTCTTCCTTAACCGAGGTTTTCCACCCACGGTGGTTGACAGGGCCCTCAACCGTGTCCGGCCCATCTCCCGTGCATCTGCCCTCACACCTTCCTCTCCCTCCCAGAACCATGATAGGGCCCCCGTTGTCCTCACTTATCACCCCACCAGCCTCCGCATTCAAAGGATCATCCTCCGCCAACTCCAGCATGATGCCACCACCAAACACATCTTCCCTTCACCCCCCCTGGCGGCATTCCCTAGGGATCGTTCCCTCCGTGACACCCTGGTCCACTCCTCCATCACCCCCTACACCTCAACCCCCTCCCACGGCACCTTCCCATGCAACCGCAGAAGATGCAACACCTGCCCCTTTACTTCCCCTCTCCTCACCGTCCAAGGGCCCAAACTCTCCTTTCAAGTGAAGCAGCATTTCACTTGCACTTCCCTCAACTTAGTCTACTGCATTCGTTGCTCCCAATGCGGTTTCCTCTATATTGGAGAGACCAAACGCAGACTGGGTGATCGCTTTGTGGAACATCTTCGGTCTGTCCGCAAGCATTACCCAGACCTCCCTGTCGCTTGCCATTTCAACACTCCACCCTGCTCTCATGCCCACATGTCCGTCCTTGGCTTGCTGCATTGTTCCAGTGAAGCTCAACGCAAACTGGAGGAACAGCACCTCATCTTCTGACTAGGCACTTTACAGCCTTCCGGACTGAATATTGAGTTCAACAATTTTAGATCATGAGCTCTCTCCTCCATCCCCACCGCCTTTCCGATTTTCCCCCTCCTTTTTGTTTTTTCCAATAATTTATATATATTTTTCTTTTCCCACCTATTTCCATTATTTTTAAATGTATTTCCATCCATTGTTTTATCTCTACCTTTTAGCCTATTTCGATTCCTTCACCCCACCCCACCCCCCCCCAGGGCTATCTGTACCTTGCTTGTCCTGCTTTCCACCCTTAATTAGCACATTCCTTTAGATAATATCACCACCTTCAACACCTCTTTGGCCTTTTGTCTGTGACATCTTTTGGTTATCTCCACCTATCACTGGCCCTCTATCCAGCTCTTCTTGTCTCACCCCCCCCTTAAACCAGCTTATATTTCACCCCTTTTCTATTTTTCCTTAGTTCTGTTGAAGGGTCATTCAGACTCGAAACGTTAACTGTGTTCCTCTCCGCAGATGCTGCCAGACCTGCTGAGTTTTTCCAGGTATTTTTGTTTTTGTTTTGGATTTCCAGCATCCGCAGTTTTTTGCTTTTATGTAAGAATTTATCTATCTCTGCCTTAAAAATATTCAATGACCCCGCCTCTACCACCTTCTGAGGCAGAGAGTTCCAAAGTGGCAAAACCCTCAGAGAGAAAAAAATTCTCCCCATCCTTTCCCAAAAGAGTGACCCCTAATTTTAAAACAGTGCCCCCTAGTTCTGGACTCACCTACAAGAGGAAACTTCCTTTCCACGTCCAACTTGTCAATATCATTCAGGATCTTGTGTACTTCAATCAAGTCACCCCTCACTCTTCTAAACTCCAGTGGAAACAAGCCCAGTCTGTTCAACCTTTCCTCATAAGATAACCCACTCATTCCAGGTATCAATCCAGTAAATCTCCTCTGAACCGTCTCCAACGCATTTACATCCTTCCTTAATTAAGGAGACCAAAACTGCACACAGTATTCGAGATGTGGTCTCACCAATGCCCTGTATAACTGAAGCACAACATCCTTACTTTTATGTTCAATCCCTCTCATAATAAAGGATAGCATTCCATTAGCCTTCTTAATTACTTGCTGTACCTGTATACTAACTTTTTGTGACTCATGCACTAGAACACCTAGATCCCTCTGCACCTCGGAATTCTGCAGCTATTCTCCATTTAATTAATACTCTGCATTTTTTTCCTTCCTGCCAAAGTGAACAACTTTCATCTTCCCACATTATACTCCATCTGCTAGATATTTACCCACTCACTCAGCCTATCTATATCATTCTGCAGCCCCCTTATGTTCTCTTCATAACATACATGCCTACGTATCTTTGTGTCCTCTGCAAATTTAGCTACCATGCCTTCACTCTCCTCATCTAAGTCACTGAAATAAGTTATAAAAGCTGAGGCCTCAGCACAGACCCCTATGTGACTCCACACGTCACATCCTGCCAATCAGAAAAAGACCCATTTGTGCATACTCTCTGTTTTCTGCCATCCAGCTAATCTTCTATCCACACTAATATCTTACGCTTTACACCATGAGCTTTTATTTTCTGCAATAACCTTTGATGTGGCATGTAGTGATTGTAGGCATATCCTTTGCTACTGTCTTTAGGGGCCACGTAATTGTACTGACGCATGAGCCCTAAGTGCGGGTAATCTTAGGGGCAGAGCTTTCTAGTTGTGGACCTGGTTCAGGCATGTAGCTACTAAACAAGTTCTCTAATAAACTCATCTGTTTCAGTAAGAAACCTCTCCGGCACATCAAGTTTATTACATGGTACCTTATCAAATGCCTTCTGGAAATCCAAATACAGCACGTCTACATGCTTCCCTTTATCCACAGCGCATGTTATTCCTTGAAGGAACTCCAATAGATTGGTTAAACATGATTTCCCTTTCACAAAACCACTTTGGCTCTTCCTGATTACCTTGAGTTTCTCTAAGCGCCCAGCAATAACCTCCTTAATGAACGATTTTAACATCTTCCCCATGACAGACGTCAAACTAACTGGCCTATAGTTTCCTGTTTTCTGCCTCCCTCTCTTCTTGAATAGAAGGATTATATTTGCTACTTTCCAGTCTGATGGAATTTTCCAGAATCTAGCAAATTTTGCAAAATTAACACTAACGCATCTACTACCTCATTAGCCACCTCTTTTAACACCTTTTTTCATTATGTTTGATGCTTTCCTTAACTTCTTTAGTTAACCACGCATGGTGGGTCCTCCCCTTAGAATTTTTCTTTACAGTAGGAATATGCTTACCTCAACTTGCTGCTTGGTCACAATGGAAGTTGATTTTAAAATAAGTAAACCTTGGATTAAAAATGTACCCTAGTTTTAGATTCCCCCATCATGTGAAACCTCCTTTCAGCATCTACCCTATTGAGTCCCTCCGAATATATGTTTCAATAAGATCACCTATCATTCTTCTAAACTCTAATGAGGCCCAACCCGTTCAACCTTTCCTCATTAGGCAACTCCAACTAAGAAAGCAGGGAGGAATGAAGGTCGAGTGAGGCATGTTGGAGCTGGGGCAAACTATAGGTCGGGAGTCAGGTTCTACTAAAAAAAAAACTGCAACATTAACAGAAACTTTATTTTCTGAAAATTGAGTGAATTGTCATTTTGCTATGAGTGGGGATTATTGTAAGGTGTTGGAAACCGTTCAGTAGGTCTTAATGTAGTCTTCGCAGTCTGAAGTAGGTTAATTGTATGTATTTATTAACTACAAGAACTACGAACATATATATTATAAAGGGTACAAGCTCGGAGCTGTCTCCATGCTTGCTTATGTATGTGGTTCTGTCCAACACTAGACAGAACCCTAGGTGTGGGTCATGTGCTCTCTTACATCACTGTGTGGGTGGTACTCTACTTAGTCCCACACTAACCCTATATGTGCCAGACCCTTGTACGGCAGGGATGTCCCTGATCCCAGCCGAGGCCAACCTGGGGCTTAAACTGGGATGAGATGCTTCCCTTTGCCTAGCCAGCAGAGCTTTGACCACTTGAGAACGCCTTTAGTCTCTCCTTTAGGTCTGAGTAGATTTGAGCCTTTTTTGGGGAGAATTTTGCACTCCCCACAGCTTGTGGTTATTATCTGAAAAGCTTTGTGCAATCTGCTGCAAAATTTCCACCAGTGAAACCTGTTTAGTGGTAATGAAGCTTTGCTTCAGAAATATGAAGTAAACATAATGAGAGAGTCTCCTGATTGACAGATTTTCTCATCGCTGTTGTGACATTTTAATAAGCTTGCCTGTAGCAGAATCACCCGCTTGTCAATCTGATTTGGCCCTGTTAATACAAATGAAACATGGCAGTCAACGCCTCACTTGGAAAAAAAGAATAGATAATCAAAAGTATTTTTAAATTTGTAAGCCGTCAATTTGCACTTACATTATTTTTACTGTGAAGCAATAATTGGGAGTGTACAAGCTACACCCAAATTCATTAATTGTGTGTTTTTCATCGCCCGTATGTGAATTATGATGGTATTGGCTTCACTTTCTGTTGAATAACGTTGTCTCTCACGGAGAATTTGTTTCTGGCCCAAGTAACATGCAAACCGCACAATATTTGACCATTTTCTTCCGTACCTCACCCTTCGTCCCTCTCCCACAGATGTTTATCTAATTACTCTTAACCACTCGAATGTCACAACATTAACTGCTGCTGCAAGCAAATTGCTTCCATACAATCGATTCTAACAGTTGTTTGGTAGGACAGAACTTGAGTATTGCTGAAAAGAGACATGTCGAAGCTTTTGGTCTTGCACTCATCAGAGTGCTGATGATTGCACAACGTTCAGCACCATTCGCGACTCCTCGGTTCCTGAAGCAGCCTGTGTCCATATATAACAAGACCTGAACAACATTCAGGTTTGGGTTGATAAGTGACATTTAACTTTCGCTGCCACTCAGGTGCCAGGCAATGACTATCTCCAATAAGAGGGAGTCTAACCATCTCCCCTTTACATTCAATGACGAGGAAGCGCTGAGGGTGGCAAGGGCACATAATGTACTCTGGGTTGGGGGACTTCAATGTCCATCACCAAGAGTGGCTCAGTAGCACCACTACTGACTGAGCTGGCCGAGTCCTAAAGGACTTGGCTGCTAGACTGGGTCTGCAGCAGGTGGTGAGGGAACCAACAAGAGGGAAAAACATACTTGACCTCATCCTCACCAACCTGCCTGCCGCAGATGCACCTGTCCATCACAGTATTGGTAGGAGTGACCACCACACAGTCGTTGCGGAGACAAAGTCCCGCCTTCACATTGAGAATACCCTCCATCGTGTTGTGTGGCACTACCATTGTGCTAAATGGGATAGATTTCGAACAGATCTAGCAACTCAAGGCAGGGCATCCATGAGGCGCTGTGGGCCATCATCAGCAGCAGAATTGTACTTAAACACAATCTGCAATCTCATGGCCTGGCATATCCCCCACTCTACCATTACCATCAAGCCAGGAGTTCAACCCTGGTTCAATAAAGAGTGCAGGAGCAGCACCAGGCATACCTAAAAATGAGGTGTCAACCTGGTGAAGCTATAACACAGGACTACTTACATGCCAAACAGCATAAGCAGCAAGTGACACACAGGGCTAAGTGATCCCACAACCAACGGATCAGATCTAACTCTGCAGTCCTGCCACATCCAGTCATGAATGGTGGTGGACAATTAAACAACTCACTGGAGGAGGAGTCTCCACAAATATCCCCATCCTCAATGATGGAGGAGCCCAGCACATCAGTGCAAAAGATAATGCTGAAGCATTCGCAATAATCTTCAGCCAGAAGTGCCGAGTGGATGATCCATCTCAGCCTTCTCCAGAGGTCCCCAGCATCACAGGTGCCAAGTCTTCAGCCAATTCGGTTCACTCCATGTGATATCAAGAAATAGCTGAAGGCACTGGATACTGCAAAGGCTTTGGGCCTTGACAATATTCCGACAATAGTACTGAAGACTTGTGCTGCAGAACTTGCCACACCCCTAGCCAAGCTGTTCCAGTACAGCTACAACACTGGCATCTACCCGGCTATGTGGAAAATTGCCCAGGTATGTCCTGTACACAAAAAGCAGGACAGATCCAACCCAGCCAATTTCTGCCTATCAGTCTACTCTCCATCATCAGTAAATTAATGGAAGGGATCATCAACGGTGCTATCAAGTGGCACTTGCCTAGCAATAGCCTGCTCACTAATGCCAGGTTTGGGTTTCGCCAGGGCCACTCAGCTCCTGACCTCACTACAGCCTTGGTTCAAACATGGACAAAAGAGCTGAGCTCCCGAGGTGAGGTGAGAGTGACTGCCCTTGACATCAAGACAACATTTGATTGAGTGTGGCATCAAGGAGCCCTAGCAAAACTGGAGTCAATGGGAATCGGGGAAAACTCTCTGCTGGTTGGTGTCATAACTAACACAAAGGAAAATGGCTGCGGCTGTTGGAGGTCAGTCACCTCAGCTCCAGGACATCACTGCAGGAGTTCCTCAGGGTAGTGTCCTAGGCCCAACCATCTTCAGCTGCTTCATCAATGACCTTCCTTTCATCATAAGGTCGGAAGTGGGGATATTCGCTGATGATTGCACAATGTTCAGCAACATTTGCAACTCCTCAGACACTGAAGCAGTCCATGTCCAAATGCAGCTAGACCTGGGCAATATCCAGGCTTGGGCTGACAAGTGGCAAGTGACACTTGCAACACACTACTGTCAGGAAATGACCATCACTAACAAGAGAGAATCTAACCACTGCCCCTTGATGTTCAATGGCATCACCTTCACTGAATCCCCCACTATCAACATCCTGGGGGTTACCAATTACCAGAAACTGAACTGAACTAGCCATATGAATAATGTGGCTATAAGAGCAGGTCAGGAGCTAGGAACTGTGTGACGAGTAACTCACCTCCTGATTCCCCAAAGCCTGTCCACCATTTACAAAGCACAAGTCAGGAGTGTGATGGAATACTTCCCACTTGCCTGGATGAGTGCAGCTCCCATAACACTGAAGAAGCTGGACACCGTTCAGGAGAAAGCAGTCTGCTTGATTGGCACCACATCCACAAACATTCACTCCCTCCACCACCGATGCACAGTAGCAGCATTGTGCACCATCTACAAGATGCACTGCAGGAATTCACCAAGGCCCCTTAGACAGCACCTTCCAAACCCACGACCACTACCACCTAGAAGCACAAGGGCAGCAGATAGATGGGAACACCACCACCTGGAGGTTCCCCACCATCCTGACTTGGAAATATATCGCCGTTACTTCACTGTGGCTGGGTCAACATCCTCGACCTCCCTCCCTAACAGCACTCTGGGTGTGCCTACACTACATGGACTGCAGCGGTTCAAGAAGGCAGCTCACCAGCACCTTCTCAAAGCTACTAGGGATGGGCAATAAATGCTGGTCCAGCCAGCGAAGCCCACATCCCGTGAACGAATAAAAAAAATTACCATTGCTGAATTCCCCCACTATAAACATCATGGGGGTTGTGATTGACTAGAAACTGAACTGGACCAGCCATATAAATACTGTGGCTACAAGAGCAGGTCAGAGGCTGGCAATTCTGCAGCAAGTAACTCCAGCCTCCCCAAAGCCTGTTCACCATCTACAAGCCATAAATCAGGAGTGTGATGGAATACTCTGCACTAGCCTGGATGAGTGCAGCTCCAACAAGACTCAAGAAGTTCAAAATCACCCAGGACATAATCCGCTTAACTGGCACCTCATCCACCACCTTAAACATTCACTCCCTCCAGGGCCAGAACACAGCGGCAGCCGTGTGTACTATCTACTAGATGTACTGCAGCAGCTTGTTAAGTCTCCTTCAACAACACCTTCCAAATCCATAATCTCTCTTGCTTAAAAGAACAGGGGCAGAAGGCACATGGAAACTCCACCACCTGCAGGTTTCCCTTCAAGTTACACATCCTCCTGAACAAAAACAGAATTACCTGGAAAAACTCAGCAGGTCTCACAGCATCGTGTAACTATATCGCTGTTCCTTCATTCTTGCTGGGTCATAGTCCTGGAACTCCCTCCCTAACAGCACTGTGGGTTTGCCTACACCACATGGGCTGCAGCAGTTTAAGAAGGTGGCTCACCACCACCATCTCAAGGGTAATAGAGATGGTCAATAAATGCTGGACTTGCCAGTGACACTCACATCCCCATGAACAAATAAACAAATGTCACCTCACCAGCAATAACAACAATGAATCACATTTATATAGCTCCTTAATGTAGTAAAACATCCTAAGGCTCTTCACAGGAAGCTATTTAACAAATCAAAGTTGATACCGAATGAAACTGATGACCAATAAGTGGTTTCAAGGAGAGCCTTAAATAATAATGGAGAGATAGAGAGGTTTGGGGAGGGAATTTCGGAGCTCAGGGCCTCGGACATTGAAGGTACAACCGCCAATTGTCAGGGAAGGAAATCGGGGATGCATAAAAGGCCAGAGTTGGAGGGTTGTATGGCTGGTACAGAGGTGGTGGGGGCTGGGGGTGGGGAGGGATGGGGAGAGGGAGGGGGCGGGGGCGTGGCCATGGGGAGGTTTGAACGTGAGAATTTTAAAATGGAGTTGTTCGGAGGTTGAATGGGCCAAAGGGCAAACAGGAATCATTGTGATTAAGAATACGAGGGCTGAATTTTGTACGGGAATCAGTTTCTGGAAGATGGGAGGCCGACTAGGAGAGTGTTAGAATAGTCAAATCAGGAGGCAACAAATTTGTGGATGAGGGTTTGAGCAGCTGATGGTTTGAGGGAGGAGTGGATATGGATGGTGTTATGGAGGTGGAAATAGGCGGACTTGGTAATGGAGAGAATGTGGGATTTAGAAGCTCAGTTTACAATTGCCGATGACTCATCTAAGATTAAACAATCTCTTCTTGATTGATATTGATTTTTGAGATACACCACAGCACTCAATAACCTTGCTAACAGCTTCACAATGGTTTTCAATGAATGGTTGTTGCCCACAATCAAATATTTTTCCACCTTTAACTGACATTGTGCATGTTTCCCATTTCCTCATCTCAAGTTCCCTTAAGCTTTCAAGTTCTCCAGTTTCACGATTCTTTTCCAACAAAGCAAAGCAGGTTCGTAGTCACCGATTGTAGAACATTGTAGAAGTGCTGCTGACTGAACATCGCCACCTGCTGGCAATTATACCTTGTAACAAATTAAGGGCAAAGACCCATTGGCAAGAGGTACTTAGCTTGTTATATTTACCAAACTCCATCATAATGCTCTGTAAAGGTCAGTATCATGGAGACTATGTGAAGATGAATCACTGGGTGATGTTAATCGGGCACAGGCCCACCAAAACATCTTCTGGAGGCTCCCTTCAGTTCTGAGCCGTCGCTGGGGCAGGTCAGGCTTAGAATTTCCTTTTCTAATCTTCTCTGTTTAAAATAAGGGTGAGTCATCCTCCCACTCATCACATAAATCGTAGAATGTTACAGCTCAGAAGGACGCCACTTTTTGCGTCGTGGCTGTGCCAGGTTTTTGAAAGGGCTATCCAATTAGTGCCGCACCCTAGCTCTTGACACGCGAGGGTACAACACGACAGGCCGGCACATTCCAAGGCCCAGGGTGACGTGCCGAGGGCCGCACAAAAGCTTGGGACAGCCGCCGCAGGAGCGCAATGGAGAAAGGTCACTGTCTAAGGCCTTTTAGCCACAATCCACTGAGGGGTTGGAATCTGTGTAGAACCCCTTGGGGCTGTATGCCTGACTCTGCATTAGTGTTAATTGTTAAAAACAAAAAAACTACTGCTGGAAATCCAAAACAAAGACGGAATTACCTGGAAAAACTCAGCAGGTCTGGCAGCATCGGCGGAGAAGAAAAGAGTTGACGTTTCGACTCGAAACGTCAACTCTTTTCTTCTCCGCCGATGCTGCCAGACCTGCTGAGTTTTTCCAGGTAATTCTGTTTTTGTTTTAGTGTTAATTGTGACTATCAAGATCATTGAAGCACCTTAGAGTGGAAAACGTTGTTTGGAGAACTCTATTGCACTGACTGTAATTTTTATTCCCAGCTTTAGACATCAGCCTGGAAAACTCCGACATGTGTGTATGGGGGGGAATAACAAGGACAAAAGGAAGCAATAAATGAGAAAATTGCTATGTATTTCGAAATAATAATGATAGCCAGGGGCTGCGTTGAACTTGCTCCAAAGACTGTCATGTGTTTTTGGAAGAATCTCCATCTGTCAAGACATTATTTGTTTTTTTGTGCCTTCCTGCCTGGTGATAAGTGGAACAAATAACCACAAAGTGAGCCAGAATCATAGTTAGTGCAACAGGCCAACTCCAAAAATAAATTAAAGACATTGATTGATCGTTCGTAATTGACCATTAGACTTAATCAGCACTTGGCCTTGTGCACAGCTTTTACTGAGCAATCCTACCACAATAGAATTCAAGATTATTATGTACTTAGGCATGATTTATGAATCTGTAATTTTTTACAATTTAGTAGATCTTCTTCTCAAGTTATCATGTGGATGGGTGTAAAGGAAGAGGTCATGCACATGGCAAGAGATGAAATAGCCTTCCTGCGCTCAAGAGGATAACTAAATAAACATGGTTTGGCACGCTAAAAATCAGTATTTAACGGTGCATTTGCCCTGGAGTTATTTTAATTCGTACTACATAAATACTGAAGTGCGACTGAGGAGTGAATCACAACCATTTCAGAATGCTTCATACTGAGCTAAGATCGGACACTCAATTTAGGAAGGTCCAAAGCAAAAATCTTTCAGCCCATTAATCCTTCTCCATCTATCGATAATTATTCTATTAAGGGGGTTCCCTCATCACTGCCTGCAGGTCCTTACTGAAAGAATCACTAAGTTCCTTTCTCTACATCTTTCAAAGTAATAGCATTTCAAAGCCCTTAGTGGGTATCAGTTACATTTTCTGGTGTGCTGTTCCTTATGTGAACCTTGTGTGCACCATCTCTATGCTCCTTGTTGGACGGGGAAGGTGCTGGTGGGGGTTATAAGCAGGTCCTCTTTGAGTTCAAATTGGTTATTGGTTGGTAATGGAAGATCATAATCAAATCAATCATCAGAACTGTCTTATGAATGGGGAATAAATTAGTGGGGCTGTAGGAATAGAGTGGGGGAATGGGATTGGCTGGATTGCTCTACAGAGAGCTTGCATGGACTTAGTTGGCTGAATGGCCCCCTCCTGGGCAGGAATGATTCCACAACTTTATGATGACTAAACCATGCAGCTCCGCAGTCATTAAGGCACGGATGGTTAGTGATTGACGAACTGCCCAGGCTTATTAATGGAAACTGGAGGGGTGGAATTGAGGCTGGGGTCCTTTGCACTTGGCTCCAGATGAATTTGCAAGCCAATGGCCCTTGTGTTGGCAGGTTGCACGGCTTTTGCTTTTTAAACTCCAGCAGTACCTTGCGCGCATGTTAGCATCTGACACCCAGGATTTATGTTCCTTAGATTTAAGCAGGATGTGTCCTTGCTGGACAAACACAACATTCTCAATAGCGCCATTTGGAAGCTCTTTAACATGATGATCTATTTCTGTGTGCAACGGTTAGCCAAAAGAAATACTCACCATCATGTGGAGAGATATTTTCTACTCTTTAACCTTATTTGAAACTTGTGAAATTTATGCTTGGGCCCATGCACGTTAAATACCTAAGACAATAGTTTACCCTTCAGGGATTAATATTGAATTTGGAAGTAATGTACGTGTAGGTAAGTGAAAGGACTGAATGGTTTTCCCATCATTTATATTGCAGACCTTGTAGTCAAGCACAAATATGAAATGATTAGTAGGCCTGACAGCCAAATTAAATTACCCTTTTGGATTCACAACTGGCAATGCAGATGTTTTGAAAACAGATCCTAGAGGTGAGAAGGGCCCAAATGTTCCCTCATTTAGGAAACAACACTGAACTGAGTGACAGTTCAGTCTGCCAATCACAACTCTACTGGAGGAGTGTGCTGCATTCCTCTACAACCAGGAAGGAAGCGATGTGCCAGTGCGATTACAGTGCTTCAGGTAAATGCTAAGAGTCAGATTTAATGTCCAACGAGAATGGCTTGGATGGTGAGCTTAGTGAAATTTGTCTGATTAATATACCTCATAATGGATTTTCCTACGACATAGCCTCACTTCTAGTGATTGATCCTCAGAAAGTTAGTCAGGCACAGCAACATAAATATCCTCTTCCTCAGCGTCATTATTTTGGCCTGACTGTAAGTTGGATATGTCTGCAATATTGGGATAATTCCCCATTTGTGCAGCATTCTGAAATCTGATCATTTGACAATATTGAAGTCTGTTATTAATTTTTCTTCCTGAAGTATTTAAGAGTTGCCAATTTATTCTGTTCAGTCCTTTCACTTAACTACACGTACGTTTATTTCCAAATTCAATATTAATCCCTGAAAGGCAAACTATTGCCTTGGCCAGTTAACGTGAGCGCAGCACAACAGGGCCCAAGCATAAATTTCACAAGTTTCAAGCAAGGTTAAAGAGTAGAAAATATCTCTCCACGTGATGGTGAGTATTTCTTTTGGCTAACCGTTACACACAGAAATGGCTCATCACATTAAAGAGCCTCCAAATGGCGCTATTGAGAACGTTGTGTTTGTCCAGCAAGTACACATCCTGCTTAAATCCAAGAAACATAAATTCTGGATGTCAGGTGCTAACGTGTGCGCAAGGTACTGCTGGAGGTTAAAAACTTTAGAGATTTCCACTTGTGGAGTTGCTCAAGGGTGGGTGGGAGGCCATGCTGTTTTATAACACAGGAACCTTATATCATGTAATGTAATATAATAGCAACAACTTGTATTTTATACACCACCCCATAAGTAATACAACATCTCAAAGTGCTTCATGGGAGCATTGTAAAATAAAGCATGGCATTTTTTTTTATTCATTCATGGGATGTGGGCTGGGCCAGCATATATTGCCCATCCCTGGTTGCCCTTGAGAAGGTGGTTGTGTGCTGCCTTCTTGAACTGCTGCAGTCCCTGTGGCGCAGGTACACCCACTGTGTAGGGAGGGAGTTCCTGGATTTTGACCCATTGACAGTGAGGGAACGGTGATATATTTCCAAGTCAGGATGGTGAGTGGCTTAGAGGGGAACTTCCAGGTGGTGGTGTTCCCATGCGTTTGCTGCCCCTGTACTTCTAGATGGTAGCGGTTGTGGGTTTGGAAGGTGCTGTCTAAGGAGGCTTGGTGGGTTCCTGCAGTGCATCTTGTCAATTGTGCATTGAGCCATGTAAGGAGATATTAAGGCAGATGACCCAAAGCTTGGTCAAAGATGTAGGTTTGAAGGAACATCTTAAAGAAGGAAAGTGAGCTAAAGAGGTGGAGCTGTTTATTGAGGAAGCTCCAGAGTTTAGGGCCCAGGCAGCTGAAGGCACAGCAGCCAATGATGGCATGATTAAAATTGGGATACTCAAGAGACCAGAATTAGAGGAACACAGACACCTCGGAGGGTTGAGGGACAGGAGGAGATTACAGAGCTGGGAGGGGCGAGGCCATGGAGGAATTTAAAAACAGGAAAGAGAATTTTAAAATCGAGTCATTGCTTAACCCGCGGGATGTACTGTAGCAATATTGGAGGGCTAAGGATAATCTGATAACACGCTGAAGAATAACGGAAGAGCTTGTGGAGAACGCTGTTGATGCAAAGACTTTAATCAAATTCTACCACAGTTCCCCAGCTAATGCAGGAGTCGAATGCCCATGAGGGATAAGGGTAGGTAGCCTGAGACCTTCACTACTGACCATACACAAGTTTGTGTGTTCAGGTTGAGGGCTTCTATTTCACATCCAACTAGTGGGCATCTATGCCATTCAGGGAGCATCTGAGGCTTCCATCAGCCCTGGAGTAACCAGTTGGTTCTGGGGTGGAGTTGCTGATTCCAGGCCCAGAATGATCTCAAATTGAGCCAGTGGCAAGCTTTTTAAGGAGAAAGATTGAACTGGATCTTTATAAGGAAGCCATATTTAAATCAATATGTATTTTTGGATCACCTTTCTCTTTAGAATCGTGTGCCTCAATCTAGGAAGCTCCCATGTCAGGACAGTCCTGGTTTAATTTGGCACAATCCTATGAACTTCTGTCAGAGTTAGTGTGGTTATGGCAACAGAATGGGTGCAGCTTTTTGACCCCTCGAGTTAGGGAATTTACAGAAATGATTAGTCTATAAAACCCCAAATTATAACAGCTTGATTATCAAGATCAAAAAAAATACAGAGTACCTGGGGCAGAATTTTCCATGTCTGCTAGCGTTGGGTGTGAGTGGACAATATGGCAAGAAGGTCAAAAATCAGTTTCATGACATTGTGAAGCCAGTTTGTGATTGTCCGCTCAGCCTGTCGATAGTGGGCTGCACTCCCAGCCTTCAGACATTGGGAACCTCATTGTAAAATATCTGCATATCATTATAAGGCCAGCCCGCCGGATTCATCCTCCCCACCGCTGGATTGTCCCCCCACCACGTCAGCGGGAAAACACATCTTGACAACTGTGAGGTGCAGAAATCGAGACTTACCCCCAGGGCCTTGCTCACATGGTGGGCATCCGAGACTGGTTGGTGGGGACTCGGAGGCAGACACGGACCCTGGGGGTGGGAAGGAGGAGGTTGGGGAGGTGAATGTGAATGTGGGGGGGGGGTGGGATTTTCGGGAAGGAAGGGAACGTGCACGTTCACCTGGCCATCCTCGAAGGAGAGGTGTTGTGGCTGGTAGGACACAGAGGGGAGGTGGAAGGTGATGCCAGGGGGTCAGCTGTGATGGGGAAAGGAAATGGGTGACTGGGGGAGGGGAAAAGACGAAAGTAAACCTGAATTAGCACCATGCTGTCCAAATTGAAAGTGGAACGAGAGTCATGGTGGGCGAGATCAGGTGCTGCATTGGAATGTGATCAGTGGGTGGGCGGAGATGCAGGTCACTCAGATAGACAACTGGAAGTGAACCCCAGCATTGAAAATGCTCAGGACATTGAGGTGATTGTGATATGTGAGAACACATGTGTGGGAGAATGCTCGAGGCTCCGAAAGGCCCTGCCACATGCACACCTCTCCCTCCAGGATTACTCGTTGGACAGCTGCCCCCTCTGCAGTGACAGAGGACGAGGTTGAGGGGCTCACAGAGTCTGTCCACTCCCTCCGAGTCCCCTTTGCCTGAGATTCCTCAGTGGATGACCCAGGGGTGTCCAGTTGCCGCTCCTCCTGCCTTCGGACTCTCAGGGGCCCCGGCCTGACTCCTTGAAGGGAAGGAGCACCTGAAGGGATGCTGAGGTGCCCCGTTTCCCTCTTGCTTTACCACTGCAGAAACTCACCCATGGCTCCCGCGATGGGGTGCAGGTCTGCACACATCTCCGCGTTCTGCTGGACCAGGGTCTCCATGGCGTCCGCCATCCTCCCCATGGAGACCTCCATACGAGAGCAGGTGAACACTCTGCTGAGGGCTTCTAACAGCTCTGCGTGATGTTCCCCCACCTTCTGCTGGCTCTCCAGGGTGAGTTGGAAGGCCAAATCCAGAGGCTTGTCTTCTGACTCGGACCTCACAGATGCCTCTTCCCCAGGAGCCCTCCGAGTGCCGGGGAACTCGGCCGAACTGCTGCGGACACGTGTCTGTGCGGTGACCACCAGATTGTGAACCTGAGCCTGCTCTAGATCTAGGTCCCACCGAGGTGTGTGTCTCTGCGCTGGTGCAGGGTGTGGGTAAGCGCTGTGACCGGTCTTCCAGGCTGCTTATTTCCAGCTCTTCAATGGAGGAGGAGGTGTCCTCTTGCCTGGAGGTGAGGACCTGGATGGAGCTGAGAGACTGACTGGCTGAGGGTGTCGGTCACTTGGCAGAGCTCCCTGTGAACCAAAGTAGAGATAATGAATGCATGGCAGCAGAGTCAAAATCAGGAGAGAGAGCATTCACAGTTGTGTTGAGAGAGGGATGATGTGGTACAGGATCCTCACGAGGGTGTTCACCGCTGACCTCACCATAACCGCAGGCACAGTCCACATCCTCACCAGTCAGCACGATGGCACGCTCCTCAAAGTGAGTGAGGGGCCTAATGTGGGCCACTCCACCCCCCGGTCTGGGGCCTCTCCCTGCTGATATGAACCAGCTTCTCTGGCATGAAAACAGATGAAGAGAGAGTGAGCAGGACACAGGGCACTGTGTGGAGTGTTTGAGTGGTGAGCGGAACTGTGGACGGGATGAGGACATGAGCTCCAGAGGATATGAGCCTGATGCAGATGTGAGGGTGTGTGTGAGAGTTAGTGGTGTTGTCCTTTGAGGTGTGAGATCCCTGTGGATGTGTGATGGGTTTGGGATGTGTGAGTTGAGAGTGATGTGAAGAGTGGGTTACCCTGGTAGAATGGATGAGACCATTCATCCTTTGCGGCACTGGGTGGCTGACCTCTTTTGCAGGGCATTGTTGCTGACCACCGCTGCCACCACCTCCCATGCTGGATTGGTAATGCAGCTGCCCATCCTGTGGCCAGAGTGGGCGTGGAGGATAGCGTGGTGGGCCTGCACGGCATTCAAAAGATGCTCGAGGGACTAAACCTGGGGGCTGCAGTCTTCTTGCCTTTCGGGGCCATGTCTTCTGTGCAGCAGTGGAGGGCTGGAAGCACTGAGAGGTGTGCGCGCTGCTAGACTTTAAATATGGCGTCCGATGTGGCGAGGTGATGGCGTGGTGGGCGAATGAGACCCCGCCTGCCATCAAAGCAGTGTGTTTCCCGGGAACGCATGAAAAATGCAGCGGGTTTGGAGTGACAAGCCACCATTGCGGCCAATAGGTAAAATACCGTTTACCCGTTCGCTACCACACTTAATGCAAATCTGGGACGATTCTGCCCCTGGTTTCCTTTTTCTTTTCAACACTTTGATTATCACTTGCTTTACCGTTATGACCAGGTGAGGAGATGTCAAAGGACTCCCCCTTTTCCCCTCTCCTCATTTGACCAGAACAGGTTTGTATTTATGTTTTGGAGAAGGATATCCTTGCCAATTTAGTGTGTACTTAACTATTTATAAGCTGTGATCGTAAAGAACTAGTCGGACAGGATTTATTGAGGTTAACAAAGAAAGAAGTTAGTTTTATTTATACTTAAACTGATCTAAGTAAACTAATAAAATCTTCACCAAATTCCACCACGCATACACGCATGCTTGAAGCTCACACAGTACAGGAGGGTAGATTTGGCTAAATTAGGATTCGCATAAATAAAAGGAGTTCACAGTTTGTAGCTTGGTCTTCACTGGCTGCAGGTAGAATCTGACAGTCTTTCCTCTAGGGCGGAAGTGGTTTAAAAAGTTGTAGCTGGTATTTTTTCCTCTCTGGTGGCACTGCTGAGAAATTGAATTCCTTCTTTAGAAATCTCTATCTACTGCAGAATGGAGGCACAGTCAAGTTAGCAGACAGGGTCCAAGCTTTTAGTTGGGTGGAGAGTGAGAGGTAGGCAGGAGCATCTACTTTGCTCAACTGCTAGTCCAGTTCTGCTGAAAAACACATGCTTAAGCACGGACCAAGAGCTTGGCTTGTCACGTGACTTCTCTCTCCAACTGTCAGTAATTCAAACAATAATTATATATTCCAATCACAAATTGATGAAATCTAGTCTGGCAGTTATCTCTAAATGAGATCCTCTTGGCAAAATAAGTCAACCTTTGAATGGTTCATTTTCAATTGTTGAATACTGTAAAGTTCTTTCTTAGGTGTCTTTGATAAGGCAGGAAGAAGGTTGTTTACAATCCCGAATTGAGGGTAGGGTGGGGGTCATTGTCTTTGGTGGGTTTTGCAGACTTGCCATCTCTGTAGGGTTGCCATAGGGTTGAAATATGTAATATATAGGGTAATGTAAATTTGTGTTGACCATGTAGGTTGAAATCACTTTGGTCTGTTACCAAAAAAAAATCTGTATTTTTAAAAGTCTAATTCTTGTTTCTAGTTACTGAATTAAAAGTCAATATTTGATATAAGCACATCTTCATAACAATGTATATCTACACATACATACACACACACAGACACATATATATTTTCTATATGTTATATATATATGTATTTCCGTACATATATTATCAGCTTGTTCACAGTAAACCAGCCAAAGGAATGCAAATTGTACATTGATACGTTTGTGTTGCTCACTGCTGGTTGTTTTGTGTCTTTCATTGTTTTTATGGTTGTATGCACAGCTTAATAACACTAGAAAAGATTCAACACTGTTCTGTTAGTGCTTTCACAGCTAAATAATTTCTAAGCTCCAACACTTTCTTTGCTGCTGATGAAAATTAATTAGTGGAGTATTGACAACACTCAGATCCCAGTAACTGAGATTTATTTTAAAGCTCACTTGAGTATTCTAAAGGTGAGTGAATCAAATGGTAGAACCTTAATAACAGCTCCACTTCATAAAGACACAGAGGAAACAGATCTTTGAGAAACCTTTTGAACAACAACAACTTGTATTTATGTAGTGCTTTTGAATTATTAAAACATCCCGAGGCAATCCATGGAAGTGTTATCAAACATAAAGTCACACCAAGCCATGAAAGGAAATACTGGGACAGGTTGGTCAAAGATGTGAGTTTTAAGGAGCATCTTAAAGGAGGAGAAGGAGGTAGAGAAGTGGAGAGGTTCAGGGAAGGACTGGCAGAGATTAACCTCTGGGCAACCGAAGGCATGCTGCCAATGGTAGAGGGAAGGAAATCAGAGATGTGCAAGAGGTGAGAATTGGAGGGTTGTAAGGAGAGCTATATTTGTTATTTGAGGTAAATTTTCCAAGGCCCTGCTCTTGGCATTGAGTCTTGCTGCATCAATCAAAGAGCCAGGCAACTGCACACTGCACCCAATTGTCTGATCTTCACTGCCGTTGCATGAAACTCCATTTGGAGGCAGTGGAATGTTGCAAAGTTTATCCTTTGGTTTATATTTCAGAAATTACTCAACTTCTTTACCACCCACCAACCTGGGCCTGTCCTGAACAAAACCAGACCGTTGCTAAACCTAATAAGTAACAAAGCTTCTGGTGTGTTAGAATGTTATGATGACCTTTGACCAGAGCCCGTACAGTCAGGAAAATATATAATGTCTTTAAAATGTCTTTGTCCCATCTTCCTCTCCCAGTCCGAATGTCTAGAGGGCATTACTGATTGCAAAGAGATCTGGGAATCCTGATGTTTGCTTTCCCTAGCAGAGGGACATTGATAACTCTGCTGCCTCTTAGGTCACCTCACACAGACTGAGGACCAAACTTAAGACCTATTATGCCTTTAAGGGATATCAGCATGACATCACTAGAAGGGAAATGTGTCATGTGATCCAGTCTTAGCTTGACTTTTTCTTTGATTGGAGAACAGACACAGCCCTGATGTCTTCAAGCCTTATGCCTATGTATAACTGTTCTCGTGTGCCTAGTCTTAATAAATGAACCCCCACATCATATTTACCCAATCCCCTATGAACGATTGGTGCCTTGTGTCTTGTACAGTAAATAAGCCATCATAAGTCATTATAATAACATGACATGGTGGTCAGCGGTGGTCAAACAGGTGGCAGCAAGATTAAGTAAAGGTACGAACATGGTGAACAGCCTTGGATCATGCTACATGGCATGAGAAGACCCTTAACATTTGGTCAGGCCACAAGAAGGTTGCAGCATTGGAGGGTATTGAAAATGCAGTGTGCTGACTGCGAAGAAAAGCTTTGGAGACACAGCACTGAGCTCGTGCTCAAGCAAAGGGCTGGGAAGCAGATGCATTCCTCACGGTGAGATTGCAGTGCACAGCCTGTCAGTTCCATGAGTGAGACGACGCGTTGAGAGGACCAGCGGCGGGTTAGCTCAGTCGGCAAAGGCGAGTGGGCAGGTTGTGGGCTGGATCGATAGTGAGTGAGGGAGAGTCAGGCCAAAAAAAATGGCAAAAAAAACCCCATAAGAATCGGGCCAGAGAACGTTGCGATTATAATGGGTGACTTCAGGAATTCCTGAACAATAAATTGAATAAAATGCAAAGTCTTTGCGGCCAGAACTTCGGAAAAGCGTACAAAAGCAACAAAGCGACACTCATCCCAGATATTATAGGAGAAGGATGGTCAGAATGTTCCACAAAATTCCCCAATTTGAATTGGGCTCTGGCTGACCTAGTATCCGAATTCCAAGTGTTTAAACAGTGTACAGACCTATGGCTTCTTGCTTCAGGTGTATCTGAACCAGACAAGAAAGGCATTAAAATGTGCCTAGTCATTGTGACAGAAGGTCTACACAGGCTGAACATGTCAGGATTAACAGCAGAAGAGCTAAAGGATCCCCAAAAGGTATGGACTACTTTCAGAATCAGGTTAAACTTTTGTATTCATCGACTAGAGTTCATGTCATTCCGACAACAGCCCACACAGTCCATAGACCACTTCATCAGCAGATGCAGAGAAAAGAGAATGTACTGTGATTTTTCAAATGCAGAGCTAGCAGTCAGAATTGTAGAGTTGGTGATCACATCCACTCCCGTGGGAGCATTCTAGAAAGATCTGCTAGACAAGCCCAAAACGTATAGCATCACAGAGCTGCTCAAGGATGGACACAAGTATGAAGCAATCCTCGCAGGTTGCCAAAGCTTACAGGTCCTGAATACAACCCTGCTGTTGACGCACTCACTAGAACTCCTGAGCCTAGCAAGACATGTGGAAGGTGTGGCCTTCCGCATGTACCAAGGAAATGCCCAGCTTTCCAATAATTCTGCAAGGCATGTGGCAGAAAGGGCCATTGGCAGTGGCAGGGCACTAGAGCAAAGGCTGATGCGGCTACAAAGAGCCGCGCACTGCTCCAAACTTACTGTACACAATGGGGACATTCAAGCAATAAGAATGATCATTGGTGTCCCGTAGGAAACATATACACGAGGTGATTGACAAACCAGAAAATGATGATGATGTGCACAACGCGACGAAGAGCGGTGAACACACATTTCACACCGTCAATCCTGTGGAAAACATAGATGCCATCTCACCATC
Organism: Cetorhinus maximus; assembly: GCF_964194155.1. Taxonomy (NCBI): domain Eukaryota; kingdom Metazoa; phylum Chordata; class Chondrichthyes; order Lamniformes; family Cetorhinidae; genus Cetorhinus; species Cetorhinus maximus. Next base: position 4,018,668 of record NC_135886.1, on the reverse strand, counting down.
TGAAGTGTTTGCCAAGATTCAAATGATCTGTCCTAAGAAAGTTGGTAACTATTCATTATTGGCCAAGATTGACTCAGGGGTACCAACATGCTACCTTTGCAAATTTTAAAAGACATGTATCCATAGATGTGGAAGGCCATGGCAAAACCTATTGCTGTGCAACTTTTGTTGTGCTAATTCCATGTGCAAAATCCATTATCCTGGAATACAAGTACAGTCATTCATCCTGGGTGTCACAGATGTTCTACATCGTGGAAACTAAAGGTGTAGCAATTGCAGGTCTACTGGCATGTCATGACCTCACACTTGTAACAATCCATGGAATCAGCCAGGGGCAGACCAGCCTCATAAACTACTCATATCGCCTCAGTTCATGACCTAACATCAAAATATCCAGAGTGTTTTCACAAAATTGGCAGTTCCAAGGGGCTGCAACATTGCATTTGCAGGAGAATGCAAGTCCGTCAATTGATGTGATACATTTTGAAAAATGTAAATGCCAGCAGCTACAAGAAGAAACGGTGAAATATTCAATTCAGCCTGTCCACAAGATCTGAGACCATTTTGGCCTTATTGGGATGAGTTCAGCATCTTGTGGAGAGTCATTTTTAAAGGCAGGCAGGTCATCATACTGGAATATTTGCAACCTGATATTCTTCAATAACTTCATCACTCACAAGGGTAACTAAGGATGGGCAATAAATGCTGGCCCAGCCAATGAATCCCACATCCTGTGAATGAATAAAAAAAAAACACATGGGCATAGATTGGACAAGAAAGCTCACACGAGTGACAGCCTATTGGCTGGGTGTGAACAATGGCATTGAAGTTGTTGTCAAGAAGTGTGAAGCATGTCAAGAGCATATACCCAGTCAGCACAAAGAACCACTCATTCCACATTCCTACCCTTCCTTGGCCCAAAATTGCATCTGACCTCTTTCGTTTCCATGGCACTAACTTCATTGTCTTTGTTGACCACTTTACCAGGTACCCCATTATTTGACAATGGCACAATAAGTCAATCACAACTGTTGTGCACACTCTAAGTGCTATTTTCAGCTTATTTGGTGTGCCTAGAAAGATCATTACAGATGACAGTCTGCAATTTATTGGGTAAGTGGGTAAGTCATTTCAGCATATGTGTGAGAAGTGGAATATTGATCACACTACTTCTTCCCCTCATTACCTTCGATCTAAAGGCCTAGCTGAATGAATTATTCTCATGGTGAAATTCCTAATTTTCAAATGTAAACAGACCAAGCAAAATCTACACATTGCAATGTTACATCTGAGAGTGACACCTTTAAGTGCAACTATTCTATCACTGCCAGAGTTCATGTTTGGCAGACAAGTGTGTACCAATCTACCTACTCTTAGCCATTCTATTCTCTCTAAAACTAGAGAGCAACTTTTAAAACTACAAGAGAAGATGGCCAATGTGCATGATAAAAATGCAGGTACAGAATTGCCAAGTTTACAGTTGGGACAACAAGTTCACATCCATGATCCCACAGAAGGTACGTGGCAACCAGCTGAGGTGACAAGGATTTGTCCAGAGCCAAGGCCCTATGAAACCATTACACACAAAGGGGCAACAGTGAGGCATAATCGAGGACAAATCAGATCCATTCCAGCTCCTCAACCATCATGCAGTCCTATTGCGTCGAGGACAAATTCCCTAATGCAACCAGGAACAACATCCAAGAATGACAATCCCACGGATCACACTGAACAATTAGAGAAACCTCCAGAAAAGGTTACCATCACAAGATCTGGGTGTATCAGCAGATTACCTTTACGCATTAGAGACTCATGGATTCATCAGTTCTATGCAGTTATGCAATAGGAACTAAACATGAACATGTATTGTAAATAGTTAAACTTATTTGGAAGCGGATCAAATATCTTTAACAAGAAAGGGGGATGTTGTAATATGCCTTTAAGGGGTATCAGCATGATATCACTAGAAGGGAAATGTGTCATGTGATCCAGTCTTAGTTTCACTTTTGCTTTGAGCAGAGCACACACACACAGCTCTGATGCCTTGAAGCTTTATGCCTATGTCTAACTGTTGCCATGTGCCTAGTCTTCATAAATGAACAGGAAGGACGTAATAGCTCTGGAGAGAGTGCAGAGGAGGTTTACAAGAATGTTGCCAGGGTTAGAAAAGTGTAGCTATGAGGAGAGATTGGACTGGTTGGGGTAGTTTTCCTTTGAACAAAGAAGGCTGAGAGGTGACTTGATTGAGGTGTACAAAATTATGAGGGGAATAGATAGAGTGGACAGGACAAAGTTGTTTCCCTTGGTGGAAAATTCTAGAACCAGGGGACATAGATTCAAGATAAGTGGCAGAAGATGTAGGGGGGACATGAGGAAGAACTTTTTTATGCAGAGGGTAGTGGGTGTCTGGAATTCGCTGCCCAAGTTGGTGGTAGAGGCAGAAATTCTAAACTCTTTTAAAAAGTACCTGGATCTGCACCTAAAGTGCTGTAAGCTGCAGGGTTATGGGCCGGGTGCAGGAAGGTGTGATTAGAAAGGGCACCTGGGTGTCCTCGGGCTGGCATGGACAAGATGGGCTGAATGGCCTCCTTCTGTGCTGTAACTTTTCTATGGTTCTATGGTTCTAACCCACAATGTGTTTACTAAATCCCTAAAGAGCGACTGCTGCCTTGTGTCTTGTGTAGCAAATAAGCCCAAGGTATTATTTCATTATAATAGCATGACAAGATCTTCTTGATCTTCTGATACCATAACAGAGAGCACATTTATTCATTAAGCATCCTGGGATAACTGAATACAGTTCTGGGAAAACTGTCCCTGTCTTGTTTTGCTTTACACTGTCAATGATCAACGTGAATGATAAAGCTGTTAAATGCCCATGCTTCACCTTAGGTTCATTTGCATTCTGTTGCAGCTTCTTTTAACTTTTTCTCTGTTTCTGATTGCAACTTTTTATATTTGTGTTTTTATTTTGTAATCGCTGGTCGTAGTAACTCTGTCCGAGTCAAAAATAGGCGCCTTCGCTTGACATAATTCTGGCTCCAGTGGGTGATTACAGATCAACAAGGTCAAAGGTCAAACCTTCACGCCTCTGACCAGGATTGGTTTACAAAGACACGGCACAAAACTCCACAGTCCTGGGGAGGTTCGTCAAACAAGTTAGCAATTTATTTTTTTTAAATCAACCATTGCTGGTGAGCTAATAACTGCCATTTATCAAAGGGTCAGGTGGATCTTTTCAGTTGACATTGGTCCTGAAATGATGCCGTGGGATAATAGCGGACTAATACTTAGGGATAAATGATTGGATTTAGCACTCTCAGCGCTGAGCTTTGCATGACAGGAGTCAAAATTAGGAGCTTGGGTGTGAAGTTCAGCACAATCAGAATGTGGCCTGTTCAATCTTGCATCCATTAAAGTTAATGGGGTGGGGGAAATCCTATGGACCATGAACAGGGCTGTGCCCTCTGTGCCTGAACTGCTTTTGCATACTTCCGATGAGTAAACCTTCATGCCAGGAATGCTAAACCTTGCCCTTAAACTTGCCCCTTAAAGGTTTTTCCTGAATCTCTCCTCTACAATTCTCTCCTGTTACTCAGTTTATTTTAAACTCAGCAGATCCGAAACGAAAAGGGTGTGGGCATATGTGGCAAGGCTGGTATTTAATCCCAGGCCTAGTTGCTTATGACAGGCAATGGGGTTTCTTCTTACAACTGTGTGGATTGCAAGGCTGCTTCAGAGGGCAGTTAAGGGCCAACTTTTAATTGTACATTAATTGGTCAAAGGCTGGGAATTCTGTGGCGAGTAACTCACCTCCTGACTCCCAAAAGCCTGTCCACCATCTACAAGGCACAAGTCAGGAGTGTGATGGAATACTCTCCACTTGCCTGGATGAGTGCAGCTCCAACAACACTCAAGAAGCTTGACACCTTCCAGGACAAAGCAACGCCTCTTGATTGGCACCTCTTCCACTACTTTAAATATTCACTCCCTCCACCACTGGCACATGGTGGCAGCAGTGTGTAGCATCTACTAGATTCACTGCAGCGACTCACCAAGCCTCCTTTGGCAGCACCTTCCAAGCCCACGACGGCTACCATCTAGAAGGACAAGGGCAGCAGATAGATGGGAACACCATGGAAGATCCCTTCCAAGCCACTCACCATCCTGACATGGAAATATATCGCTGTTCCTTCACTGTCACTGGATCAAAAACCTGGAACTCCCTCCCTAACAGCACTCTGGGGTGTCTCTGCACCACATGAACTGTAGCAGTTAGATAGAAGCAGACCGAAACTGTTGGTGTTGTTTGGGAGATACATGATATGTAACGCGCGTCTTTGTAAATTAAAGTTTGCAGTTGTATAGGCTCTAGTTCAATCCTTCTCGGCCTGGTTATCCGAATTCTGACATCAGCCACATTGTGGTGGAGTCACATGTAACTTGGACTAGGTAAGGACAGCATGTTTCCTTTCCTGAAGGACATGAGTGAACCAGTTGAGTTTTTAAGACAATCGAACAAATTCATGGTCACTTTTACTGATACACCTGCCTGGGCCAGCTTTTTATTTCCAGGTTTGGAAAACTTAATTCGAATTTTCAAACTGCTTTGGCGATATTTAAACCTCTGGCCAGATTTCTGAAATTTGCTGTCAGCGGGAGAGGTCGCAATGACAACATGCAGTCAGTAAGTTAGCCCTTTTAATGTCAATTTAGTTATTACTTGGTTGAGTGTTGCTGAAAAAAGACATTTTGTCTAAGCTTTTCAGTTTGCACTCACCAGGACAATCACAAGAATACCAATGTCAGGGGAAGCAACAACTTTATACTGTATGAGAAGAGAGTGCTGACTGGTTGGCAACTGGACACTGATTGGTAGAGGCGTTGCCATGGAGAATGCACCAGTTAATGGTGACTGACAGTTAACTGCCAAGCAGTGTTTGAAATTTAAACCAGGCAGCTTGACTCTGATTGGTCAAGGCATAGCCCTGAGGAATGAACCAGCGAAGGGATATCACCTATTTTGTTTAGCTGAAACAGGCACAATGTGTGTACATGTTCTTTTTGTCTGCAAAGAACAGGGCCCTGTGTATTAACATATATAGCTTCCAGTGCATTTAAATGCACCACACTGTGAGCCTGACTGACAGTCCTAAATTGGTTGTCAGCATAATTTTTAGCACACTGAGGATTATTTAGCAAATGTTGTCCAATCGCAGAATCACATCTAATGTTGGACACTGTGTTTTGAGTTTTGCAGGCACAGGCTGGTTGGGTATGGTCTGTACCCTGCCTATTGTGAGCGGTGCAAGGGACATACTGTTTGATATTATCCACCAGTCTTTGGGGCGTACAGCCTATGTACCTAGCGTCACACTGGCACTGAAATTCATATGCCACATTATTCATCTGTGACATAGACAGAACGTCTTTTTGGCTTGACAGCAGTATCGAGTGACGAATACCACGTGTGTTGCTACTGCAGTGTGAAACAGTTAGCCTCACCTGTTGCTCAAATTTTTGAGATACCTCGCCCTTCCAGGGTAACCTGAGGTAAACTGGACACTTTTCAGGGCCGAAAGTGACGGCCTTAGGCCCGTTCATGAGTTTGTGCGATGTGCAGCGCGAAATGATCTGATCAGGGTAGCCATTATCCTACAGGATGTCTTCGATGTGCCCTGTTCCAGCATCACGGTGAACAAATGGTTTGGTTCCTATTTACGAGGTTGCCGATAAGGCCAATTTTATAGCGCGTGGAACTGTAGGAATCCCAATGCATGTTTTGACCAGTGAAGTTAGGTTTGCGGTAAACCATGGTAGCGAACCCCCTGGCAGATTTCTCAACTAGTACGCCAAGGAAAGGGAGTTCATTTGACTGCTCCATTTCAAAGGTGAATTTGCGCGCAGGATGGAGCCCGTTTAGACATGCAAGAAAATTATTACATACTGCTACGGATTTAAATATAGCAAATGTATCATCCACATATCGGACATAAGCAAGCAGTAGAAGGTTAGGTGTCATTCCATCAAAGACACATTTCTCACAGAACCCAACAAAGGTGTTTGCGAGAGCTGGGTCTGGAGGGGATCCCACGGCAACACCACCCATTTGGGCATATGTGGCGTTGCTAAAGCTGAACTCAATTGTGCGAGTTGCTGAGTTCATAAGCTAAGTGAATACTGATTCATGCAATGGTGGCAGGTCTAGATCGCCATGGTATAATGCTGCATCGCAAATATCTATGCCTCCTTAAGTGGAATGTTGGTGAATAGGCTAGGATGATATGTTTGTTATACTTAAATCTGTAGCAGAATGTAACCATCGGGAGAAGGAATTGGCAATAAAATTGAGTGTGGCAAAAAAAAACACACATCTGCAAGTAATTATAGAACAGTACAGGGGACAGCCAGAAAGGTGTATTTATAATATAGCCAAACAGTTTGAGTAACAACCAGCAAGTCCTTCCAACACACGCCAATGGCAGGTGGTAAGTGCGGAAGAGGTTCCAGGTCAACTATGTGATGGAAAGAAAGTTGGAGCCTCTACCATCCCTATCCATAGCTCCAGGCTACAACATGCATGTACACAGTGTAAGTTGTCATAACAACACCGACTCCGTGAGTGATCTGCACCACCCCACCCCCAGCATTGGTGACAGCTGTGACAAAATCCACAAATGACGTTTTCTCCAGGAAGACGCATGTGAAGGAACAAAAGGTCAGGATGGGAGTTCAAAATGAGGAACTTATAAAAAAAAGCAAGTGCAGTTAAAAGAGATATTCTTTGATCATGAACCTTTGTACAAGTCAGTGAACCATATGTGTTTACCTATTGTGTAAACTCAAAGTTGCAGATTTTAAATAGTTGAGCTTATTATTCAAAGGCACAAACTGGAAAACAGAGGAAAATCATTAAGGTGAAAACATAACGGAGCCAAAGTTTCTTGGTGGTCCTGCAAGCCAGTGGGAGCCTGGTGGAAAATAGCAGAGATCTGGTTCTGCCGGATACCACCATTTCCAGGGGTTTCCTGGTTGGCTTATGTGGGGCTAATAGTGTCCAATGGGCAGAGCCATGTGCTGGGAATTCCCGCTCCATATGTTATATTGAGATCTAATATATGGAGGTTGGTGCATCCAATATAGTGGGACACCCAGTAGAGTGAGGCATCCAGTATAGTGGGGCATGTCAGCCTCCAGTTGTCTTCTTGGGCTGCACTGTCATGCTTGACTACAACTGCAGGGCAATATTTGTCCTTGGTATTTCTGCCCAAGTGAACATTTCTCAAATGTAAGCCTGGGCTGTTGATGTTACACCCTTTTGACAAAGGGTGGCATCTCAGTTCAACCCAAGTCTCAACCTCCCCAGACTCGAGCTGGCATTTGCCCGGATTTGGACTGGACACTTTGGTTGCTGTGGCAGTAATATTCCAACTTCCTTCTGCCAGGAGGGCTCAAGGTTGAGACTGATTCTTAATCGATCAGCAAAAGCAAGAAGCAAACCTTGACCCCAGCTTTATCCCAAGCTAACTGTTGCCTGGAGATTAGACTTGGCCTTGGAATAGATAAAGAGTTTGAAGTTTAAAGTGGAACCTACATTAACAAATGTAATAGAAAAGACCCCATTGGTGGATAATGGAAATTGCTGGAAAGCCAAAATCCCAGATTACAAATTTGTTCTTATGCATATGGTATATTTGGGCAGATAAATGAAGACAAATAAAATATCACTAATGAAATAAATATTTGGGGTCATTTTTCACTTGGTGCAATGGGTAGGAAGCAGGGCACAGTGGTTGCATGTTTGCCTCTGGGTCCACGAATCGTGAGTTCAAGTCCCACTCCATTCCAGGACCTAAGTACACAGGCTACGCTGACATGTCAGTGCAGTTCTGAGGGGATGCTGCATTGCTATGGGTGCCATTTTCCAAAGAGATGTTAAACTGAAGCCTGTCTGTCTGATCAAAGTGGATGTCATCAATAGCATGGTTCGTTTTGAAGACGAGCAAGGGATATGTACCATCCGACTTTTAAGCTGCAACCACCACCATGAAAGCTGATTTTCTGGCCATTGCTGTTTTTGGAAGTTTGTACTGAACATATTGTCAGCCAAACTGCCTGTACAACACTAGCTGGCTGTGAAGGTTGGCTGTGAATCACTTTGGGATATCATGAGGTCATAAAAAGTACTTTAGAAACCCAAGTTCTTTCTGTGTGAGAAATTTGAGTGTAAATGTTGTGATTTCCCAGCCATTAATTTGATTGGTCTGAAAATTGCAGACATCACTCCTCAGAATTTCCAACACAAGCCTCCAGCAAAGTCCAAAAAATGACGATGGTTAAATCAGATTATCTGCCAAAATAAAGGATGAAATGCAGGTAACAGAAGAAATGTACAAATGATGTATGGATGAGATTTTGTCCAGGGAAAACTCTAATGGATAATCAGATTGTATATAATGAAATTTCCACCGTGTAGTGTCAGCGAAAGTGATTTCTTTCATTTGTGCTCCTTGCAATTGTGTAGCACATGAGAGAGTCTCATAATTCGTTCTCACAGTCCATGGATGGATTAATCATGGACAGGGGTAATTATCAGAATATCCGGACTAAAACTACCTGGGACAAAAATAGGATTCCCTGATTCTGCATAAAGCACTCATGGAGCATAGAATGTACATTACTAATTAACCCGTTTCCTGGCTTAATGCAGACTTCAAAGGTCACAGCATTTCAGCGCTGCATCAGGACTTGACAGTTGTTTGCCAGCAGGAGTTACAGCAATACATCAACAAAACAAAGTTAATTGCATTATAACAAAAGTGACATGTCGCACGCAACTGAAGGACAGGCGACAAGTTAACTTGATAAAGAAACTAAATAGATACTATTGATGTTGAATCCACACTTAACTGTATTTCTACTGATTATTAAGGATAAATCCACCTTTTATGAAGTCTTGTCTACTAAGTGCATCCCCTGGCAAACTGATTTCGCTCCATGCTATCTGATCTGATTTGGAGGTGTATGAGTGAAGGAAAATCCAGGCCTAGATATCCTGGAGTGGAGATTGAGCGTAGCTTCTGGTCATCCAACTATGATGGAAAATTAGTGCCTGGGATTTCCTGATGTGATAGGTAACTCGAGCAGAACCTGACCCTATAGATGTATCTTGCACAATTAACAAATGTCTTTTTGTTGTTGAGATTCAAGCACAGGGGGAGTTTATATGGTGATCCATGAGGGAAGGAGATTAAATCATTTAACTAGGCAGAAAATAATAAAACATTCCTTTGAAGCTAAGCTCCCATTCCAGTGCTCCAATCTCTGACTCAGTACATTGTGGACTCCAGCACTATCACAGGCTATTTAGGCCTGGACTTTCCACCTGCACCTCCAGATTCAGATGAGGCGGAAGTGGGGAGAGCAGGTGGTGAGGCCTACTGTCACCTCCCAAGGCCCCAAACTAAATTTTCCTCTTTCCACACTAGTAAGGGAGGCCACTAACTGCCCCTTCACTGCATGTAAATGGCAGTGGGCCTGTGGCACTTTGACCCAATCAGTTTCCCTCCCATCCATCTGGGGCAGTCAGGGGGGTGGTCATAGCGGAGAGAATGGCAAATTGGCGACCCCTGTCAGCGGTGGTAATTCCGCAAAGTCAGCATGTGAGAGGTTTCAGTAGTGGACTCGTCTCCCTCTGTGGAAGCTCTCTACCACTCTCGTTGGAGTAAACCCTCCCCCTGCGTAAGTAATCTGTACAGTGGTGGCAGGAATATCTGCCCTGACCCTCCCTCAGCAGAAGTGGGAATATCCAGAGACTAATCCAAACAGACGCTCCTGTGCAGTACTGAGGGGATGCCCCATTATCATTTTCTTTCAGGCAGCGTGTTAAGCCAAGGCCCCAGCTGCCTGTTCAGGTTGACATGAAAGAGTCCGGGGCTGTCCTGAAGAAAAGGCAGGGGTGTTCTCCCGGTATCCTGACCTGTCCCTACCGCCAACTCACTGTAACTGGTTATGTTTCTCAATGGATGTGCTTGGGACCTTTCTGTGTGCAAATTGGCTGCTGCCTTTGCCTGTTTGACAGTTAGTGATTACATTTCAGGCTCAGGAATGTGAAAATGGAGCTGCCAATTTGTACTCAACAAGTCCCCGAAACAGGAAGTAACTGCAAGTTCGTTCTTTACAATGAGTATTAATCATTGTGCCACCAGTTTCTTTTACTGTCTCGATGAAAACTTGAAATCCTTCCTATATACAGATAAAAAAGACAGACTTGCATTTATGTAGCGCCTTCCACAACCTTAGGACATCCCAATGTGCTTTAGAGCCAATTAAATACTTTTAAAGTGTGGTCACTGTTGTAAAAAATGTGGCAGCCAATCTGTTCACAGCAAAGTCCCACTACCAGCAACCAGATAATCTGTTTTAACGATTGTGGTTGAGGGATAACTATTTACCAGGGCACCCGGGATAACTTTCCTGCTCTTCTACAAAGTAATGCTACTGAAACTTTTATATCCACGCTGGAGAGCAGGCCTCTTTTGTTAACATCTCATTGAAAAGACAGCACCTCCAACAGTGCAGCATTCCCTCAGAACTGCACTGAGACTGTCAGCCTGGATCCTGTGTTCGAGCCTTTGGAATGGGACCTAAACGCACAGCCTTCCAATTTAAACACAAAATCATATCAGTCTGATGATCGAGTTGACTGCATGGAAGGACATACACATTGGAGACATTGCATTTTGTTAGGGAGCAGAGAAAATAATTCTCCCATTCATGAAGACAAAAGAATGTCATAAAAACATGTTAAATTCTTTTCACAACTATTCGACCAGTTTGTGTCAGCTGCCAATGTCAGTGCTGCTGATGTCGAATGAAAACACAAAGTGCTAGAATTGCATAATCAGCATTTTTTAAGTGACTAAGCAAGTTAGCAGTTTAAATGCCTAACCTTTTATTCGTTGAGTTGAAGGTTCCACATCTGTTATTTTCTTTTGGAGACACTGACTGACCCGCTCAATATTTCTAATGGTTTCTGTTCTTTTTAAGATGTCACAGTATTTGTGCTTTTTTTCCCTTTTTCAATGAGCTGAGGATTTCATAGAGATTGGTTGAGATTTCTCTGAAATTCCAGTAAATAATTGACTCACCGGCTAATTAACACAAATCTCCTCATTGGTGAAGTCTTGTCCTCAACCTGCTTGAACACTTATGTCCATCAAGTGTATAATTTAGGGTGTTCTAAAGACAGAAAGATTTTTAAAAATTTGTTTATAGGATGTGTACATTGCTGGCTGGGCCAGCATTTATTCCCCATCCTTAATTGCCCTTGAGAAGGTGGTGGTGAGCTGCCTTCTTGAACCACTACAGTCCCTGTGGTGTAGGTATGCCCACAGTGCTGTTAGGGAGGGAGTTCCAGGATTTTGACCTAGCGATAGTGAAGGAACGATGATATATTTCCAAGTCAGGATGGTGAGTGGCTTGGAGGGGAACTTGCAGGTGGTGGTGTACCCATCTATCTGCTGCCCTTGTCCTTCTAGATAGTAGAGGTCACAGGTTTGGAAGGTGCTGTTGAAGAAGCCTTGATGAGTTCCTGCAGTGCATCTTGTAGATAGTACACACTGATACTACCATAGTGGAGACAATGAATGTTTAAGTTGGTGGATGGGGTGCTAATCAAGTGGCTACTTTGTCCTGGATGGTGTCCAGCTTCATGAGTGTTCTTGAAACTGCACTCATCCGGGCAAGTGGGGAGTATTCCATCACACTCCTGACTTGGGTCTTGTGGTCAGGCTTTGGGACTCCGGAGGTGAGTTACTTGCCACAGAATTCCCAGTCACTGACCTGCTCTTGTAGCCACAGTACTTATATGGCTGGTCCAATTTGGTTTCTGGTCAATGGTAACCCCCCCCAGGATGTTGATAGTGGGGAATTCAGCAATGGTAATGCCATTGAATGTCAAGGGATGGTGGTTAGATTTTCCCTTGTTGGAGATGGTCATTGCCTGGCATTTGTGTGGCACAAATGTTACCTGCCATTTATCAGCCCAAGCCTGGATATTGTCCAGGTCTTTCTGCATATAGACATGGACTCAGTATACGAGGAGTCGCGAATGGTGCTGAACATTGTGCAACCATCAGCAAACATCCCCACTTCTGATCTTATGATTGAAGGGAGGTCATTGATGAAGCAGCTGAAGATGGTTGGGCCTAGGACACTACCCTGAGGAACTCCTGCAGTGATGTCCCGGGTCTGAGATGATTGACCTCCAACAATCACAACCATCTTCCTTTGTGCTAGGTATGACTCCATCAGTCTTCCGAGTGACAGAAAACCTGGGAAGTTCCTGCCTCCACCTGCTGTAGACTGTGCAATCTACTCATCAGATTGTGATCCCGGGGCTACTCTAAAGCTACGTACCGAGGTGTGTGTCTCTGTGCTGGCGGAGGGTGTGGGTGAGCGCTGTGACGGGTCTTCAGGGAAGGTGCCTCCAGTTTCCTCTTCAGAGGAGTCTTCAGGGCCTGATTGGAGGCCCTGGGTCATGGACTCTGTCGGCTGTTTGGCAGATGTGCCTGCGAAGCAAGGAGAGATAATTAGTGCATGGCAGTGGCCTGTGAAACAGGACACATCACTCACAGCATGGTTGTCTGATGGATGTTTCACTGCTAGACCCTCACTTGGTAGAGCAGCGCCGACCTCACCGTCAGCACAGGACCGGTCCAGATCCTCACCGGCCAGCTGGATGGCTCTGTTTTCAAAGCCAGTGAGGACCTTGATTTCAGGCATTCCTCCACTGGTCTGCGACCTCTCCCTCTCGTTGTGTGCCAGCTTGTCCTGCATGAATAGAAATGGAGAAAGTTTAAGCAGAATGCCTGCCAGGCCAGATGATAAGTATGCCCAGCCTGTATGGATGGTGAGTAGTCCCATGGACGGAATGAGGACAATGAAGGTGTGTGTGAGAGAGTGAATGGTGATGTCCCTTGAACCGGCAGTGAGTGAGGGCCCTGTGGATGTGTGATGGGCTTGTAAGTGTGTGAGTTGAGAGTGATGAGAAGTGTGACTTACCCTGGTGGAGCAGAGGAGATAATTCATCCTCTTGCGGCACTGAGTGGCTGTTCTCTTTGGAAGGGCGTTGGGGCTGACCACCACTGCCACTGCCTCCCAAGCCAGGCTGGTGCTGTTTCTGCCCATCCTGCTGCCTGAGCAGGGGTACAGGACATCCCAACGGGCCTCCACGGCATCCAAAATGCGTTCAAGGAGCACGTCGCTGAACCTGGAGGCTGCAGTCCTCTTCAGTTTCAGGGCCATGTCTTCCGTGCAGCAGTGGTGGTCTGGAAGCACTGAGACGTGAGCTTGCAGCTGGACTTTAAACATGGCGCCTGGCGTGATGCCGCAGCGGGGTGATGGTGGGCGGGTGAATGAGAGCCCACCCGACATGGAAATGGCGTGTTTCCCGGCAGTACGTAAATAATGTGGCAGGTTTGGGATGATACAGTCATTGTGGCTGTTTTGCCCGCTCGCTACCGCACTTAGTGCAAATCTGGGATGATTCTGCCCAGGGCCTTAGTCTAATGTTTCTTCTGAAAGATCATGCCTTTGACAGCGTGGCACTTCTCCAGCACTGGGCTGGATTCGATTTTTGCTCTCAAGTCTTTAGAGTGGGACTTTCAGTCCACAAACTTCTCATTCTGCAATAAGAGTGTTACCAACTAAGCCCCGGCATCACAGAAGTGTCACTGTTGTGCTTCAACACCACACTACCGGCGTGTGAACCTATCTGGCTTGTTGTACTGTTGGAGGTGCCTTCCTTCTGACGTGACAACAAACTGGAGCCCTGTCTGCCCTTCAGCTGGATGACTACCTAAGGAGAGCAAACCAGTTCTCCAGCTTTTCTTGGTCAATATTTAGGCTTCAACCAACATCACTAAAGAGAAACAGATTATCTCATCATTTATTGCATTGCTATTTCTGGGAGTTTGTCCTGGACAAACTGGCTGAAGTTATCCTTACATTACAGCAGTGACTACACTTCAGAAGTAGTTTATTGACTGCAAAGCATTTTGTGATGTCCCAAGGTCGTGAAAGGTGCGATATAGATGCTAGTCTGTCTTCTTTTTTTTACGTACAACTGGAACTATAATCTGGATTTTACAGTGAGATCAAGGATTGTTATGTTATTCCTGTTTTTTTCAAGCTTCTCCCTAAGACTTTAGCTCTTTCTCCACAGGTGATGGGAGCAAGTCTCGGGTACCCCATCCATCATTCACATTTGAGCCAGTGCTGGGCAGCAAGCTCATCGACTGAGGAGCCCTTCAGAGTTGACCAGCCTTGTCTAATTTTAAAAAATTCGTTCATGGGATGTGGGCTTCGCTGGCTAGACCAGCATTTATTGCTCATCCCTAATTGCCCTTGAGAAGGTGGTGGTGAGCTGCCTTCTTGAACCGCTGCAGTCCATGTGGTGTAGGTACACCCACAGTACTGTTAGGGAGGGAGTTCAAGGATTTTGACTCAGTGACAGTGAAGGAACGGTGATATATTTCCAAGTCAGGATGGTGAGTGGCGCTTGGAGGAGAACTTCCGGATGGTGGTGTTCCCATGTGTCTGCTGCCCTTGTCCTTCTAGATGGTAGTGGCCGTGGGTTTGGAATGTGCTGCCTAAGGAGCCTTGGTGAGTTCCTGCAGTGCATCTTGTAGATGGTACACACTGCTGCTACTGTGCATCGGTGGTGGAGGGAGTGAATGTTTGCAGATAGGATGCCAATCAAGTGGGCTGCTTTGTCCTGGATGGTTTCCAGCTTCTCGAGTGTTGTTGGAGCTGCACTTATCCAGGCAAGACTGCAGAGATGTACTGTCCGGCTGGAGTCATTGGAGTGCAATCAGGAGTGTGATGCAGGGTGGTCTCTCCACGCTCCACACAAGCATGCTCCCAGCTCAGGAGAGTTAAAATGCATCAATTGTTGCTTCAGCATAGAGCAGCTAAGCTGGCACTGAACAGAAATTGAACTTGGACCTTTTTATAGATCCGTTTGGCTTAGCAGTTTATGAGGTAGAACCTTTATCCACTGGGAAAATAGTGGCCCCTAAACAATTCAAGATGTTATTCTTTCAGGAAAACAACTGGCCCAATGTACATCAAAGGGATAGAATGCCTTACAAGCACCAGTAATAATTAATTGTTGTGCTTAATTCGCTTGAATTTGATTTTATGTTTAATTATGGTGCCTTCTTAGTTTGGGGGCCTTTCTTTTAGTGTCACTGGGACGATTCAGCACTATCCCTACTGGGTTATTTAAAACAGACAACATGTTAGTAATGAACTCATGACAAAGCTCATTTACGTTGTACAATATTGCCACCAACTGGTAGAAAAATTATATTGAAGACATTCCATATTTTTGTTCTGTAACTTTGCCCCACAATAATAGGGAGTAAAAGTCAGAAATTGACCCTCTTAGTGGAGAGTTTTGTTCACCTCCTCACCTTTTAGCCTATTTCGATCCCTTCCCCCCACCCCACCCCCACTAGGGATATCTGTCATTTGCTCGTCCTGCTTTCTACCCTTAATGTCACCATTAACACATTCCTTAGCTAATATCACCACCGTCAACACCCCTTTGACCTTTTGTCTATGACATCTTTGGCAATCTCTCCTTTGCCTCCACCTATCACTGGCCCTCTATCCAGCTCTACCTGTCCTACCCCGCTTCAACCAGCTTATATTTCACCTCATTTCTATATTCCCTCAGTTCTGATGAAGAGTCATATGGACTCGAAACGTTAACTGTGTTCCTCTCCGCAGATGCTGTCAGACCTGCTGAGTTTTTCCAGCTATTTTTATTTTTGTTTCAGATTTCCAGCATCCGCAGTATTTTGCTTTTATCTAGTTGAAGCCTTGTTTTGCTTGCGGTTTTAAAATTAAATTTAATTGAGTTTGCGGATGGGGGATGCAGCAGCCTAGAAATTCGATAATGCTTCCAAATGGCGGGTGGCGCACTTGCACGTTCTCAACTGGAACTGTGTCAACTTCCATATTGGTCTAGGCATCAAGGGAGGCTCCCAGAACCTGTGCCTAAAACAGGCTTTAGTGGGCCCATCGCATTTATAAGTAAGGGGCCTAGTTCCTGTGTGAGGCCTTAATTTCCTTCACCAGGTTGTCTTGCTTTGAATGTAGAGAATGCTGGACTGGCTGCATTCAGGAAACCCATGAGGTCTAATCCTTTGCAAGCCACCATGAAAATCTCAAGGTGGAACTGGGAAGTGCATGAGTGCTCCTCCTGGGCCCACATAAAAAAAACATGGGTTGCTCCTCCCCCTAATCACTTGCTCCCACTCTCGGTCTTCACCTTGACCCAGATTTCTTCCCCTCCCTTGCAAAATACGCCTGGTAGCTACAGTCGCTAATGCATCACCCTGAAATTCAAATGGTCTTTGCTGGTGAGCTGCCTGGTGATGTGGATCAGGTGGCTGCAGTTCATTGGTCTGATTGGGCCAAGGCCCAACATTGGCAAATTGGCAGAAACCAACTTTTAGACCAGTGTACCGGAGCATCCAAGTGCAGAGCCAAAGCAGCAGGAGACAACTAGGCCCTGCTCTCAGGTGCTCCATTGTGAGGAAGG
Organism: Cetorhinus maximus; assembly: GCF_964194155.1. Lineage (NCBI taxonomy): Eukaryota > Metazoa > Chordata > Chondrichthyes > Lamniformes > Cetorhinidae > Cetorhinus > Cetorhinus maximus. The sequence continues at coordinate 4,002,053 of NC_135886.1, read as the reverse complement.
TAAAACCTCCTCATGCTCCTGAAGAAGGGGATAGGAGAAACCATCGCATGCTCCACTTGCTCACCTACTCATACCCATAGTGAAACAGCAGTGGTGGAAGTTTGTTAACAGGATGGTCACCTGCTTGCTCAATCCACTTTGCACTTTTTCACACTCCTTTTAAAATCCATGAATAAACACCTCTGTGTGAAATGGATGCACTGCTACAAACTTTGCTTCCCGATAAAAATGGTGTGATTCTGTGAGAATCGTATTACTGTAATGAAGATGTTACAATAGATTTTTAGTATGATTTCCATGAGCCTTCACTTTATTCAACCACAGACCTTGGTGCTGGTTATCGGGGACTCACTTTGACCTCCTCCAATGGAAACACGTGTCCCACTTGTGTTGGACAACACTGGTTGGAAAGGACAGTTGAAACAGATGAACAAGATGACGGCATTGTGACTGGAGAAAGTGTTATCTAAATGGTTACGAAGATGTGCTTTTTAAAGATACAATTTTTAATTTTTCTTTTTCTGGCTTGATTTTGGAAAAACTGGAACCCTGGAAGAGACAATAATGAAGCTGCCCAGACACCTACAATACACGCAGGTTCACGTTCCACCAAGTGGGATGAGAAAAATGACAGACACTCACTCCCCTGGAAGACCCCATCCCCTGTTGGCCTTGCACCATCCTGAGACTTTCCAAATGTTTCTGAGATGAGACGTCAAAATGCAATTGCCTGTTCTGAAACAATAACTGCAGCAGACATGAACTGATAAGGGGAGACGATGGTGTAGTTGTATTGTCACTGGACGAGTAATCCAGAGACCCAGGGGTAATGCTCTGGGGACCTGGGTTTGAATCCTGCCAAGGCAGATGGTGGAATTTGAATTCAGTTTGAAAAAAAATTTCTGGAATTAAAAGTCCATTGTTGTAAAAACCCATCTGGTTCACTAATGCCCCTTTAGGGAAGGAAATCTGCTACCTACGTGTGACTCCAGACCCACAGCAACATGGTTGACTCTTAAGTGCCCTCTGACCAAGAGCATTTAGGGATAGGCAATAAATGTTGGCCTAGCCAGCAATGCCCATATCCCATGAATAATTATAAAAAAATAGGATTTCCCTGGAATATACAGCCAGCAGGTGAAAGAGAACAAAAGGCCATTCTGCACTGAACACAGGCTGCCTGAATCTGTGTGCCTTCTCTCTCTCTCTCTCTAGGAAGTATTGAGCCCAGTTTTGCAAAATAATCATCCTGAGGAGTGAAATCTACAGCGAACCGAGACCTCTTGGTGGGGGGCTCATACAATGACCCAGCAAGACAACGGAACAAAATGTCCACAATGTAGAATCACTGCATCGAGACCAGCCAAAGACCAGCTAACCGTATACACCTCTGTTTTATTTTTCCTGAACTGTAAGAATCCTATAAGCCTATCTTGTTCTTCCATCTGTACTGGGGGAGGGGGTTGCGTGGGTGGAGTGTCTGTGTGTGCGCGTGCCAGATGAACGTGAGTGAGTGCGATTTACCTCGTGTTTTTTTAAGTTTGGGAAATAGTTTCAATTAATTTATCTTGTCCTTTGTTTAACCAAAGAAAATTGTCTGACTAATTCTTTACAACATAACAGCGTAAGCGGTGAGGCTGTTAGAGAATTGGCAAAGCACATCCTCCCTGAATTCACAAACAAACCTATGATGGCCAAACCTTGGGTGGGAGAATAGGGCAGTCCTTTCACCCTCCTCTATGGTTGTAACAAAACCAATGGGATGCGGGTTGTGGCAGTGCACGTATCATATCATAGAATCTGACAGCACGGTAGGAGGATATTCAGCTTACTGCACCTGTCCTGGATCTTTGGAATTAGTCCCACTCTCCGGCTGTTTCATCACAGCCCTGCAATTTCTCTCTTTCAAGTAGTTACCCAGTTCCCTTTTGAGGAGTACTTGGAAACTATTTGACAAATAATTTTATTTGCAAAATGACAAACTTCAAATCAGTACATCGTATTCACAGAAATCTACGTCTTTACATAAAAATATCATTTGTAATATGCACAGTTAAATATAAAATTCATTATATATATAAATTAAAATAAATTAAATAATGAATTCTTAATGGCATTTTGTGCAGAGACATAAAGTAGCTGAGAATAAAATATATGTGAGCGATGATAATGAATGGGAGACACTGTGGAACCTGAGGAAATGTTCCTTACCTGCTCTCCAGTCTACCTGTAATCCTGCATCGCAGACTCTCACTCTCCCTTCACTCAGCTTGACATGGCGGGCAAGGGCACTGTGGGCCTCTCCAACAGTTACTCAATGTCATTGCCCCAGAACATAATTATGCAGCAGAAGGTGAGAGAGCATGTGCTGGCATTCGATCCCCTGAGAACATCATGTGCCAGTCTCACCGGTCTTAACTGGGGGCTGCTGAAACTTGTGAATGGCATCGAATGCATTTGATTGCCAAGCATTGCGTAATGAAGCAGGACAGCTTGACTGACTGAGCGTATTAACCGTTATGCCATTGGTCTAGCAGGTGTTTCATCTTCCATTTAGAGTATTTTTTCTGTACGTCTTGACCATGGATCACCACACTGGAGCTGTCCACTGCCACGTGTCTTACCTCTGGGGGGTGAAGAACATCCCCGCCCAAAACCTGCCCGAGGGTGTTATCGGAGCGGTCCCAGGATTGTTTGAGAGAACACGCACTTGGAACAAAGCCAGCTACCTCCCTGAGATGGAGCACTGTACCACAGCATGGCATGTCACCCTAACGTCCCAACCAAGAGCTTTTGGCAGATGGATGTTAGTCATTCAACTCATGCATCAGGAATTTATGAAGAGTGTACCAAGAGATGTGGGAAGTGCTGGTAACTGGGTATTTTTGGAAGTGGTTAATATGCAGTCTGAAAAAGGGCTCCTGGGATGTTTGTACACGGTGCCACTTGGGATGAGTAGTTTGAGCATGAGGGCGAACACAAGACGATGGGTTGGATTATATGCTGGGAGCAGTCTCCCCGCACTCCAGCATAAATGTAGTGGGCGAGATCACCTCCACTTGGTTGGCTCGTCCCGTTTTAATTTGAGGGCTAACGGTCCTTTAATTATTAGGAGACGAGACTTCCGGCCCCCTTCCAGCAGTAAGTCCCGCCTCCTGGAGCTGCCTGCCCGTTGGAGGCTGCGGTATCAGCAGCGCCACCAGGAGCAGTGGCCATGGTCAGTACTGCGACGAGGACATTGAAGTGGCGTTCGGGAATGGACTGGGCCTCCAGGCAAGTCCGGGATTTTTACAGGTCCACCTGCCTACTTTCCCACCCCATGGGTGGCATGTTGAACCCAGCTCAGTGTGAGAGAATGTGAAGCGGGATTAAGGGAAAGAACGCTTGCATTTACATAGTACCTGATCACATCCTCAGAACAAGTTAAAGCCCTTCACACAATGAGTTACTTTTTGGAGTGCAGTGACTGCTGATTATTATTGCTGATCATTATTGCCTCAGAGTTTCATGATGTGGAGGAATTAAGGGATTTGTTTTCATTTTGTTTTCTACTTGTCAATCAGAATGAGAGAATGATTACATTATAACACAATTCTAATTTCTTAACCCGCAGTGTCAATGAAATGAAGCGAATATCAAAAGAAACCCTATTTAAACATTCTTTTTCTCCTTCACTTTAACTGTATGTGCAAAAATCCCCACATACCTCTCCAGAATGCACAGGAGTGTAAGCGGCAGCTACGGCTGAGTGGGGGAGCACTCTCACTGCCCCAGGTTCAAGGCCCACCCTGGGGCTTGAGCACAAAAATCAATGCTGACACTCTAGTGCGGTACGGAGGGAATGCCGCACTGTCAGAGATGCTGTCCTTCAGATGACACTTTAAATTTAGGCCCCATTTGTATGCTCAGGTGGGTGTAAATGATCCCCACGGCATTTTCTGCAGGAGAGTTATCCCCAGTGTCCTGGCCAATATTAACCCCTCAACAAACATTGGAGAAGATCGGGTTATCTGAACATGATCACATTGCTGTTTGTGGGAGTTTGATGTACACAATTTGGTTGCCATGTTTCCTACATTACAACAGGTGACTTCACTTCAAAAAGTACATCATTGGCTGTAAAGCACTTTGAGATGTCTGGTTGTGATGAAAAATTGCTAGTTTCTCTTTTTGTTGTACCACATTCACATCTTTCGGCAGGGTCACTGAACAAGCTGATCTTCCCCTCCTCTCTTTATAAATCACACCACATTTTGTGAAAAATATCCCTTTCTCCAAACTCAACATAAAACCTGACATCTGTACGCCCTTATTATTCTAATTCATTTCTTGAAGAATATGTTACAGGATTATCAACATCAAGTTCAGTTGTGTCAGTGAAAGGGAGATGAGGGTCACAGTTCTTTCCAACATAGCACTGGCAGGTGAATTTCTCTGCCATCTGCTGCAGATCATTCAGGGATGCTTGGCCGATTACTGCAAGACGCCCGCTTTCTTTCCTGCGTATCTTGAAGTTGTTTGGGTTCAAGTGCAGGTAGTCGCTGGACTCCCAGTTCTTTCTTAAACACCTGCCCTTGTTGCGGCACAGTGCTCTGCTGCATAGTCTTGCTGCATGCGTCACATTCAAGACGTAGTGACTCAGGACATTGTCGACAATGCTCTGCAACATTGTGCAGGTGTGCTGCAAGAACGAATGAAGAGTGGTGAGCACGACGAAGGTTACAACATGAAGCGGTAAAATCTAGGCAGCTCCCGACAACAAACGATGCCTTAACAACCTAATTAAAAAGAAGCAATCAGCCCTGATGGGGAAGGGAGCGACAGTCACCAGAGCTCCAAAGCGCTGCAACCTTGAAGGGTAAACTGCATTTAGGCCCTCAGATTGCTACAGGACACTCCCATTTAGAACCATAGAACCATAGAACACTACAGCACAGAAAACAAGCCATTCGGCCCTTCTAGTCTGTGCCGAAATATTATTCCGCTAGTCCCATTTGCATGGTAATTGAAAGCAGGAGCCACCTCAGGCTATACTTGCACTCTCCCAAGTGGTTGAGTGCTTGCAGCATAGACCAGTGAATAGGCCACTGACTGACCTTTTTGCTGGGGATATGGTTTATTTAGTAAGGGAGGCACAAAGCCACAGAAGGATGTAAGTAAATACATTATAATAAAAAAGTCACCAAAGAAGGCTGTGTTCTAATTTCAATAACCCTGAAATCTACTACATATGTCACATCTCTTTGGTTGAAGTATCCTACAGGGATTAACATATAGGCACAATCAAGCGTAAAACCCCATGTTATGTGTCCTATTCTGTCATTCCACCCTTCAGCTCTAGTTGATTACTCTATCCAGATGATATTTCTTTGGTGCCTATAGTAGTTGATAGGTATTAGCCATAGACCACAAGGGACCATAGGCATCTTTTAAGAGACAGTTGGTTATATAGCTCGAGGGGCACCACTCCACATCAAACATGGCACAGGTGAGGAGGCAGTCCCCAAGTTTACCTCAGCTGGGACAGGAATTAAGCCCATACTGTTGGTGTTATTTTGAACTGCAGGCTAGTCAGCTAGTCAAGTGGGTTAACCGGCCCCTGTGCTATTAGTATGGAAACTATTATGCTTCACTGAGAATTTCATTATCTTGATCAATATTTAACCTAATAAGTTTTGATCCCATTTCTAACCAGATATTTATGCATTTTTATGCTACGTCTACGATGAGGGTTTATGTTTGTTTGCACAACATTAATATTACCACAAATTGAAGATGTACCTTGAAAGAACCAGCACAGATTTGATGTGCTGAGTAACCTCCTATGTTGAGCTATTCGATGTTCGACACACTCTTCACGCCAGAGCCATCAGGTCATTTTTCCATCACTACCTTACAACTTATCGACTTACTTAACTAGTGTTACTGGGACACGTTGGGCCATTTTCTCTGGCGTTTGGTTGACTATTCCCAGGTTAAGAGGTTATTATAGCTGCAAACTCTCATTCACTTCAGCACGACTACATAAAATGAAGCAACTATGGCTATTCTCTTAGCAATTTGGATCATGATAAATGAAAAGCTTGAAAGGAAATCTTACATTGGTTTGAGTTATGTTAGAGCTTTCCCAAACAACGATCCCAGCAGCTCCCAGAGAAGCACTTTCACCAATCGTACTTACAAGATCGGCCTGAGGAGAGATTCTTTAAGTTAGTTCTTGACATGAGAAGGTTACATACTGAAACTCTTTACTGTGTCAGTCTGTCAATAACTCCCAGACTCTATAAGTGAAAACAAATGAATTTACAAGTTTTTATTTACAAGGCCTATGTTGTGGCCTGACCGTCTTGCCATAACACAGAAATGCAGTGACCTCAATCAGAAGCAGGCAGCTTTAACATAACCCAAAAGCAGTCCTACTTGCCCTAAAAAAAAACCCAGTAAAAGTACTGATTGGTTCAGTGGCTGAGCACAAAATCAAGACTGACGTTCCAGTGAAGCACTGAGAGAGCATTGCACTGTCAGTGAAATACTGAGAGAGCATTTCACTGTCAGTGAAATACTGAGAGAGCATTGCACTGTCAGTGAAGTACTGAGAGAGCACTGCACTGTCAGTGAAGTACTGAGAGAGCACTGCACTGTCAGTGAAGCACTGAGAGAGCATTGCACTGTCAGTGAAGCACTGAGAGAGCATTGCACTGTCAGTGAAGCACTGAGAGAGCATTGCACTGTCAGGGGTCACATTAAACCGAGGCCCCATCTGTCTGTTCGGGTGAATGTAAATGATCCCATGGCACTATTTTGAGGAAGAGCAGGGGAGTTATCCCCGGTCTTCTGACCAAGATTTATCCCTCAATCAACATCAGCAAAAGCAGATTGTCTGGTCATTATCAAGTTGCTGTTTGTGGAAGTTTGCTGGCTGCATTTGGCTGCCATGTTTCCCACATTCCCTACAGCAGTGACTACACTTCGAAAAGTACTCCCTTGGCTGTTAAACACTTTGCGACATCCAGTGGAAGGTGCTATATCAATGCAAGCCCTCCTTTCTTTCTCCCAATAGGAGTCCTGATTTGTCTAAACACACTGTTGACACATATCATGATTGGCCATCCCTCTTCTCAATTTCAAGCTCCCTAATCCTTCCCAATTTCACAGCCGTTTGTACCCAGACAAGATGATGCTCCAAATTTTAGTCTGTTATGAAGTACTTGCACTTTGCAAGCTTTGGAAAGGGTACAGAGAAGAAGGACGGACCACTCCATGTAAAGTGTAAAGCAGGTGAACGGCAAAGAAAAATTCAAGAAGTTCAAGCCTTGCAGTCCAGGAAGAGGGTAACTAAAGAATGGAACTCAATGCATTAAAATATTTAATGGAGTGGTAGGTTACAGTTCACTCACAGGCCAGAATTTTCCAGCCCCTCACACCAGCGGGATCTTCCAGTCCTGCCGATGTGAACGGAGACTTCAATGGGCTCGCCAACCCCACAGCAGTTGGGGGAGGGGAGGGGGTTGAGGGGGTAGGGGGAGGGGGCAGGAAAATTCTGGTCTCAAAGTCCGAGTTACACCAGCTGGCAACATACACTTTTCCATCTATGTTGTAGTCTGGGGTTATGGATAGTGCCGGCCGAGGCTCCAACATTCTTTCCATCATAAGCCTGATTAGGAATCTCTCCCACTCTTAACGCCGGCCGTTGGCATATGTTGAAAGGATTTGCAGGCTGATGCTCAACTTGTTTGGCCATGTTAACGAATGCACCTACTCTGGACGTCAAGACCTGAAGTGGGAGGCAGGGATGCTACCCACTGCTCCACAAAAACTCCCTATTTAGTGGAGTTGATAAGATAAATGCACAATATTACATATAAGTAAGCCAGAAAAGTAGGAACAGAGGACACCAATAGAACTAAATCCAAAGGCATAAATCAGATAACAGGGAGAAAAAAATTACTCAGAGTGATAAATGCTTGGAATAAGCCTGCCACATGGAGTAATGCAGGAAAAATCATTAAGGGCGTTCAAATATGAAAAGAACGAGTTTAAATGCTCAAGGGGTCAACTTTGATGGATTTTTTTTGTACCTGGTTTTGTTTGTCTTTTTCTAATTGCCAGTCAATAAAAGGCCCCTGATAATCTCACATAGGAAGGGTTGACAATACTGACTGGAAAAACATATCCTGGTGGTACGATTCTAAGAACTAAGGAATTAGCTATGTTGGAATGGCAACTGTGGTTGAAGTTTTAAAGTGTTTCCACACAAGAATAATGTTTGCCAACTGCCTGGCGCAATTCATCAAATAAATGTCGGTAACTGAGCACAGTGTCAGCCAACACTGAAACTCAAGCCCCAAACCACAGCACTGTATTGTGAACAATTTCTTTGGGAGCAGGTGGGTGGTCAGGGATGGGTGTCAGGGAGGGAAAAGGTGGAAATAAAAGGATTAATCTTATAGTGAAAGGACTGCCTGAGAGATTCTGCAAATTGACCGCACATACCAGCACAGTTGATTCACCAAATCAAAGCCTTCTCCTGCTTAACATGTGAGGAACGTTTGAGGACCCTGGGTCTATACGCGATGGAGTTTAGAAGGATGAGGGAGGGGATCTGATTGAAACTTACAGAATACTGAAAGGCCTGGATAGAGTGGACGTGGGGAAGATGTTTCCGTTAGCTGGAGAGACTAGGACCCGAGGGCACAGCCTCAGAGTAAAGGGAAGACCTTTTAGAACAGAGATGAGGAGAAACTTCTTTAGCCAGAGAGTGGTGAATCTATGGGTCATTGCCACAGAAGGCTATGGAGGCCAGGTCATTGAGTGCATTTAAGAGCGAGATAGATAGGTTCTTGATTGGTAAGGGGATCAAAGGTTACAGGGAGAAGGTGGGAGAATGGGGTTGAGAAATTTATGAGCCATGATTGAATGGAGGATCAGACTTGATGGGCCGAATGGCCTAATTTCTGCTCCTATGTCTTATGGTCTTATGGTCTAATATAGACCCAAAAGAGAGTTTTACTTTCCTAACACAGTATGGTAAAATATATAATGCTACCTTTGCTGGTGTTCTTGTGGAACACTAAGTATTGTTTGCCTGAACTATTTACTGTTAGCAGATGCAGCATCTTTGCCTTGTCAAACACAAGACTCTGCTCCTTAATGTTAATTGTATATATTAATGGAAGGTTTAATTGTATTGAGGTGATGGACATCAACTGGGAATTCACTTGTGCTCCTACAAATAGAATGTTCGTAGGTTTTCTTTCAATCTTGTCTTTTATTTTTGCAGTTTCCCTTTAAGGGGGTGCTTTTTAATTTGTCTCTTGATTTGTTAATTTAGTTTATTTGTTTTGACTCGAAAGAGATACAAATTGAAGCAGACTGAAAACGTGGCGATTGGGTTTTGGAAGTGCGTGCTTTTAATGTGTGTCTCTGTGAATAAAAACTTATAAAGGGAAAGGTTGGACTCCAGCTCTATCCTTCACCACCTGAATTTCTGGACTACAACACTTGGAACTGTCACATAGCAGATGAAGTCCTTCAGCAGTGCCAACTACCTGCTTCTGTCCTTTGGCACTTACACTATATACTGCTACCTTTGGCCACTGCTAGCTGCTTACTGCAACCCTTGGTACTGTCAATCACCAGCTGCTGTCTTTTGTTTTTTTTGGTATCACCGTCCTTTGGTACTGCTGGCCAGAGGCACTCTGCAGTGACACCAAAAAAAATTATATATTTTTAAATAAAGCACAAGTGAAATCTCGCCAAAATTTATGGAAGGTGACCTTAAATATCATTGAAAATTATATAAATCATATGTCACACTGTCCGGGTCTTCTGTTGGTTCCCAGCTGACCAATATTGAGAAAACCATAACGTGAGAGCCTATTTTTTTGGGGAACAAAAACAGAAATACCTGGAAAAACTCAGCAGGTCTGGCAACATCGGCGGAGAAGGACTCAAAACGTCAACTTTGCTCTTCTCCGCCGATGTTGCCAGACCTGCTGAGTTTTTCCAGGTATTTCTGTTTTTGTTTTGGATTTCCAGCATCCGCAGTTTTTTGTTTTTATCTCTATTTTTTTGGGATCCTGTTCCTATGTTATTATATCTGAAATGGATTGCGACCACTCGTTTTATCCATCCTTCCCTTTTGATAATGTTGGTTGTGCCATGCACTGTTTCCTGCCCAAGGTAGGAATCCTTGAGTTGATAATATTTTTACTTTTACTTCACTGGTAAGCAACGGGTAGAAGACTAGGGACTGAATGCCCCTGTCCGCTGGGAAATAACCAAGGGTCAAGGACTCATTGAATAGCTGCAAATCTCTGTCCTAGAACTCTGCAACATTTTACCTTATTAAAATCTCTCTCCAACTTTCTTTTATTAATTCCAGGCATGTGGTTGTCACTGGCGAGGCCAACATTTCTTGCCCTCCCTAATTGCCTTTGAAAGCATGGTGGTGAGCCACTTGCAGTGTAGGTATACCCACAATGCTTTTTCCTGTTAAGGATTTTGCTAAGATTTAAGACTCAAACACATTGCTGTGGGACTGGAGTCCCATGTAGGCCAGACCAGGTAAGGATGGCAGATTTCCTTCCCTGCAGGTCATGAGTGAACAGTGGCAATCTGTTAATTTCATGATTATTAATGACTAAAATTTTACTCCACATTTATTGGTTAATTGAATTTATATTCCCCCGAGCTGCCATGGTAGGATTTGAATGCTTGTCTCTGGAGTATTAGTCCAGGCCTCTGGATTACTAACCTAGTAACATTGCCACTATGCTACTCTACCCTAAGCTATTTCTTAAAATTTAACTCTTTGACTAAGCTTTTGGTTAACTGCCCTAATATTTCTGTTAGCTCAATGTTAGTTTTCACCTGATTACACTTCCTTGAAACCTTGCTATTTTAAGTAAAGGGGGAGGGATGTGGTAAAGTGAGGTACCCTGTCTCTTTAAGAGAATGCAAGTATATTGATCACGTGACTGCACTGACGAATCACTGTACAGCGTAGGCAACTGGGAACTGTAAGTCTAGCTCTGGAGGTTTCTGAGTGAGCATGTATGATCTGGTGCTCTGCCCTACGCCTCAATAAACCATCACTGTTTAATTTTACATTAGTCTATCCTTGTTATTGATTGCAAGCAGCAACAGAAGAGAACATAGGAAGGTATGCAGTTCGAGTTCAGTTGACCAATGAACTCATTTACCCAAGACATAAAAGTGGCGACGAGGATAAGGAACAAAAAAATATATATTTTAAGATGGGTGAGCAAAGCATTGGAAAGAGCATCTCTACTTAGCTTGTAAAATAGGTGACAGCTGGAAATTGGAACAGAAAGCAATGCTGCAGTTTAAAATTTAAAAAAACCCTGTAGAATCGTGACCACTGCCAAAACTCAATAAGAGTGCGAAACATAGCAGAGAAAAGCTGACAGATGCAGAGGCAGAGTGAAAAAAAAGGTGGCTGCTCTTAAAGTGGCAATACATTTAAAGAGGTGCATGCAAGAAAAATGGCTATGGACAGAAAATGATAAGACATCCCAGGGAGAGCGTAACTCTGTGCAAGGTAAAACATGAATCGATCAACGACAGTCAAGAAAGCCGTGGTAAGCCAAGCACCTAAATTTGTCATTAACAGGGAAGCCATCAGAAGTGCAGCCCCCTTGCAATCGTTCATGATGCAGTCCGGGCGTGTCGATCCATTTAACCCCATTTCAGATGACTGGCCTCAGTATGTCAAATGCCTAGCGCTCTGTTTTACCACTAGCGACATCACGGGGGAGGAGAAGAAGAGGGTGATTCTTTTGACCTCCCGCAGGAGAAAAACATATGGGCTGATCCACAGCCTTATGTAGCGTGACACCCCCGACTAGAAGACTTTCAACGAGACTATAAAAATTGTACAAAACCACCTGAGACCACAACCCTCAGTTACTATGCAGCACTTCAAGTTAAATTCAAGGAATAGGCTTCCAGAGGAGGCAATAGCTGACTGTGTGGCCGTTTTAAAGGCATTAACTGAGCATTGCGAATTCGGAATGTCCATTAGTGATATGTTGAGATAGGCTGATATGCGGGATAGGAAATGATGTTATCCAAAGGCGTTTGCTAGCCGAATCTGGTCTAGACTTCAGTAAGGCATTAGAATGAGCTACCGTGATGGAAGGTGCTGTTAGAAATTCCAAAGTTATAAAAGATACACAAAATGGTGCTGTCCATCTGGTTGAGTGGGACAATCCGGCAGCAAAAGGCGCGAAAACATCTGACTCCATAGAAAGGCGGGAAACGCTCTCTCGCTCCAGACCATTGAAAAACAACGGCACTGCAGTGAAAACCCACAAAATGGATGAGAGAAATACATCCAGACTCCAGTGAACGAACGACAACTCAACAAGCCGAGTGCTTTTTCTGCCACCGCTATGGCCACATAATGTGGCACTGCAGAGAAAGGCTAAAACTGCACTATAAAGGCAGAAGGAAAATCGTGAAATATGCCTCATGGAAGATCCAGAAGAAATAGAATCAGACATCCATTCGTTATATAACCACAAAGAGGGTAGAACCGAGCCAATCCAAGTAATCATTACAGTTAATGGACAACCCATTAAGATGGAAATTGATACAGGAGCGGCGATGTCCATCATTGGAGTGCATACATTTAGATATCTGAGTGAAGGAACCCATCCTTTGAAGTTAGAAGTTTCGGACACAAAGCTGTGGACATGTGCGGGTGAAGAAATAAATATGAAAAGGGTATGATAAGTCAAGGTGCAGTGTGAGGAACAGTCGGCAAAATTACCCCTATTTGTAATGTCAGAGCAGGGGACCGAGTCTCCTTGGAAGGAACTGGCTGGGAGAGATAAATCTTGAGGGCCCGCTAAGCTCCCAATTCAAACCAGAAGTGTTGCTACAAGAAAAAATAAGTGCACAAAGACCCAATGGAAGTAGAAGTGTTGCACCAGGCAGAGTTCAAGCTGAAGTTAGCATCCTTCGAAAGGAAATGGAAAATCTATTAAAGGACTTTCGTGTGCTACAAAATTCAATCAACTCCCAATTTGTGCCACGAAAAAGATATGAAGAAGTAAAGAAAGAATTAAGCCTGCCTCTGGCCAAGTTAAGGAACAAATTAACTGAGAAGGGGCAACGAAATGCGATTCTCCAGGAAACTATTAAAGAGAATAGGAAAGAATTGGAAGAGCTGAAGCAGCAGCTGTGTAAAAGCCCTGGAGTTTTAAAGCTAGAAACCCCTGAATTCTCAGAAGAGTTGTTGGAAAATCCAAATACTGAACTCATTCATGTTCAGCTTGTGCCTGAGTCTAGACCAGCCAACAGCGAAATTAAAGAGAAGACAGAGATATGGGTCTGTGCTCCCAAGAAAAGGACATACAGGAAGAAAAAGAGAAATTATTGACAGTCCTCAGAAAGAAAAACAAAAATAATTTTTATTCTTTTCCTCTTTCTCCTCACCCATCATGTAGCTCATCGCTGTATTGCTTTGTGCTTGTTGCCCTTTATCTGTTTTAGCTTGGAGGGGAGGGGCAGCAGGAGTGAACGTGACTGCACCTGGAAGGTAGTGAAGTCATCCACTGAGGGACATAGTGGGGAACTGCCCCTGAAAAGGAGGTCTCGGAAACACCAGCCGAGGTTGTTGGGCTAAGACGCTCAACCTGTCAAAGAAGGGTCTCCTGAGGGACTTGACCTGTAAATAGTTATTGTGTAAATAGTTAATGTGTTTTAAGCTTGTTAGCTGCACTTTTAAGTAAAGAGGGAGGGATGTGGTAAAGTGAGGTACCCTGTCCCTTTAAGAGAATGCAAGTGTACTGATCATGTGACAGCACTGACGAATCAATGTACAGTGCGGGCAGCTGGGAACTGTAAGTCTAGTTCTGGAGGTTTCTGAGTGAGCACGTATGATCTGGTGCTGTGCCCTATGTCTCAATAAACCATCACTGTTTATTCTCACATCAGCCTCCCCCAGTTATTGATTGCAAGCAGCAACTAAAGAGAACATAGGAAGGCGTGCAGTTCGAGTTCAGTTGACCAACGAACTCATTTACCCAAGACATAAAAGTGCCACATAAATGCAACTTATTGTTATTTTACATGAGCCACCACACTACCTCAACAGCTGGCTTTACATAGCTTACAGCTTAAATTCCGCTCCAGATTAGTTGTTAGCATGTGATGAATTGTTCACAGTTTATCTCCTTCTTACCTCAGAGAGGATTTCATTCATTGAATCACGATAGACTACTCTGGTGTAAGGATAGACTGGCAGGGAATAGTTCTCCCTGGAAAGTGATGCAACCCTCATCGCCTCTTGGACACGATTCTGTACAAACAGCTTTGTGTTGTAGGAAGAATTGAATACTTTGGACAGATAAATACTTGGGTAAAGTGCTGTGCTCTCTTTCCATAGCCAGAGGAGTTCATTGTTCCGCGATATTGCACGTGTCGGACATGTCCCTGTGTATGCTCTGTTCCTGTCCTTTTGCATATAGTTGTAACAATTGGGGAACAAGTAGAACCCCCATAATTGGTTTGGTCTTAGCTTCTTTCCCAGCTGCAGAGACTTTAATAGAAAATCTTTGGCAGCTTCTTCAAATTCAGTCTTGGCAACTGCAGCTGCCCTTTCCCATGTTAAGGAGAGGTCCCTCTGCTGGGCGAACTCAATAGACTGGTGTTGGTAGATTACCTTGTGGAGCCAGTTCCGACCCCAGAGGGGCCTCCAATTTTCCCAGTCAATAACTGCTAACCCTCTGGACATGTTGGATGGAATTAACTCCTCAATGTCCTGCTCAGCCTTTAGCAAGTGCTCATCTATTTTGACCTGCTGTGGGATGCCACCATTGAACTCCTGACCCGTCAGCTCATCATAGTGAGGATAGTAACCGAGCATACGGTTGAAGAAGATTCTAATGTCCTGCTGAAGTGGACTTCTCCGTGTGGTAGATATCATTGGAAAAGAGGTTAAGTTGAAAGTTATTCCGAACTTTCTTGTGCATAGCTCTGTTGGTGCGTTCCACGTCACAAGAAATGGAAATCTTTGTTTAAGCGGAAGGGCAGTCTTAAGTTGCGGCTGGCTGAAGCAAACTGGGACGAACAAGAGGTGCCAAAAAATGGCCAAACCATTAACGCTGCAACTGAAACTTCCTAAAAGGTTGGATGGCTCCATCATGGGAATGTTCTTTGCAGTTTCTGAGGAAAAAAAATAGGTGGAAACGAAAATTGTCACGTTTGAAAATGTGCACATTGAAAACCTATTTAACATTAAAATCCAGCATTATGTGTAGCACTTAGGTAACTACCACTTATCCCCAAGCCTGATATACCAACAAAAACATGTAATTCTACCAATTGGTAAAATTAGAGATTGAGTAGTAGAACATTAATTTGCAAAATACACTTATGGACACATGCATTTATATTAAATTTTTGTGTGCATTACTTTTGCACAGATTTTAGTCGAAAATAGGTTCAACTGTTGTGTTGAAGAAAAGCATGCAATAACTTGGTCTGAGTGCATTAATAGTTCATATTAATAGTCCCTACAATATACAGTGATTGCACCTCACAAGTTACTTCATTGGCTGTCAAGGGTTTATCTTGAGGTCATGGAATGTGCTATATAATCTGTGTGCATATAGGAAGAACTTCAAGTTTTTCAGCTAGACAGAAACACAAGCTAGTGGAACTTGCCCGTGAGTCCCCATAAAAGTGGTGGTGCTGCCTGTGAATCCTGGCGCTGGTGACTGCGAGTGCTGCCCGAAGCAAGGTAGGCAAACAAACCTCGAAGTCCCGAGTGAAGTGCAGCTCGCCGGGTGCATGTCGCTTATGTACAGTTGCGAAACACGCTGGCGTGCAATCACACTGACATGCCCAGATGATCCAGCGTGGGGGCGGCGACGATTCCAGCGGGCAGGGATTATAATGAGATGCTAAAGTATTGAAATTAGGTTCCCGACGCGTGGCAGTGGGAAATGCAGTTCGGCATTGACCGGTGGAGCGGACGATCGCAAACTGGCTTCACGACAGTGGGAAACCAATTTTTGGCCTTCTCACCTTTTTGCGACTACCCCACTCCCCCACCAACGGGGCCAGAAAATTCCAGCCTACGTTTTAATAATGCAGATTTGGTTCTATATCTTCCCGTAGCCCAAGACACTCAACCTCACTATTAACCACCCGGCCAATCTTTGTGTCATCCGCAAACTTACTAATCCTACCTCCCACATAGTCATCTATGTCGTTTATATAAATGACAAATAATAGGGGACCCAGCACAGATCCCTGTGGTACACCACTGGACACTGGCTTCCGGTCACTAAAGCATCCTTCTGCCATCACCTTCTGCCTCCTACAACTAAGCCAATTTTGTATCCACCTTATCAAATTACCCTGTATCCCATGTGCCTTTGCCTTCTTTATAAGTCTCCCATGTGGGACCTTGTCAAAGGCTTTGCTGAAATCCATATAAATTACATCAACTACACTACCTTCATCTACACACCTGGTCACCTCCTCAAAAAATTCAATCAAATTTGTTAGGCATGACCTCCCTCAGACAAAGCCATGCTGACTATCTCTGATCAAACCTTGCCTCTCCAAGTGGAGATAGATTCTCTCCTTCAGAATTTTCTCCAATAGTTCCCCTACCACTGATGTGAGACTCACTGGCCTGTGGTTCCTTGGCTTATCTCTACAATCCTTCTTAAATAGCAAACCACATTAGCTGTTCTCCAGTCCTCTGGCACCTCCCCTGTGGCCAGAGAGGAATTAAAAATTTGGGTCAGAGCCCCTGCGATCTCCTCCCTTGCCTCCCTCAGCAGTCTGGAACAGAAATCACCTGGACCTGGAGATTTGTCCACTTTTAGGCCTGCCAACACCTCCAATACCTTGTCGCTCCAAACATCAGTTTGCTCGCAGTCTCTCTCCCCGAGTTCGATACCTGCATCCTCATTCTTTTGGGTGAAGACGGATGTGAAGTATTCATTCAACACTCTAGCGATGTCATCTGGCTCTACTCATAGATTGCCCCCTTGGTCCCTTATGGGCCCTACTCTTTCCCTGGTTATCCTCTTCCCATTGATATACTTATAGAATATCTTGGGATTTTCCCTACTTTTACCAGCCAGAGCTTTCTCATATCCCCTCTTTGCTCTCCTAATTGCTTTCTTAAGCTCCACCCTGCACTTTCTGCACTCCACTAATGCCTCTGCTGATTTGCTTCCCTTGTACCTGCTAAACCCCTCATTTCCTTCTCATCGTAACCTGACTATCTCTGGTCATACATGGTTCTCTGGGCTTGTTACTCCTTCCTATCACCCTAAAGGGAACATGTTGAGCCGGTGCCCTCCCTATTTTCGTTTTGAACACCCCCCACTACTCCTCTGTAGATTTCCCCACAAGTAGCTGTTCCCAGTCTACCTTGGCCAGATCCTGCCTTATTTTACTAAAATCCACTCTCCCCCAATCTATAACATTTTTTTGCAATTTGTCTATTTCTTTCTCGATAACAAACTTAAACTGTACCATGTTGTGGTCACTAACACTAAAATGCTCCCCCACCACCACCTCAGCCACCTGTCCGGCTTCATTCCCCAGAATTAGGTCCAGCACTGCGCCGTCCCTTGTTGGACCCTCTACATATTGACCTAAAAAGTTCTCCTGTACACATTTCAAGAAATCCACTCCATCCAAGCCCTTAACACTATGAGTATCCCAATTAATGTTGGGAAAGTTGAAATCACCTAATATAATTACCCTATTGTTATTGTTTTTACACACCTCCACAAATTGTGCACAAATTTGCTCCTCAATTTCCTGCTGACTAGCTGGGGGTCTATAATAAACACCTAACAATGTGGCTGCCCCTTTTTTATTCCTAAGCTCTACCCACAAAGCTTCATTCGATGCCCCCTCCAAGATATCATCTCTCCTTACTGCAGTAACTGACTCCTTAACTAATAATGCAAAGCCTCCTCCTCTTTTATCCCCTCCCCTGTCTCGCCTGAAGATTCTATATCCCGGAATGTTGAGCTGCCAATCCTGCCCCTCCCTCAACCACATCTCAGTGATGGCTACTGTATCACAATTCCACGTGTCAATCCTCACCCTTAACTCATCCGTTTTACCTGTAATACTCCTGGCATTAAAGTAGAGGCCATCCAGCCTTGCCTTACTCCCTTGAAACTTAATGCAGCTGTACTCCCTCTGACTTGATTGTTTTACTGTATTATGATGCGCCCCTATTCTGCTAACATTCTGTGTCCCCTCCCCCTGCCGAATTAGTTTGAACTCCTCCCAACAGCACTAGCAAACCCGCCTGCAAGGATGTTAGTCCCGCTCTGGTTCAGATGTAGACCGTCCCGCTTGTACAGGTCCACCTTCCCCAGAAACGGTCCCAGTGATCCAGGAATCTAAAACCCTGCCTCCTGCACCAACTCTTAAGCCACATATTCATCTGCGCTATTCTCCTATTTCTGAGCTCGCTAGCACGTGGCACTGGGAGTAATCCAGAGATTACAACCCGAGAGTTTTTCTTTTTAGTCTACTGCCTAACTCCCTGAATTCTTGATGCAAGACCTCATCCCTCTTTCTACCTATGTCATTGGTACCAACATGTACCATGACCTCCGCCTTATCACCCTCCCCCTTCAGGATGCCCTGCAGCCGTTCAGTGACATCCTGGACCCTGGCACCAGGGAGGCAACATACCATCCTGGAGTCACATTGACAGTCACAGTAGCGCCTATCTGTTCCCCTGACTATAGAATCCCCTATTACTATTGTTCTTCCTCCCTTCCTCCCCTCCTGTACAGACAGGCTGCTTATGGTGTCAGAAGCATGGCTCTGTCGGCACTCCCTGGAGGAACCAGCACCCTTATCAGCCTCCAAAATGGAATACCGATTTGTGAGCGGGACCCCAGAGGACTCCTGAACTACCTGCCTGTTTCTTTTGGACTGCCTGGTGGTCACCCATTCCCTTCCTTCTCCAAGTCCCTTCAGCTGCAGTGTGACCACCTCTCTAAACGTGCTATCCACGATGCTCTCAGACTCGCGGATGCTCCACAGTGTCCCCAGCCTCTGTTCCAGCTCTGAAACCCGAGCTTCCAGGAGCTGCAGCTGGACACACTTCCTGACACATGCTGGTCCCGGGCACTGGGAATGTTCCCGGCTTCCCACATGGAGCACGAGGAGCACACCACAGCTTTGAGCGCTCCTGCCATGACTTATCCCTTTAAATTAAACCTTTTAAATCAATTACTCTAGGGCCCTTCTTTCCTGATCCTCGTTACTATAGAATATAAAACTATAAACCACAAAAAGACCTTAATCTATGAGCGATTAAAGTAGTAAATACTTACCTGACCTTACCCACTACTTACCAGTCATTCCTTTCTCTTGTAGCCTCTACTGCTGAAGCAGGGCAAGACCATGCTCTGAAGATTTAAGAAGTTGGATAGCGAGGAAAAAATGCAAAGAGCACCTCTTCCCCTCTGCACCAAATTCCCACTGCGCACCAAATTGCCAATACCCACCCCGACTGTGTCTCACTCAGGATGAGCTCTCTCCCCTGTTCGTGTGCAAGCACCGAGTTATTGGGTGAGAAATCGGACACATTAGCACATGAATTTTGGGTGCTACAACTGCCACTTGAGTTCTACACACCTGTGGGGCAAATCACATTGGACACCGTATTGGTGCAGGTTTTCACCTACACGCACAATGAATTTCCATTAAGAGTCAGAACAGCAGCTGGATCATGACATCAGTCATGTGTAAAACACAAATCTGATGCCAGTGCTGTCATTTTTGGAGCTCAGTGCTCCAGCTAACGCCCGCTCTTAAACTCGCACTGCTGGCCAAGTTCAGCAGCAGGAATGATCCCCCAGCAGCTCCATTTAAAATATTTACACTGCCTGCTCATCACTGGAACAGCCCTGGGCTGCAATCTTTGAGAAGTGTGCACACAGCTGCAGTTTAAACTGGGTGAGGAGGTGGCGAGGTAACGGCGCGGAGGGCAAATCAGAGGCCGCCCGCTAGTGAGGTGGCGTGTTCCCTGTGGCTGCATGAGTAACGAGGTGGGAATGGGATGGTGTGGCACGAAAACCCACCATTGCAACCAGCAGGTAAAATGACATCTCTCCCGCCTGCTCCCGCACTTTGCATAAACCTGGAATGATTCCGCCTGTAGAAACACACAACACAGAAAGAGGCCATTCAGCCCAGTGTGTCCATGGCTAACTCTTCGGAAGAGCTTCCCAATCCAATTAGTCCCGATACCTTGAAAAGGTCAATATATATCTATTTATAATAAACTTAACCTATAGGCTTTATATTTATCAAAAAAAAACACATTCCCAGTGACTGAATCCAAATAAACTCTGGACTATGCAGGAAACAGCTTTTAGCTATAACAAACTCAAACTCTGACTGAGTTTCACCGGAACACAACTGACAAAAACACTGCATAAACAGACGAAGAACATCTCAATAAATGGACTAGCTCAACCGTACACCAGGATACACAGATAGACCCACTGACAGTACATACATCAGATCAGCTCCTGTTTGCATTAAAACGGTCCAAATATAGAAAAATATTGCTCTTTAACTCGTGAACTAGTGACCACATGAGGCAGGCACTAGTTTGAAACCAAATGTGCATTATCGAAAAGTAGAAACATGCAGCCCAGAAAGGGGCCATTCAGCCCATCGCGTCCACGACAACTCTTTGGAAGATCTTTCCAGTCTAATTAACCCAGATACCTTGTTCTTTCATTATAGCCCTGAATAGGTCAATATATAACAGTGATAAATTTAATCTATAGCCTTTATATTAATCAGCTTAGCGGCTACAATAAAGAACATTTATGCCAACTGGGAACAGGAGTACAGCCACCCTTTAACGGCAAAGAACTGAACCATCAGTTTGAATGTTAAACTTACCTTTCTCTGGCTATTTTTGAGGTATCCACTTGGAGTTCTCTTGGAGTTTGTTGATGTGCTTCAGATTGTCCTGAGCCACAGTCAGTTGTAAGCACACTTATATAATTCCCTTTGAGTCAGTCTTCCTTGGAAATTGAATCACTTAGATGACGAGTGTGATATTGCTAAATAGAGATGTGTGGGATGAATGTAAACCTGTTAACCATTAGTAGCATTTGGCTCTTGCTGTTGCAAAAGATCAGGCTTCTAAAATTACCCCACATTATTCCACGTATTTTTTATCATAGATTGTTTATTAAGTTTCCTGGTGTTTTTGATGAGTTTTATTTCACAGGATGTGAAGTGTGTGCAGCTGGAAATTAGTTCATTGACTCCACGGCTGAGGCTTTACTGGAATTTTCCGGATAACACAACATTCCAATAAATATGTTCCTAGTGGTTTGGAAGGTAACAGTGACCAGAAGTAGTGAAGCCTTTCAACATTAAGAAAAGTGTTTTTTAAAAAAAAAAAATTCTCTCCCTCCCAAGTCATGACATCCTACTGTTCTGCAAGGACAATTTAGCAAATGTCAGCTAAATCTGGATTCAAAAGCAGTAATTGGAGGCAATTCAAATCATTGTGTGACTAAGAAATTCTAATTGGCAGTGCAGGTTTATAAGTCAAAATGGTGATCCTTCTTACCCATGGTCCTTAGAGTAAGTGAAGCCACTCTATAAGTTTGTAGTAAATGTAAGACCAGTACTAAATGTTGAGTTTAACCAAACAACACACAGTATTCTTTATCCGCATGATCTCTGTGCATACCATTGGTAGAATTGGCAATTTACAAGGAGTTGAATTGACAAGGAGTGGGCTCTGATCATCAACCATCCTGACATCCCAGCTGAACTTTTTAATTCGTAAGATTGCAAGATAACTATGGATGGGGAGTTCTATTCGGTTCGCCATTGTTCGTCCTCCCAGACCACATGCACTAATGTCCATTCATTGCTGCATTTAATTGATATTTAAATGATTCCTGTTTTAACCTCCCTCCTTGCCCCCATCCATTCCATTCCAAATATTAAGAAAGAACTTGCATTTATGTTACATCTTTCACAACCTCAGGATGTCCCAAAGTCCTTTACATCCAATGTCATTGTTGTGATTTAGGAAAATGTGACAACCAGTTTGCACACAGCATGACCCCACAGCATCGATGAGATAAATGGCCAATTAAGCTATTTTAGTGATGTTGGTTGCGGGATAAATGTTAGCCTGGGCATCAGGTGAAAACATTTGCTCTTCTTCAAATAGTGACATATGCTCTTTTACTTTACCTGAGTCTCGGTTTAGTGTCTTATATGAAAGATGGCACCCCCGACAGTGCAAAAGTCCCTCAGTACTACACTGAATTGTCAGCCTAGGTTAAGTGCTAAAGTCTCTGGTGTGGGGCTTGACTAAGAGGTGAGAGTGCTATAACTGAGTGAAGGTGATCAACGTTGATCACTTGTGTGAAGGAGAACTTCCTCATTTCAGTCCTAAATTTGCCTTTTACTGGTTTGAACCTGTGACTCCTTGTCCTTCTCTAGAAGTTTAATTGAAGGTAATATTCTATATTTATCTTTTATGTAACATTTGCTATCATATATACATCTATAAGGGCACCTCTGAGACACCTTCTTTCATGGCTGATATGTTCAAGTTTCTCCTGTCATTCCTCACAGTTCATATCATGAAGACTCAGCTTCATAGCTCTCCTATGCATTGCTTCCAACACTTAAATGTCTCCTTTAAGTCTAAGTGACCAGAACTGGACATGGTACTAATGTGTAGCCTGAACACAGCATCATGATGATCATGTCTTGCTTTAGCTAAATTGATTGTTGCTGTACATTGATTGCTTATGTTGCATGTTAAGTCTACAAAGTCTCCTAGGTCGCTTTCCAATTTTGGGACCCTTAGCTATCTTAGCACCACGCTTAGAGTGCACACTATGTTGCTCAAATCTTTCTTTCTATGTACGGTATTTTTTAATTGATCACATTAAATTGAATTAACCCTGCTTCACACATGTGCATATCTTGTCCAACTCACTTTGTAATGTCTGAACTGCCCCTCTGAGCCCACTGTGCCTCCAACTTTAGAGTCTTCTACAAATATGACTAATTGTTTTGGGTTTTTAAGTTGTTTGTGGAGGTTAGAACTGCAGGGGTCCCTGCATGAGACACCATAACCAGACATAACTCCTCAAACATCTTCAATACAAGCCTGAGGGAATCAGACTCCTGCATACCAAAGGTGTTATTCCGATGCTAGCTGAGTGCGCTGACGAGAATTGTTTGCAGCTGTGTGCTGCTTTCAGTGAATCTGAAATACTTCTGAAAGAAGCTTTCCACCAAATGAATTGTTGCCAAGAAACGGATGTCTTACTTCAAATGATGTCAGCACTGGATATCATGTCATGTCAAATGTCTGGCAGCAGAAAGGCAAAATTTGAGTCGTGAACTTCGCTGGTACAATGCAATGAGTCTCCTGTTGAATTTTCCTTTTGGGGAGAATTTTCTCCCCGTCGGGAGCGCGGGCGCGGGTGGGCGCGGAGCCGATCGCTGCCCGCGATTTGCTGTGTGCCACCATTTTACGTGGGCGGGCCAATTAAGGCCGGCCCAGCAGCATGACATGGGCGCGGTAGCGCTCAGCACTACCTGTGTGGGTGGGGGAGGAGGGAGAGTTAGGGCCTGTGCTCTTTGGCGCATGCTGGTGCAGCTCTGTGCCTCAGGGAGATTCATTTCATAATGAGAATTTTAAACAAAGAAGGTAAAAAAATCGTTTACACACGTCCTCTCATGTGACAGCAGCATATGGGCTGGGACATGTTTTTGAAATGTCCAAAAAATATTTATTAATGTAATAAACCCTTCATGAAACCTCATCCCGCCCGTGGATGAGGTTTCATGAAAAATGTGAAGGCCGCCTGGGCTCTTCGCCTGGCCGCCAACCTTAAGGTTGGACGGGCAGCCCTGTCAATATCTTTAACAAAAACAAAAATACCTGGAAAAACTCAGCAGGTCTGGCAGCATCTGCGGAGAGGAGCACAGTTAACGTTTCGAGTCTGAATGACCCTTCAACAGAACTAAGTAAAAATAGAAGAGAGGTGAAATATAAGCTGGTTTAAGGGGGGGTGGGACAAGTAGAGCTGGATAGAGGGCCAGTGATAGGTGGAGATAACCAAAAGATGTCATAGACAAAAGTACGAAGAGGTGTTGAAGGTGGTGATATTATCTAAGGAATGTGCTAATTAAGGGTAGAAAGCAGGACGAGCAAGGTACAGATAGCCCTAGTGGGGGTGGGGTGGGGTGAAGGAATCAAAAAAGGCTAAAAGGTAGAGATAAAACAATGGATGGAAATACATTTAAAAATAATGGAAATAGGTGGGAAAAGAAAAATCTATATAAATTATTGGAAAAAAAAAGGGGGGGATCAGAAAGGGGTTGGGGATGGAGGAGAGAGGTCATGATCTAAAAGTGTTGAACTCAATATTCAGTCCGGAAGGCTGTAAAGTGCCTAGTCGGAAGATGAAGTGCTGTTCCTCCAGTTTGCGTTGAGCTTCACTGGAACAATGCAGCAGGCCAAGGACGGACATGTAGGCATGAGAGCATGTCAATATCTTTAATTGGTTTACTAATGGCCTTAACAGGCCGTTGACAGCTCGGCGGGTGTGCAGTTGATTCCGGTGTGCACCCACCGAACGGAAGATCGGGAATGACGCGCGGTGACATCGGGACGCACGCCCGATGTTACCAGGCGTCATTTTACCCGTCGGCGTGCGGGGCCCACTCCCCACACGCCGAACAGAAAATTCTCCCCAAATTCTTCCTGCGATCATTTTATTCAATAACAGAATCGCACAGGCAAAGCTGCCAAAAAAATCAGCACAATAGGAAAAGGCTGGCCATCTACCAGAAGAATTTTGGTAGCCATGGAGCATTTGGACACCAACAGACTGGAATTTAGGTTCTCCGTCCATTGAGTTAACAACACTGGGGAAAGGCACTGGGAAAATCACAAGTAGCATCACTTTAGCTGCTCTTACATGTTTTCGAATGACTAATTTTCTGAGGTGCGCCAATGAAAGTCTGGGTAGCAGCAAGCCCCCTCCTTTGTCAGGCACACAACAATGAAAACAGCAACCTGCAGTTACATATTATCTTCAATGTAGAAAACGTCATCACGTTTTTATAGAAGAAAGGGAGGAAAACAGTAAAAATAAATGTAAACAGAAAGGAGTGAACGCCAGGTTACCCTGGGATATACAGGAACAGTGACTGAAAACTTGGTTTGAAAGATGGTTTTCGGAAAGCCTGTTAAAGTTGGAGAGAGAAGTGAAAGGCAGAGGGATTTAGGGGCGGAATTTTCAAATGTCTGGCCTACATGACGCAATCAACCAAAGATGCAGAATGAAATGCTGGCTGTTGAAGGCCGCAGCAAAGGGTTATTGGGGTCAGTTCCTGAGAATCGACAAAGATCATGGGATGGAGGGGGTTGGTTAAAATTTGCGGGGTTTGGAGGAGTGGGGGCGCTCAGTAAAGTTCATGGGGCATAGGAGGTGATCAGTAAAGATTATGTGACCTAATGGGGTATTGTCAAAGGCCATGGAGGTTTGGCAAAGATGGTGGGGTACAATGAGGCATCAGTAAAGATCGTGAGGCGTAAGGTGGGGTTGTTAAAGATCGCTGGGTGTAGGTAGGTGGGGTCACTAAAGATCATAGGACATAAGAAAGTTGGTAAAGATCGCAGGGTGTAATGTGGGATTGATCAGGCTGCCTGCCAGGCAGGAAACGGAATTGGAAAATGATAAAGAGGTCCTGCTGTTAAATTTGGCAGGACCTCCATGTCTTCGAGATTTGGGGATCTTTCCCCCTCAGACACCCTCCTTACCCGCCTCCCTGAAAGTACTGGGGTCATGGAGTCACACTTTTCGAAAAAGAATATGATAAATGACATAAAACGAGCACCGTTGGTTTGTTGATATCGTTGCATCAGTAAAATTCCAGCCACTTAAATGTGCGTGATTCTTAATAGCTCTGGCACTGTTGAAGCTATACAACAAGAAGATGCTAAATGCTGCTAATGCTCCTTTAACTGATAGGAGGAGCCTGATTTTGCATCTAGTAGCATACCCCATGAGTTAGAACTGCTTGCGCACATTTATATTTTAATTTGATGGAAGTGTGAGCCAATAATGGAACTGTGAGGACAATGGGCCATCTGGGATCTTGGAAAATAATGGCACTAGCAGTTTATCTCCTTAACCAATGTCATGAACGTTGAATTTAGCAGGACAATTATCTTTTAAAATGTACCTCAAAGCAAAACAGATGGTTCTGAAAAGGAGGACGGTGAATCCCCGGTAAAAACCTGAGGTCCGCGAGGAGCCCATTTGATCATAGGCTGCCATTGGGAGAGAAACTAAAATACAAATCCATTAAAGTGTCAAGTGGCAGTTTTAAAACCTTTTATAGTATCTCACAGAACAGAGAACAGCTGCTGCTGAGATGCAGGCAGATAAAAAAAATTGGGTTGCTCCCAGGGAGGGCTTCGCTGTTCTATAGGACATGATGGGGAGCAGAAATAAAACTCTCCACGGGGAAAATGATTTTACCAGAGGCGACCAAACTGTTTAAAAGTTTCAGACACAGGGATCCCTGGAATTCCAGATCGTCAGGGACTGCTGTGATCTAAGGGAGAGGAGGATTTGTTGAGATGTGTTTTACTGGCGGTAATCAGATCTTGGAGACTCAGGCGGAGTGGGAAGATTGTTGAAGGACACTGGAAGTTTTGACCTGGTGTGGCAGGGAGTGGTGACCTCCTGCTGGAGAGCTGGGAATGAATTTGTGACTGTTCCTTTAACGCTACACATCTGCTAGAAGCATGGCATAGAGTAAAAATGGGCTTCTAAGACATATTTGGGTTGTGTTGATGAGATGATGCAAAACTTACTTTTTTTTACTTAGATGTATCAGTTGCCTGTTCATTACTGTTTGATCTATGTTAATGTTAGCTTGTTCATTACAGTAGAAGTCTCAAAAATTGAAACCTTGGCTGGAATTTTCCAGCACCCCACCATGGCAGGTTCCCCCTATGGTGGGGGCGGCGAGCCATTGAAATCTCCATTCACATCGGTGGGACAGGAAGATCCCGCTGGCGTGAGGGACTGGAAGATTCTGGCCCTTGCCCCTCAGCTTATTTTAGTTGGCACCGTGTGGAATTCGCTCCTTCTTAGAAGTTATCGGTCTCTATGGGGATCGTAACATCAGTCAGATTTAAGTATTGGGAAATAAACAGAGGAAGGACTGAGCAGGAGGGTGAATTAGAGTGGGGAAATTCAATTGCAAATCAGGTACAGAAAGAGAAATAAAGAAAGGAAAGGAAAGATTGGATTAAGAAAGAGAGAGAGAGAGATAGAGAGAAGAGACGGAAAAGTAATTAGTTACTGGGCTGAACATTCTGTGGTGCGTTCAAGTGGGCAGTTATTGTGAAAATGCAGCAAGATCATGATAATCACAGGGCATTAAGCATTAGATGCTGATTTCACAAAGCTAATGATGGATCAGTGTAAGTTAGCCTGCAATTTGTGGCGATTTGCAATTCAGGGGCTACACCTTCCTTGTCCTAAATTGCTGACTGATTTGCATATTAACACGAGATGCGTCATTCAAACACCATTATTTTTCCAGCAAAATCCAATACTGATTTGGGGTTGCAGCATGACTCTTTAGCATATCTGATCTTTTTAAATTTAACCTCCTAATTGGCATTCAGGTAGGGGCTGATGCAGTGCAGTGGAGGTAGCACAATGTTTGGTGATCTACAACCATGGTAACAGCTTAGAAAAACTCAGCACATTGTGGCAAAGTGGCCGCTTTAAAGAGATGGTTAAGCACAGGAAAAACAAATGAGCTGTGTTATTAAATTGGACATTAATTAAAGGACTTGTGTAAATATCATGCTTCACTCACAATTAACTCACCCAACCTTTGGTTACATTTTCTTGCCTAAATATTTTTGCAGATTTTATTTTTACTTAAAACCTATTTTTGTTATTTTGTAAAATCAGAGTTGTTTTTACAGCTGGAGACTTAGTTTCAAAATCCATACTGACTTCTCAAGGGTAGTGAGTGTAGGTGTTTTGTGCACTTCAGGCAATTTCAAGAGATGCCAAGTATGTTCCTCACGTAAAAATATCTTGATTCTCTTCAATGTTGGGGCCAACATTTTTCACCAATAACATAATGTAAAAATAACTAATGAAGGCTGGTAGCAGGACCCAATTATTGAGCTGTCAGCTTTGCTTTTTCAGCCCTTTGAGAGGCAAATACTCCAAAGATATCACAGCACGATAAGCCCATGGAAAATAATATCAAGATCTGGAGGAATGCGGGAGGGCACAGCAATAAACTCTAGTCTTCAAAATTATCAGGCACCCGAACCCAAAAAAAAAAAATCAAGAAATGGTTATATTTACTCAGGTTAATTCACAGGATGCTGCCAGTTATGTGCATTTGCTGGTAGAAAGGAAGCTGAAGGGCACAGTGCATTAAAAAAACTCTGGCCTGGATTTTCAGCGAGCCGGGATGTCTCAGGACCCCTTCAAAAAATGGCGGGTCCCGATTCTGAGATTCCTGACCCATTCCTGGACGGTCCAATTTTCAGGACTGCCTTTAAGGTCGTGGGCTGGTTCAGGTTACAAGCCTGCAACCCCCAACACCCCCCAACACCCCCCCCCGCGCCTCCCCCCACCCCCCAACCCCACCCCCTGTCCTGGCTGGCTCCATTGCGGAGACAGACATGTCCAAGTCTTCCGCAATTTTCATGGAGCCGGGCCAGGTTTTCAAAGAGCCGTGGCTCACTGCCCCTCAGAGGAGTCATGAACCATACTCTGCATGAGGGGACCTTTGAAAAGGTAAGTTTAAAAGTTCCTCCTTATGCCCCCAATGTGAAGGTAAGGTCCCCCAAACAACCCATTGGGCCTCCATGCCCCCCATGCCAAGGTAAAGCCACCCACCAACCCCTCATGGCTCCATGACAGGATAAGGCCCCTAAACCCACCCCCTATGGCTCCTCATGCTCCTCATGCAAAGGTATTGCTACAAGCCCAGACAATCATTCGGCTTCTAAAACACCAGGGCCCTGGGAAAAGTATTGGTTGATTGACAGATCTGACTTTCTAATCTTTGCTGTAAATTTCACAGTGTTTATTTACACATGGTTAAGAGGTTTCAAGTGCTTGCAGTTTCAGCCATTGAAACTTTAAAGGGTCTGGATGATTGACACATTTATTGCCCTGTAGTAAAAAATTAGCTTTTTTTTGAAAGTGGAAAATTATCATTGAATGACTGTGTTTTTTAAAAGATTTTTGCTACATGTCTTACTGTTACTATAGAGTTTGTTGCTTTTATGCAATGTACAGTGGTTGAATGGGCATGGCAGTGGCATAGCTTGGCATGGTGGGCATGAGGGGCCATAGGGGTGGATGGCAGGGGCGTAAGGTGGCATGGATAGAGCATGGGGAATGTGTCGGGAGTGAGGGATGAAGGGCCTTGTGTTTTTATTTTAACTGGTTTAAAGTCCCATAGCACCGAGACCGGCCTTTTAAACAGCCCACCTCGGCACCTGGCAGCCTCTGTGGCTGCCTCCGAACTTTTTCCCAGGCCAGACACCAGCCTGCATTCAACCCCCCGGCAATGAAGATCCCACCTTTGCCGGCACTTTCTCCTGAGGGTGGTGGGTGGGCCGAGCCGGGAATTTTCCTGACTCCTGCTACTTGCCTCGGTGATGAAAACCCAGGCCTCGGCCTCCGACCCTTGGTCTTATTATAGTTCAGTTAAGATCATTAGGTGAAAGCCTCACAGGGATAATGGGAAATATATTAACTTAGTGGCTAGGATTTTCCCTCTGGGCTAGTAAACCCTGCTGTCAGACTGACATGGGGGTTAGAAGGACGCATCATGTGATTTTCCCTGGAGTGGCCAATTATTGGGCTGAAGGAGGGCTCCTTGTAGTGTTTAATTGTTCTGTGTTTCATTATGTGAGTCTGTTTACTGTTGATACTCACTGTGCTTGATTGGTTTAGCCTGGGTGTAGACTCAGAGAAAACTTAACAAACTGTAGGAAGAGCGGGAAGCCAGAGCTAGTAGCACTGAGTAGACCCACTAAAGCACTGTGACTATAAACTGTTACACACATTGAATCTAGCATCATCTCTGCACAGCTCTGAGAGATATAAATACTCAACATCCTCTGGCAATCAGAAGCCTTTCAGCATCCAAGGAGCAGTAGGTTGCAATGGAAGGTGGGTGAGAGAGAGGTTGTTTCAAAATGGAGGTGCCCTCGCTCCAGCTTTTTAAAAACTAAACTTTATGAAATATTTTTTGCAGTCAGGCTACCACTGTGTGGGGAAAGGAGCCCATCTACAGAGTGGCCTGTGGCTACTGCTGCACCCAAGCAGGGAGGGCGGAGCTTGTCTGGAGCACTATACCCATGTCTGCCATCAGGCTATCACCTCTGAGCAGTTTAACTGACTCTCATGCCTGTGGGAATGTGAGGGCCGACTGGAAAATCCCATTTTGTGTTTATTCGTTGATGGGATGTGGGCATCGCTGGCTAGACCAGCATTTATTGCCCATCCCTAGTTGCCCTTGAGAAGGTGGTGGTGAGCTGCCTTCTTGAACCTCCGCAGTTCCTGTGTTGTAGGTACGCCCACAGTGCTGTTAGGGAGGGAGTTCCAGGATTTTGACCCAGCGACAGTGAAGGAACGGCGATATATTTCCAAGTCAGGATGGTGAGTGGCTTGGACCAGGTGGTGATGTTCCCATCTATGTGCTGCCCTTGTCCTTCTGAATGGTAGCGGTTGTGGGTTTGGAAGGTACTAGGGAACCTTGGTGAATTCCTGCAGTGCATCTTGTAGATGGTACACACTGCTGCCACTGTGCATCAGTGTTGGATGGAGTGAATGTTTGTGGAAGGGGTACCAATCAAGCGGGCTGCTTTGTCCTGGATGGTGTCAAGCTTCTTGAGTGTTGTTAGAGCTGCACTCATCCAGACAAGTGGTGATTATTCCATCACACTCCTGACTTGTGCCTTGTAGATGGTGGACAGGCTTTGGGGAGTCAGGAAATGAGTGACTCACCACAGGATTTTTAGCCTCTGACCAGCTCTTGTAGCCACAGTATTTATACAGCTAGTCCAGTTCAGTTTCTGGTCAATGGTAGCCTGCAGGATGTTGATAGTGGGGGATTCAGCTATGGTAAAGCCATTGAATGTCAAGGAACGATGGTTAGATTCTCTCTTGTTGGATCTGGTCATGGCCTGGCACTTGTGTGGTGTGAAAGTTACTTGCCACTCTTCAGCCTAAGCTTGGACATTGTCCAGGTCTTGCTGCAATTGGACATGGATTCAGAATCTGAAGATTAGCGGGTGGTGCTGAACATTGTGCAATCATCAGCGAACATCCCCACTTCTGACCTTAGGATGGGAGGAAGGTCATTGATGAAGCAGCTGAAGATGGTTGGGCCTAGGGCCAAGTTCCCTGAGGAACTCCTGCAGTGATGTCCTGGAACTGAGATGATTGACCTGCTTCCTATATTTGGCCTTAAGTT
Source organism: Cetorhinus maximus (assembly GCF_964194155.1). Lineage (NCBI taxonomy): Eukaryota > Metazoa > Chordata > Chondrichthyes > Lamniformes > Cetorhinidae > Cetorhinus > Cetorhinus maximus. The sequence goes on along the minus strand of NC_135886.1, from coordinate 3,970,466 downwards.
GCCGGTTAAGTGGCTGGGTCAGCCACCTGCCACAAAACTCGCCTAAGAGGGGGATGTTGCTTTAAACCAGCGTGCAGGAATGTGGCACAATTTTTAAATCCTGCCACCTCCAAACCTGGGCCCCACTCAGAGCTAAAACTCAAGCCCTGTATCTATTTTCTATTCGGTTTTATTCATCCTGTCTGTTTGTCTGTCGGAATTAAGACTGCTGCACTTTGAAGTCTCCACCTTTTGTTGTAAATACAGTACAGTTTTGAAAGAAAAAGAGGCAGCTATTTTTATTCCATTTTTTAAATCATGTAAATGAGTCTCTGATGGAAGGAAGGTCATTGATGAAGTATGAAGAATGATGATATTTGTATTCATGGCATTTGGGCCTTGTGGCTTTGAAGGAATATAGGTCTACTTGAGCACAGAATAATACTTTACAATTACATGATGTAATCCTCCAGTCCTTCCAAAACAATGCTTCCTCTGATTTGCCATTAACAACTATCTCCGAAAATTTTAATGCTATCATCAATAATGGAGAAAACAGACAGAAAAAGAATACAGGTTAAGGAATTGTAAAACTGAGGGGAATTGTTGAGTGAACATTTATGTTGTGATCTTATTAAACGGCGGACAGGCTCGAGGGGCCGAATGGTCTTTGCCTCCTATTTTGTATATTCTTGTGTTAGCAGTTCGATGCGGTTGTGCCTTGGTTGTCTACACAGCATTTCCAGGAGAATGATCTGTGGCAAAGTCCTTGGCAAACTGGTAATGGGAATATTACATGTTCTAGGATCAAAGCAGATGTTCACATGGAGTAGGAGTTTAGCTGATCGTGGTTTGAAACCAAGTAATAATCATTACGTATCTACATTTTCTAAGGCAGGCAAACTCTCTTGCCCCAGCACTTATCTGAAAATAGCAAGCAAAACGCTCATAGGTACTTAGAAAATTTAATCTGTATGGTTTACCTTGAAAATTGGGCATCTTTCTCCCTAAGTCATTCTTAGAAAGTCAGTTCAATTATTAATTACGCTGGGATGTGGGGAAAGAATTTAACATGGGGTCTAATTGGCGAGTTCTTTCAAAGACCCAGCACAATAAGCTTGAGTGAATTTAAATCTGGTTTGCAGATTATGCAACTAAGGTGTCAGCAGAGGTTCAGTTGGTCACACTCTTGCCTCTGGACCAGAAGGTGGTAGCTTCAAATCCCACCCCAGGAATTAAATAGAAAAGTCAAGGCTGACACTCTAGTACAGTACTGAATGCAGTGATGTCTTTCAGGTGTGATGTTAAACAAAGGGCCTGTCTGCTTTCTAAGGTAGATGTAAAAGATCCCATGGTGCTATTTCAAAGAAGTGCATTACAGCCTTGGTTCAAACATGGACAAAAGAGCTAAACTCCTGAGGTGAGGTGTCCGAGTGTGGCATCAAGGAGCCCAAGCAAAACTGGCGTCAATGGGATTCAAGGGGAAAGCTCTCCACTGGTTGGAGTCATACCTAGAACAAAGGAAGATGGTTGTGGTTGTTGGAGGTCAGTTATGTCAGTCCCGGGACATCGCTGCAGGAGTTCCTGAGGGTGGTGTCCTCAGCCCAACCATTTTCAGCTGCTTCATCAATGACCTTCCTTCCATCATTAGGTTAGAAGTGGGGATGTTCGCTGATGATTGCACAATGTTCAGCACCATTTGCGGCTCCTCAGATACTGAAGCAGTCCATGTTCAAATGCAGCAAGACCTGGACAATATCCAGGCTTGGGCTGACAAGCGGCAAGTAACACTCATGCCACACAAGTGTCTGGCCATGACCATCTCCGACAAGAGAGAATTTAACCATCGCCCTTTGGCATTCAATGGCATTACTGTTGCTGTATCCCCCACTATCAACATCCCAGGGGTTACATTGACCAGAAACTGAACTGGACTGGTCATATAAATACTGTGGCTAGAAGAGCAGGTCAGAGGCTAGGAATCCTGCGATGAGTAACTCACCTCCTGACTCCGCAAAGTCTGCCCACCATCTAGAAGGCACTTGTCAGGAGTGTGATGGAATACTCTCCACTTGCCTGGAGGAATGCAGCTCCCACAACACTCAAGAAGCTGGACACCATCCAGGACAAAGCAGCCCACTCGATTGGCACCATATCCACAAATGTTCACCACTGATGCACAGTAGGAGCAGTGTGTACCATCTACAAGATGCACTGCAGAAATTCACAAAGGCTTCTTAGACAGCATGTCCCAAACCCACTACCATCTAGAAGGACAAGGGCAGCAGATAGATGGGAACACCACCACCTGGAAGTTACCCTCCAAGTCACTCACCATCTGACTTGGAAGTATATCGCTGTTCCTTCACTGTCGCTGGAACTCCCTCCCTAGCAGCACTTTGGGTGTACCTACACCATATGGACTGGCAGTTCAAGAAGGCAGCTCACCACCACCTTCTCATGGACAACTATGGATGGACAATAAATGCTGGCCCAGCCAGCGAAGCCACATCCTGTGAATAAATATAAAAATAAGGGGAATTATCTCTGGTATCCTGGCCGGTGTGATAACAGGACACTTAGAAAATATTAAAGGGATTAGACAAACTCAACATGGATATATGAAAGGGAAATCATGTTTGACAGACCTACTGGAGTCTTTTGAGGATGTAACTGGCAGAATAGACAAGGGAGAACAATAGATGTGTTGTATTTGGATTTTCAGAAAGCTTTTATTAAAATCCCACATAAGAGGTTAGTGTGTAAAACTAAAGCACATGGGATTGGGGGTAATATATTGGCATGGATTGAGAATTGGTTAGCAGGCAGGAAACAGGGAGTTGGAATAAATGGGTCTTCTTCGGAGTGGCAGGCAGTGACTAGTGGGGTACCGCAGGGATCAGTGCTTGGGCCCCAGCTATTCACAATATATATCAATGATTTGGATGGGGGAACCATATATAATATTTCCAAGTTTGCTGAAGACATGAAACTTGATGGGAATGTAAGCGATGAGAAGGACGTTAAGAGGCTTCAAGGCTATTTAGATAGATTGAGTGAGTGGGTAAATACATGGTATATGCAGTATAATGTGGACAAATGTGAAGTTATCCACTTTGGTATGAATATTAGAATGGCAGGGCATTATTTAAATGGTGATAAATTGGAAAATGTTGATGTATAAAGGGACCTAAGTATCCTTGTACACCAATTACTGAAAGCAACTAGCAGGTTCAGCAACCAGTTAAGAAGGCAAATGGTATGCTGGCCATCATTGTGAGAGGACTTGGGTATAGGAGCAAGGATGTCTTACTGCAGCTGTATAGCGCCTTGGTGAGATCATGCCTGGAGCATTGTGTCCAGTTTTGGTCTCCTTACCTAAGAAAGGATATACTTTCCATAGAGGGAGTGCAGCGAAGGTTCACCAGACTGATTCCTGGGATGGCAGGATTGTCATATGAGAAGAGATTGGGCCGACTAGGCTTGTATTCACTGGAGTTTAGAAGAATGAGAGGAGATTTCATTGAAATGTATAAAATTCTGACAGGGATGGACAGACTGGATGCAGGGATGATGTTTCCTCTGGCTGGGGGTCTAGGATGAGGGGTCACAGTCTCAGGATATGGGGTAGGCCATTTAGGACTGAGATGAGGAGAAACTTCTTCACTTGGAGGCCAAGTCACTGAATATACTTTAGAAGAAAATAGATGGATTTCTGGACTCTAAAGTCATCAAGGGGTATGGGGAGAGCGCGGGAGTATGGCGTTGAGATAGAAGATCAGCCATGATCATATTGGGGGAGCAGGCTCGAAGGGCTGAATGACCTACTCATGCTCCTACTTTCTATATTTCTATGTTTCTATCCCTCAATCACTATGACAAAAAAAGAGATGATCTGGTGATTATGACATTGCTATTTGTGGGAGCATGGTGTGCACACATTGACTTTCACATTTTCCTACCTTACATCAGTGACTACACTTCATTGGCTGCAAAGCAATCTGGGATGAATGTGGTCGTGAAAGGAGCTATATAAATGCAAGTCTTTCTTAAACCGAATGGCTCCCTTCTATGCCGCATGATTCTAGTTTTAAGGTCAGCGACAGGTCTGTAAATGAATTTTGAGCTGCTTGATGGTGAAGTTTGCTCAGGCTTCTACCTGGCTGTTGCTTTATTATTATTTGTTTCATTTGTTGAATACACTGTGGGTAAACTGCAGCAGTTCAAGAAGGCATTCTTGCTCCACCTTCTCAAGGGCAGTTAGGGATGGGCAATAAATGCTGGCCCAGCCAACGATGCCCACATCCCATGAATGGATATAAGAAAAACAGACACTGAACAGAGTGAGACAATGAGTCCAATCAACTGACAAAGACACAAACTGGAGTGATAAATCATTGTCACAAGGTGAATAAAGTGACACACGCTACTTACTGTGTATTGTCTCTGCCCTAAGGCAACATGCTTCTTGGCAGCTTGCTTTGCTTTGACTCCAACTCCTGCATTTTTTGGGAGGAGATGTCATAATTCTCCACATTGCAGATTCTTCAGAAATACGTTTGTTGATGTAGTAAACTCAAGCCTCGACGTTTATCCTGTAACAGGGCCACATGGGGCCAATTTCAGTTTCCCATGCAATGAGGTAAATGTTTTGAGTCAATCTTTGCTTCCGGTCTGCTATAATTTGCAAAAAGGCCGTGTTAGTCTTTAACTTGAAACCCATTTTGTGAGACAGTCTTCACCCTTTAAACTGACGTAGCATAATTTGACTGATGCTTGGTTGTGTATACATTTGGAATGCCGCATTTAATTAGGCACATGCCATGATTTTTATTTTTGGAAATTGCCTTTCAAATTACATTTAATTATACAGGCTGTTGGAAATGACTCTCTGCATCATTAAATTATGTTGATTATTACTTTAACTCACCCTGTTCTGAGTGTAAATGCCTGTTGCACAAACATACCTTTCCCAGCACATAGTTCCAATTAAATTCAGGATTTGATGGGTTAAGTCCAATTTTTTGTCCATCATGTTGTTGATTAGTACATTTTAAAAATCATATTTTTCTACTAAGAAGTACTTACAAATTATATGTGCTTGTATTTGTACATTTGTGAAAATATACACCACAGCCAAGCATGTATTTTCATTTTGACAGTCCTATTCAATCTGGATTTTATTTGTCTTCACAAGGAGGAATAAGCCTGCGCAAAGATCTCTTTCCCAAAAATATGGGCATTGGGTGTGAATTTTATAGATAAATCTAATGATTTATGTTTCAGAATAGTGCAACTTTTTCCGCAGTTGTATTTGCATTCTTATAAATGTTACATTTGACTACCGAATGACCTGTACTCAAAAAGCTAGAGGCAGTGGAAAACTCTTTGAAAAGCTGTTGACCAATCTGATTGATTCATTTTGCATTCCTTCCTGGAATTCAGTTGCTAGATTTAGGAAATAATTGACTGGATGGTTTCTGGGATCGTTTGCTGCTTGATTTCCTGTACTTGAATGGAGTGGTTTTTGGAATGCTTAATGAGCATTAGGGTCTTAGTGAGACTGCATCTGGAGTACTCGGTACAGTTTTGGTCTCCTTAAAAAAAGCATAAACTTGTATTAGAAGCTGCTCAGAGAACGTTCACTTGACTGATTCCTGGGATGAGGTGGTTATCTTATAAGGAAAGGTCGAGTAGGTTTGGCCTATACTCATTGGAGTTTAGAAGAATGAGAGGTGATCTTATTGAAACATAGAAACATATAAGATATAGGATGTTAATGTCTTGTCAGATACATTATTAAGGTTTGTTAATGTTAACATTAAGAAAAATAGGCGATGGGCATTAATTGTCTTTGAGCACATATCAATAGGGAATAGTTGGGACACTGGGTTGTGTAGAAGAAGAACTGTGACTCTGAACAAGTCAATAAACTCTCGGGAAAGAAAAGCTCTTGGTTTTGGCTTCACCAACTGGCTTGGATCCTATTTACATAGGGGACTTGACTGGGTGGATGATATCCCTCTGTGGGGGAGTCTAGAATTAGGGGACACAGTTTAAAAATAAGGGATCTCTGATTTATGGAGATGAAGAGAATTTTTTTTCTCTCAGGGGATCATTAGTCGGAGGAATTTGCATCCCCAGAGAGGAGTGGAGGCTAGGTCACTGAATATCTTCAAGGCTGAGTTAGATAGCTTTTTGATCGACAAGGGAGTCAAGAATTATGGGGGCCAGGCAGGAAAGTGGAGTTGAGGCCACAGTCAGATAAGCAATGATCTTATTGAGTGGTAGAACAGGCTCAAGGGGCTAAAAGGCCTACTCCTGCTGCTAGTTCTTGTGTTCACATTAAACCTACAGGATAGCCCAGCCAATAAGTTTCATTAACTTAGCAATGACAAGTTGTGTATAAATAATGCTTTTAATGTACAAAGATGTTAATGTGCTTTACAGATGCATAATCAGATCAAAATTGACTCTACAAAGGAAAAGGTGATATTAAAGGTGGTGCTTAAAAGATTGGTCAAAATAGGTTTAAAGGAGGTCCTTAAAACAGAAGAGCGAGGTGGAGAGGCTGAAGGGTCAAATAAGAGCATTGCAGAGTATGGGGGACCTAGGAGAATTAATGTACGTTCACAAGGGATGGAGCAAAGGGAGGGACAGAGGAACAAAAGACCTGATTCAGAGGAATGGAGATTTCAGAAGGAGTTTGTGGGGCTTGAAGATGTTCTAGAGGCCTTGTTCATGAGTGAATCGACAATAGTTATTTCAACGGTAATACTTTTCTTAAACATATGGCGACCTGACAGTTGTAGTGCCACAATGCTGCCTAGAAGGCTTATGTGTAAAAGATTTAATGGTATTCATGTATTCAGCATTTATTAATATAAGGGAAGCTTAGAATATTCATTGCATGTGAGTTAAAGGACCATTTCCTCCAATTTTATAGATTGTGAAAAGTTATATTTTATTTGATATATCCAGGTCATTCGAAGGCCGCTTCTGATGTGAATGGGAGAAAGATTGTTAAATGCTTCCAAATCCATCTCACCTTGGAACCTGGGTGAATTCTGGAAATGATCTCATTGTATCAAAAAATTAGTCATGATTCCTGCACCTGACTGCCATCCATTTATAACTGAGTAAAGTGCACATGCGAATGTCAAATTAGAACAGTTTGGTTTGAGCATGTTGTATCCCAACATGCTCAAACAGCCTGCCAACACTTAAAGTTGAGGCCTGGACCTGAAGAGTGGCAACTTGGCTAAGGTCCTGAGGCATATCCACAAGGCACAAGTCAGGAGTGTGATGGAATATTCCCCACTTGACTGCTTGAGCGTAACTCCAACTACAAGAAGCTTGACGTCATCCAGGACAAAGTAGCCAGCCTGATTAGCACCCCATCCACAAACATCCACTTCCTCCACCACTGAGAAACACCGAGCTGTGTTTACCATCTGCAAGATGCACTGCAGAAACTCACCCAGGCTTCTTAGGCAGCACCTTCCAAACCTACGACTGCAGCCATCTAGAAGGCAACAGATACATTGGAACACCACCACCCGGAAGCTCCCCTCCAAGTCACTCACTGTCCTGACTTGGAAATATATCACCGTTCCTTCACTGTCGCTGGGTCAAAATCTTGGAATTCTCTCCCTAACACCACTGTGGGTGTACCTACACCACATGGACTGCAGTGATTCAAGAAGGCAGCTCACCACCACCTTCTCAAGGGCAATTAGGGATGGGCAATAAATGCTGGCCTAGCCACGATGCCTACGTCCCATGAATGAATTAAAATTTCATCAATTGTCCATGGAAGTATATCTCAGTATATGTCAGCATGTTCATTAAAACTGCAGCACAACTGGGAAAGCACACTTACGTTAGATATATAAAAGAAACTGGTAAAACAATTGAATGAATGAAGGTTTGAGGGGTGGTGCAAGCATGTGACAGCTGTCTAAATAGAACAGAAAGGCCCTAATTTACAGGTCCTTTTGTCTAATTTTCCTTCCAGAGTTCTCTGTTATAAAAGGCTGTCAGTAGGTTGTAAGCCATGGAAGCTGAAAAAAGAAAGTGGAATCTTTTTTGCAGAGACAATGAAATCCTTCAGGTTGGAGGCTTTCCAGATGGTGCTTTTCACCACCACAGGAGACTCTCAGGAGGGCAGTGGAAAAGCTTTAGGGATGTCCTCAAATCATCCCTGAGGAGGTCAAACATCCCCACCAATCCAGGAAGGCCCAAAGGGGAGACGGTTTATTCAGAATGCACCAAACACAACGAGAGACTTTGTTGGGAATATGTAGAGGTGAAGTCAAGGGTTCACAAACCTCCAAACAACTCATCTACCCGACCCCCTCAAGCACCGCCTGCTCCACATGTGGCAGATCATGCATTGAACTTGTCCATCATCTCAGAAGCCATCGAACCAAATAAGTCACCCTCGATCCCAAGGGACTGCCTAAAAAGGAGGAATTTTCACTCAACAAACAGAAGTCTGCAGCCAGCGATCTTTCAGGGTCTGATCTTCCTCCTCTACCTCTTGGCTCTAGGGCCAGGTAGAAGTTGGACATGCACCAGGTGATGATCTGGACCATGGTAATTAGCTGAACTTAGAAACTGTGGTAACCTGAAGCGCAATGTACCTTTAAGAGAATGTGAGCAGGTTGACCATGTGACTATATTACCCAATTGCTGTGTAGTTAATCAGTAGTTTAGAATAGGGTTTGGTCAGAGAAGCATACATGTGTTAGTGCTCTGTTACTTGTGTTAGTCATCTTACATTGGTCTTTGTGTCTGCAGTGTACTCTTTACCAACTCACTCGCCAGTAGATAGGCGTGCAACCGGTTCGCTGAGCAGAGCGACCCGGCAGAAGGAACATAACAGAAACCTAGGTGGCTTCTGGTCACATCATGCAGAATGTACTTTAGGTGAGCTCTACCTGACCTGCTCAAGCATGGTGGCATGTGGGATGAGGGATGGGGGGCGGGGGAGGGCAGGGTGGGCAGAGGTGGGTGGGCTGGTGAGGAAAGCCTAGCCAGCACTTTTCTGTGAGGACCAGACCAGATGTCTATGTCAACATGAAATCAGGTGGTTCATCTTAACCAAGCATTTATTCAAAGCAGCGTAAACATCTAATGGCAGTGATCTGGCCTTTTTTTTTTGCTAGTTTTAAGTTTCTTGCTTTGCTTCCATCTTCTTTTCATGGCTACTTGATGTCTTTCCATCATAAGCTTGGTGTTTATCCATTCACTGTCTTTAGGGCAGACTTTTAAAAAATTCATATATGGGATGTGGGCGTCGCTGGCTAGGCCAGTATTTATTGCCCATCCCTAATTGTCCTGAGAAGGTGGTGGTGGTGAGCTGCCTTCTTGAACCGCTGCAGTCCATGTGGCAAAGGTTTCAGGCAAGTAAGAGTCAATCACATTTAAGAGTCATGCACAGGACAGACCAGGTAAGGATGGCAGATTTCCTTTCCTAAAGGGCATTAGTGAACCAGATGGGCTTTTATGACAATTGATTCACGGTCATCATCAGACTTCTAATTCCAGATTTTATTTGGATTCAAATTTCACCATCTGCCGTGGTGGGATTTGAACCTGGGTCCCCAGAGCATTACCTTGGGTCTCTGGATTAGTAGTCTAGTGACAATACCACCACCAACACAACCCCCCCCTCCCCCCCATATTAGCTTTCAGTAGTGGTATAAAGTGAGTGGTATTGGATTAGCTGCCCATTACACTTTCTGAAACCTGGGTGGTGAGTGGAACTGGCAGTCAATCTGCTACTGCCCTTATTCCACCACTGACGGAAGCTAAACCTACCCTTCAAAATTCTTGTTTTTGTTTGGCTCAATCACCACATTCTTCACCTTTTTTATTTATAGTTCATTGCCATTTGTTTTACATCCTTGTACAAATGATGAAGATAAATGCAAAGGGCATGGCGCCAGTCTGGGCAGCAGTCTGTGTGTGTTCGGTGCCCCTGTTAACTGGATTAGTTTTAATCCAAACTATTTGCCAGGAAGCAGGAAGACATTGCACGGAATTGTAGCTCATCTAATTAAGATGATTTGGATCAAGGGGCTAGAAAAATGGATTGTCCAAAAGGAGATTGCTGAGATTCAGATAAAAAGTAGATCAAGGGCGGAATGTTCCACTCTCACCAGCAGGGGAAATCGTGGCGGCCGGGGGGGGCACTTAATTTGGCGGGAGGCAAAAAAAAATCAGTTTCCCGATTATGGGATAAGCTGTTGGAACTTTGTTCTCCTTACTTTCAAGGTGGGTTAAAGGTGGGTTGAGCTTCCCGATGAGCAATGTCTGGAACTCCATTTGCATGTATTAGCATCTCATGCATGTTCATTAAAAGGCTGCCTCACCGAATTAATCCCCCCTTCCAAGTTCCCAGCCAGCGGGAAGCTAGAACATTCAATTTTGCGAATGTATATACGTGGCGTGCAGCTGGTGAGCTTCACCTCTTCCATGACTGAGGTCTGTAGATGTTGCCTTCTTCTCCTTGGGGACCTCGCACACCTTCCCTCACACTGAGTGCCATTAGCAAATGCTGTGCCAAAGTGGGCAAGAGAGGCAAGGGAAGGGCGTGGGGGGGGGGGCGGGGTGCAGGGTGATAGGGTGGAATTGTGGAGCAAAGACTGAACAGGGAAGGTAGGCTTACATGGGAGAGGTGGGAAGGGTGGGTTGGTGGTGTTGACAGAGAGGTCCTTGTGGGACAACTCAGGGTACTGGTGATAGGAGGGAACAGTCACAGTCAGAGAGAGGAGTGGGATGTGGTAGGGTGGCAGGTCCAGGCTCAGAGTCCAGTTGATGAAGGTCCCATTGGGTGGGTCATGGAGAGGGACTAGATTGGTGGCTCAGATAACAGGAGGGGGGCAGGGTCAGGGTGGGCATGGGGACAGTAATGGGTGTCTGCTCTGAGGGGCGGAAAGGCATGTGGAGATGGATCGTGATAGGGTCCAGGGTGGTACAAGGTGACAGAGGGGAGAGGAATGGTGATATTGGGTGGTCTATCATGATGGGGGCGGGGGGATGTTGGTGGGTGACAGGGGGAGGGTGAAATGTGGTAGAGCGAGTTTGAAAGGTGATGCGCACCATTTTTCCAAACTGACCTTGACCACCCAGTCAGTCAGTTAGTGAGATTCCTTGAGGTGGGAGGAGGGTCTTTTTGGGTGGGTGGAGCTCAAGGTCAGCACAAGTGGCTGACTAAAAGGAAACCCTGATAATCATGAAGCAACCGGACATCAAATATGCTCATTTGTATTCTCTTCTCTATGGTGAAGGCTGCATTGCAGCAGGTTTCTTCCCAACTCATGGGTCTCATAACATTGAGAGCCCAGCAAGGTGCAGAGCTGCCATTCATTCTGTGCCATTTGCCATTGGCTGCAGTCAGGGATGAAGGGCGGGAGGGAGCTGGGTGCCTCCAAGGGGTACGGCTAGTGGAGGGCAGCAAACCTGCGACTCCAAACTCCTATCCTCCCGGGTGAATGGTCACAGCTGACAAGGGGTCATGTGGTTAGTCTTTCTATGCTGCCAAGGCAATGATCTCTCTATAGAGTTCCGAGGGTAGTGGAGACCAGGTGAAAAGTGTCCACATGATGCTCCTTGGCTCCATATGGCTCTCATCACCCTTGCCAAAGAGAAATGTCTCCATGCGCAGTCGTGTATGAACAGGAGGAACACCCACCTCTGGTCTTGCAGGATGTCCTTTAACTGGAAGGGGTGGGTGGGGATGCCCTATCTAGATGGTGTCCAGGTGAAGGGTTTAGCACGGGCCTGCTGGCTTTGAGGTGGAGGGAAACCTGTAAAGGACATGTTCACTAAATGTATCACTTCAATTCGTTCACACATCCACTGAGATGCGAGGATGCAGGCAACCCTGCCTTGGTAATGGCCTCATCCAGATGAGGAGAAGGAGGGTGTGTCACTGGTTGGCGCAGGCCAGGAGGACGAAGGGCCTAAGCAGCAAGAGGCAGTGGGGCCTCTATCAGGTCAAGGTGCTGGCCAACATAAACCACTGCAATGACGGGCATTGGCCCGATCATGGGTGTATCACTGACGGTGCCCTTGTCTAGTCCAGAGATGAGCAAAAGGCAATGCTGGAAGAGTCCTTTTTTGTCCTGGGATGTGGTTGCTCTCACCTGCCAGCTTCTCCAGTCCAGTCTGAGCTGCGGCCGCAGGGATTCTGGAGGAGTAGTGCGGAGCTCCTGGCCTGCATTGAGTGAATGTGTGTCCGGGTGCCCTTTAAATATGGTGCCAGGACCTTCAACCCCATGAGGTAATGGTGGGGCAGGCAGCTTCCTGGCTGCCCCGTCATGAGATTTGCCGAACTCCTCACTGATGCATAGTTAATGAGCTGAAAAGCGGAAGTTTGTATGTGTTCACCTGTCCCGTAGCCCAGAGGGAATCACGCCAATTCTTCCGTCCACCATCGGACTTAGTGTTTGGAATGGAAAATTCTGCCCTAAGTATGGGGTGAATGAAACTACAGCTTTAATATGAGGGTATATAGCCATCCCTACAGTTCATCCCTATCGTTCATCAGTGGGAAAAGGCTGTCCAGTTTTATAGTGACAGGATAAACCCCATATGTGGCATATGAACATGAGAGATAGGAGCAGGAGTAGGCCATTCGCCCCATCATGCCTACTTTGCCATTCAGTAAGATCATGGCTGATCTGGTCGTGACCTCAACTCCATTAACCTGCTTTCCCTGCCAGAATACGTAACTCCCTTACAAATCAAAAATCTGTCTAACTCAGCCTTGACTATATTCAGTGGCCCAGCCTCCACTGCTCTCTGGGGTGCACAATTCCAAGGATTACCAATCGTCAGACAGGAGAAATTCCTCCTCATCTCTGTCTTAAATTACCATCCTTACTAAAGGAGGGATATACTCGCATTGGAGGCAGTTCAGAGAAGGTTCACTAGGCTGATTTTTGCGATGAAGGGGTTGTCTTATGAGGAAAGGTTGTGCAGGTCGGGCCTATACTTATTGGAGTTTAGAAGAATGAGAGGTGACCTTATTGCAGCATATAAGATTAGATCATCAATGTTCTTATTGAATGGAGGAGCAGGCTCGGTGGGCTAAATAGTCTACTCCTGTTCCTATTTCTTATGACCTGTCTTATGATATTATGGGAGTGAAAGGGAGCATCAAACACCCTCTGATTCCGCAGAGACCAAACGAGACTCAAGCTTCTTAACACCGGTTTATTCAAGCATATGCAGGGGAGCTGCATCCATCCACAAAATAGCGTACAAGCTCTCCGAACAGTTACATTCCATTACTTTATAGCCTTGCAGATCATAGTTCATTTGAATATACCAATCATTAGTTGACATATTTCTTACTCTAACATCGTTATCCAATTGTATTCATTTACACGTGATTAGGTTATCCTATTACATTCAAGGCGTGTACACATGATTATACTACCCAATCATATTCAAAACACGTATCCGTGATTCTACCATCCAATCATGACAAAGCACGTACACATGAGCTTTGACCCTTGCCCGACTCTGTAACTCATGACTACCTGTAGTTTGTCAAATCTTCTTCCCCATCCATTGTTCTCATCTTTTAACCCCTCCTTCTCCCCCTTCAGGGAGACCCCTTATTTTGAAACTATGTCCCGTAGTTCTAGATTCCCCCAAGAGGGGAAACATTCTTTCAGCATCTACCCTGCTAATTCCCCTCAGAATCGTATAGGTTTCAATAAGTTCACCTGTCATTCTTCTAAACTCCAATGAGTTGCTCACTGTTTCCTCATAAGACAACACCTTTATCACAGGAATCAACACACTGAACTGCCATAAATTGCACTCATGCCACTGTATGTGCCTCTTTCCAAAATTCCATCAGTTTCATGAACAGAGAAGTTTTTCATTCAATCAATGCACAACTAGTTAGTGAATACTAATGCCTCATACTGCGTGCGTACAATGTTCACTATCCAGATACCTACTATATTGAGACAGTTCACCATGCAATCGCTCTTTGCTGTTGAAAGATAGAAACCAAGTGTTTGAGACAACCTTGTGCAGTGATGACTGCTGGGTTTGGTTTCCCTGGATCCCAGCTGAGACTCAGTGTTACCAGAATCACCCTGGAATGGGCAATTAGTATTCTGAGGGCATGCCTCTGGTGCCTCAATAGCTCTGAGGAACTCTTCAGTGCAGTCCAGCCAAGGTCTCATGTTTTGGTGATGACTTGCCTACTCCATAATGTTACTGTATTGAATAGTTGCAGTGACCTTCTTCAGTATCTGAGTTCCTCGACCCCTGTAGGTCTTCTTTTGAAGAACTGATCAACTGCCTGAATTGCATGCTATTTCTTTTTGAGCCAAAGCTTCTCCTAAAGCCCAAAGAAATCTTTCATACAAATGCGCTCATGAGTTACAAAGTCTGTTCATCTACAGAAGTCAAGTTCAATGGAGAACAGCAACTTGCTCTTTGTAGTTATTCTGTTCTTATGTTCAGTCCATTAACTCATAGCTTCATTTGCTTCAGTTCCATCTGTTGTTTGTCCTAAACCTCTGGAAAAAGCTGCTCAAGTTCCTTTTTTTCATAGTTACTGCTGGTGAACCTTTGCCATCTGGATCAACTCCTGTGAAAGACTTTTTTACTGACTTCTAGATTCAGTCTCTTTTTAGTTGCCAAATGAGAGGCTATTTTTAATGTTGTGTTCCCGTTTTTGTTACTGCTATTACCATTTCACACATGTGTACCCGGAATTATACTTGTCTTCCAAACAGTCTTGCGAGTTTCACGTTGTGATCTGCTAGCTCCTCATTCCAGAAACCCTTCTGGTTTTAATTCACGGACAATTTATAGTTTTCCATCTCCCTCTATGTGCCTCCAACCAGTTGGTTCTGCCTTGCCTTAGCTTGGATGTTGCTAATTGGACTTCCCTTGGGTAGGTGCTTAAATAAGCTATTAGTGGGTTTGCTCTTCCGCTGGAGTTGCCATTCACACTGCTCTCCCATCCCGATGGCCTCCTTTTTGGTGAAACAGTATGGCCTTTATATGCACCCACAGGAATAATCAAAAATAACATGCTCAAATCTGCACAACTGAAAATGAGCCAAATCATTCAATAAATATTTTGAGTATCAACTGTGAAGCAAACATGTTGGCCATCAACTGTAACATTTGTGGAAGTTGTAGATCCTTGTCCGGCAGAACAGAAACAATAAAGGTTGTGCCAAACCTGAAGGTATGTTTTTTTTTTAATGAGGACTCCAACACTAAATTTTCAACTTATTTTCCCTTTTTCCATTTGTGAGCACTTAACTTCTGCGTGACTTTTATGCCTCAATGAAATCAGGTTCTAACCATTGTGGGAGTTTTTGGCACAAAGCTCTGACCCACCACTTCGTAGAGCCACAAATTTCACATTATCTTCTTTCAAAGCAATAAAGCAAATATTGTTTTCCTAACCTTGGGATTATGGTTTTCCTGAAGGTTGAATGGAGTCTACTGAACATGGAGAACAGCAAAAACATTTGTTCCACACAATTGTGATACCTAAGGTATCATGTATACACTCTATCCCATCTGAAGCCATGTGATCATCAGGGAGAGATGAAAAACCCAGAAAAAAGTCCCTCTCCAATGCTCCCTTCTAGGCAATCGAAACAAGTCTAGATCACGATGTCCCTAATAATTCTCTTTTGTAAGAGGTAATGGGGTAGGCAGTGGTATTGTCACTGGCCCAGGATAATGCTCTGGAGACTGGGGTTCAAATCCCACCACGGCAGACGGTGAAATTTGAATTCAATAAAAATCTGGAATTAAAAGTCTGATGATGACCATGAAACCATTACTGATTGTTGTAAAAACCCATTTGGTTCAGTAATGCCCTTTAGGGAAGGAAATCTGCTGTCCTTACCTGGTCTGGCCTACATGTGACTCTTAAATGCCCTCTGAACAAGGGCAATTAGGGATAAGCAATAAATGCTGGCCTAGCCAGTGATGCCCACATCCCATGACTGAATAGGAAAAAAAAATCACCTTGCTTTTGACATTGTAATTAACAGGAAATTGGACATTAGGTATAAAACAAAGTATATGTATAAAAGTATCACTAAACCTTGTATTAATTTACCCAAACATGGAGGAAAACATATCCCAGCACTTTTATATCTCCTTGTCTTTTATGATGCAGTTAAAGCAAATCTATTGCTCCTCAATTGGAGGTAATGGAGACAAAGTCAGTCAGAAGTGGGTTTTCCCAGTAATCTGCGAAAATAAAAGCAAAAAATGCTGGAAAAGCTCAGCAGATCTGGCAGCATCTGTGGAGAGACAGACAAAGTTAATGTTTCAAGTCCGTATAACTCTTCTTGAGGGCTGCCAGACCTGCTGAGTTTTTCCAGCATTTTCTGTTTTTATTTCGGATTTCCAGCATCTGCAGCATTTTGCTGTAATCTGCGGACAGCCCCTATTTATAGAGCCTGCATGCTAGATGGAGATATTATCAGCCAGTGCTACTTCTTTGGCTTGTTATTAATAATTAGGAGTATTCTGGGGAATTCATTTCCTCCCTCAAGTGTTATCTTTCTCGTATAATCTACAGGCTTTTGAAACCCAAGTAGACAAGACGTATTTGATTTATCTCATTTTTTTCTCCTGCATTTTTCATCTTTGATAGTGCCCTGCACTGTTTCATGCTCTGCTCCTGCCACCCCAGTATACTAAATAATTGGAGTGTGTGCCTCATTAATTGCAAGTTTGGAGTATCTGCCCCCACATAGATTTGACAGATGGGCAGGCAGGCTTATTTCACCTGATCTTATCCTCCATGAACAGCATAATTTCTCATGTCATAGTGCAAAGTATCCTGGTAACTGCAAAACAGAACTACGTGTATTCACCTCACAGAAAACACAGTTTCTGCACTGTGCTGTACTGCTGGCTAAGATCACTAACCAGAGAACCACCAGGTTGTAGGCCATATCCTATCTATTTTTAGCTGCTAGTATAAGGAGGATGGCGATTCCTTGGTTACTGCCTTGAGTCTCTAATCCAAAACATTCATTTAAGGCCTGTGTCTCTTCCGGTCAGCATTTGACTATTCCTTCAGGACCTCCTATGGGCTGAATCATCTGTTCCCATTGGTGGCGTGTGTGCTTGGCGGCGTGAGTGGACAATATGACGGGAAAGCCAAAAATCATGCCATCGTGAAGCCGGTTTGCAATCGTCGGCTCTGCCTGTCAATGCTGGGGGGGGCCATATTTCCCATCGCCGCACATCGGGAACTTCATTTTAAAGACCTGCATATCATTATGAGCCCAGTTCGCTGGAGTCATCTCCACATGGTACATCATCCACGCACATCGGCGTGTGTTTCACAACATAACATAACTTGGCCAGCTGCACTTCACAGGGGACTTTGAGGCTTGTTTGCCTACCTTGCTTTGGGCAGCCCCTGCAGTCATCAGTGCCAGGCTTCACAGGCAGCACCACATCACTTTTAGCGGGGCTTATGGATGGTTCTCTACTTACGAGACCATGGGATGGCTTTTCAATGGCTGCAGGGCTAGGGCTTTCTTGAAGAAGGGGGTGAAGTGGCCTCAGGCAAGGGAAGAGGCTGCAGGGCGAGGGCTGTACTGGGGAAGGGGGGTATCCCAGGGTGTGTGTGGGGCACATGTTGATCTGTGAAAGTGGCCTCAAGAGGGTGAGGGCTGAGGAGGCAGTCTCCAGAGGAGATGAGGCCAGATGTTGATGTGAGGGTGTGTGTGAGAGAGTGAATGATGAAGTCCCTTGAGCTGCTAGTGAGTGAGATTGCAATGAATGTGTGATGGCCTTGTGAGTTTAGAGCGATGAGATGGTTGCCTTACCCTGGTGGAACGGATCATTCATCCATTTTCTGCACTGGATGGCCGACCATCTGTGTGCAGCATTGGCACTGACTACCTCTACCATTGCCTCCCAAGCTGGAGTGGTGAGACTGATGGGCCTCCTGCGGCCAGAGCGGGGGTAGAGGACATCGCGGTGGGCTGTAATGGTACCCGGAAGGCTTCTTGGGGATGCGTCAGTGAATCAGGGGCTGCACTCTTGGTTTTTGGGGCCATGTCTTCACTGGTGCCCTCCTGGGGCTGGAAGCACTGAGAGGTGTGCATGTGATGCCTGGCGTGAGGAAGCCGCGAGGTGATGGCATGGCGGGTGAATGAGAGCCTGCCCGCTAACGAAATGGCGTGTTTCCTGGGAATGCATGATGAATGATGGTTGGGATGATTATGGTGTGAAAAGCCGCTATTGCGGCCAACGGTAAAATGTTCATTTTCCCACCCGCTACTGCACTTAGTGCAAATCTGGCACGATTCTGTCCTATGTCCTTTTTTTTAATCTGTTACCATTGGAGGAGGGATGGCTCAAAATGGAAAATCTGCTCAACAGATTGAGCAGATGGACAAAAGCTTGGAGATTGGATAGCTCTTTAACAGCTGCCACATGAATGATGGGGTTAATGGCCTCCTTATCTGTGTAGTTTCATTCCATAATTCTAGCTACAGAAATTCCAGTAATTCACAGGAAAATTCAGCTGCATACAAGTGTGAGAGAATAGCTTATTAATGGAAAGGATACAGGACACAGCTCAGGAAAGGATCACTAAAATGGGATGAAAATTTCAGTACAGAATGCTCGCTGTGACATGGCAGTTGTGGACTTGACCAGGTACACCGGTCTCAAACACAGGCGCCTTTTTTGAAATGAAGTATTTAATGAAGTGTCCTAACAATTACTTTTTGATGTGTTTTAATTCCTTGTATATGTTTAAAGAAAGAGGGGCAGCACCAAAGAAATATAAGTGAAACACAGGAAGGAAAACGAGTTTGCAGGGAATGTCATAATTCCACTTCAGGAGTGCTGCTTGAAGTATGTTGGACACAAGGAATAAAACTCCGTGGGCTGGATTTAACATTGCAGTTCAGCATTCCAGCACCACTTAATCATAGTTTGAAGTCTGTCGTGTTAAAGACGTGTTCAAGTTTCAAGCCACATGTTATGTTAAAATTTGTCAGCACTAATTTTAACCCTCGAATTAAAAGGAAAAAGACACGTTAGAAGGCTTAATTGGGCTTCCCGGAGGCATTTCCAGAAACGTCATGAAATCCAAGACACCATGTGAGCCCATTCACAGAAGTTTTGACTTTTAATTCACGTTCTTTCTGGTCCAGGGTTTAAATATTTAAACTTGTGTACAGAGTCTGTCTGCATGGAACTGTTTCAGACTGCCAAATAAACCGATGTATAATTCTGATTGATTTAAAATCTATGTGCATTGATGAGTAACTAACACGGGGTGTTTGATTAAGACATTGGTTCAGTAATTGGAGAAATATTTACATATTGACATCGTCTGCAATGAAATATTGGCACCCACTAAATTATTAATGCTGAATGGGTTATAGAGATTAATGCCTCATCAATGCGGTTTTATACTACGGGTTTCAGAGGTAACAATAAATTTGGACCTTGTGCTAAACCAACAAAGGTAGTTTTAATGTAACCCATAAGACAGGAAATGAGTGGTTTTAGTTCAGTCACCAACTTTACAACCATTGCCTTTGATGGAGAATAAAATCAAGCAGGTTGGACAAATGGACATCAGGCCCGATCCCATCACTTGCCTGCTGGGCATTTTGGGTTAAAATCTGGGCTAATAACTCACTAGGTTACTACAGTAGCAAAAGACGTTCAAAGTGTTTCTTTTCTTATATATGATATCAGCAGAGTATAATTTAAATGTCGGCTTGGCTTGCTTTTGTCTCTGGGTTACCAGGCCATAGGTTCAGGCCCTACTCCTGCCCTCGGGCACACACTACAGGCCCAACTTTAGTGTGGAAGTAAAGGAATTCTATGTTGTTGGAAGAGCGGTCTTTCAGAAAAGGTGTTAAACAAGAGCTCTGACCGTCTTTTCAGGAGAACTTACAAATATCCTGCGATACTATTTGACGGCGAGCAGAGAAGTTCTCCCCTGTCCTGGCTAACATTTGTCCTTCAACCATCGTCACCAGAACAGGTTAACCAGGCAGTTTTCTTTTTTGGTTTGGTTTATTGACGATCATCAAAGCGGCAGATGCTGAATTGTGACGGGGATACAAAAAAAACATATAATCAAAATTCATAACATAGTTATAGGCAATCATTAAAATAAAAATAAAGCTTAAAATAATAACATATTGCACAAATATGAATATTTAAGTATACAAATAATTACAATATGTTGCAAAATACAGGTATGCTTAATTGATCTCAGCTGCTGGGACTTTTGCCAACAAAACATCAGTGATGGCCCTATGGGTGTCAGTAATTGTCTGTAAAACACTTGAGCCCCTTGAGAGTCCAGAAAGTGCTACCTGAATGCAAGTTCTTTCACTCTTGTCTCATGACCACATAAAATATGTTTCCTTAAAGTGGCCCGTGAGCTAAAATTTGTATGTGGCCCCCTTTTAGTTTATGAGTGGTTCAATTTAAAAATAATTCAGTGGACAAGCTTTAGTCTTAAACGTGATGAAGGTTAGTTTGTTACAAAACTACTGCTGAAAGTTATCAAAGTAAAAGTGATAAAGTTATTACCTAAAATACAATTACGAAGATTAAAAGCAGATAAAAATACTTAAAGCTGAGATTTCAAATGGACCTCTGGGAGATATAGTTGCAGGCCCATTACTTGAATTCCTTCTTTCCAAAGTAAAGGGGTTGAAACTTGGGGCAGGATTCCCCCCCGCCCTGTTGGGTGGGGTTGTACGGGAGTGGGTGCAAGCGGGCGGGTTCCCGGTCGGTGCCCCTGGTTGGGGGCGCGCCGCCATTTTACATGGGTGGGCCAATTAAGGCCCACCCAGCGTAACGTCCCCCAGAAGCGCTGTGCGCTCCCTGTGTGGGAGAGGGGGGTGGAATTCCCTGAGTCGGGAGTGTGCTCTTTCGCGCATGCACATGAAAGAGTGCACAGATCTCCCTGAGGCAAAGTGCTGCCTCAGGGAGACCAGCTCAAGATTCAAAAGTTCATCAAAGGCAGAAAAAAAATTCCTGACATGTCTCCTCATGTGACACTGTCACAAGAGCTGGGACATGTCAATTTCTTTTATTTTAAACTTTTTATACAAATTTAAAAGCCCTCATGAAACCTCATCCCGCCCGTGGATGAGGTTACATGTTTTTTCTGAAGGCCACCTGGGCTCTTCGCCTGCCTGCCAACCTTAAGGTTGGATGGGCAGCTCAGTTGATTGTTTTCATTGCTCGTTAACTGGCCTTAATAGGCCTTTGATAGTTCGGTGGGCGCGCAGCCGAATCGGCTGTGCACCTGCCGAACTGAAAACCTAAATGACGCTGGGTGATGTCGGGACACACGCCCAATGTCACCGTGCGTCATTTTACATGTCAGCGAGCGGGCCCCACCCCTGCTCGCAGACCGGAAACTGCAGCCCCTAACGTTCTGTTTAGCAGCTGTGATGGCTTCTGCAGTCGACTATTCAGAGGTTTGCCTTTGCAGTTGGACTCACAATGTCAGCAGGTTTTTTTGGGAGAGAAAGTGGCCTTCCTATTCCTCACTAATTCTGTGGATATGGCACTTGCAGTTTGCCTGGACTCTTTCAGCAGAACAGCAGTTGATTTCTTTCTTCCTCCTTGTCCTTTCTTAGCCAGGAACCCTCTCTGATATTGTTTCTCAGAGTTCTTTTTTGGGTTCTGTGCACAAAATGGCTGTTCTCAAACAGACTTTGTACAGTTCCAAAACTTAAAATGGTTTCTATCCCGAACTGCTGCATCATGCTTGCATAAGTATTGGGTTAGTCCTGATCTGGGGGGTTTGGTCCCATCCATTGTCCTTTTTGGACAAGGTACATAACATTTTAAATGTCTCAGCCATTAACTTGAACGGTTCCCATTCTCCCAGGTTTGAGGAAATAAGGAAGAGCTATTCACACCTCGAGGGAAGCCAAAATGAGTTTCTGTTTGCCTTTGTGGAAATGCAAGTTGAACTTCAAATGTCTTCACATGTCTAAATATGTCTACGTGGAGCCTTCTAGAGCTTGACCACATAGCAGTTGAAAAAGATCAGGTGACTTCTGGCAGCCATCTTTAAGGCTACTTGTGCCCATTTAAAAGATTTTTTTTTACAAAAATCTATAATATCTCAATTATATGT
The DNA here is from genome assembly GCF_964194155.1 of Cetorhinus maximus. Taxonomy (NCBI): domain Eukaryota; kingdom Metazoa; phylum Chordata; class Chondrichthyes; order Lamniformes; family Cetorhinidae; genus Cetorhinus; species Cetorhinus maximus. The sequence continues at coordinate 3,948,319 of NC_135886.1, read as the reverse complement.
TTGTGACATTTGTAAAGATCTAAATTATAAATAGAAAAATGTAGGAAAATCAATGCACTTCTAAATTAGTAGCTTATGTGTATAGAATAAATTGAAAGGTGGCAGCTTTCATTTCAGATGTTGGAATGATACTATAGTCCCTCTCACTCTTTCTCGGTGATACATGCAGGAGTAAAGCGGGATTGGTTTTAATCCTGTCGAGGGCTTTGGAGACCTTTGGCAGATTGTTGACTCAATCAGGAATAGTTGTTCAGGGCCAAGGGCTAAAATAAATGGTGGAGACAGGCCAAATTTACTAAATCCAGACTTCTGATCCTAAAGGATGTACACCTGGAAGACATCTGGATCTCGGGGACATCATCGAAAGTTTGTTAGGGGACAAGATAAAATCACTTGGATTCCCAGTCTTGCTCTTCCTGCTGTTACACTCCGGTGAGGAGGGGTCGATTGGCTTCCCTCTTTTCCCCCACCTTGTTTGACTGGAACAGTTTTTAAAAATTAAAATGGACACACTTACCAATTCAGCGAGTTTTTAAAAATTAATTCATGGGATGTGGGCTTTGCTGGCTGGGCCAGCATTTATTGCCCATCCCTAGTTGCTCTTGAGAAGGTGGTGGTGAGCTGCCTTCTTGAACCGCTGTAGTCTATGTGGTGTAGGTACACCCACAGGGCTGTTAGGAGGGGAGTTCCAGGATTTTGACCCAGCCACAGTGAAGGAACGGTGATATATTTCCAAGTCAGAACGATGAGTGACTTAGAGGGGAACTTCTAGGTGGTGGTGTTCCCATCTATCTGCTGCCCTTGTCCTTCTAGATGGTAGTGGTCGTGGGTTTGGAAGGTGCTCTTGAAGGAGCCTAGGTGAATTCCTGCAGTGCATCTTGTAGATGGTACACACTGGTGCTACCATGCGTCAGTAGTAGAGGGAGTGAATATTTGTGGATGTGGTGCCAATCAAGTGGGCTGCTTTGTCCTGGATGGTGTCAAGCTTCTTGAGTGTTATTGGAGCTGCACTCATCCAGGCAAGTGGGAAGTGTTCCATCCCACTCTTGACTTATGCCTCGTGGACAGGCTTTGGGGAGTCAGGAGATGAGTTACTCATTGCAGTCTCTGACCTGCTCTTGTAACCACAGTATTTATATGGCTAATTCAGTTCAGTTTCTCATCAATGGTAACACCCAGGAAGTAGATAGTGGGGGATACAATGATAGTAATGCCATTGAATGTCTTGGGGCGATGATGAGATTCTCTCTTGCTGGAGATGGTCATTGCCTGGCACTTGTGTGGCACAAGTGTTACTTGCCACTTGTCAGCCCAAGCCTGGATATTGTCCAGGCCTTGCTGCATTTGGACATGGACTGCTTCATTATTTGATGAGTCACAAATGGTGCTGAACATTGTGCAATCATCAGTGAACACCCCCACTTCTGACCTTATGATGGAAGGAAGGTCATTGATGAAGCAACTGAAGATGGTTGGGCCGAGGACACTACCCCGAGGGACTCCTGCAGTGATGTCCTGGAGCTGAGATGATTGACCTCCAACAAACATCTTCCTTTGTGCTAGGTATGACTCCAACCAGTGGAAAGTTTACCCCTGATTCCCATTGACTCCAGTTTTACGAGGGCTCTTTGATGCCACACTCGGTCAAATGCGGCCTTGATGTCAAGGGCAGTCACTCTCACCTCACCTCAGGAGTTTAGCTCTTTTGTCCATAGCTTGTCATGGGTGGGACCCGCAGTGGGCGAGGCAATGCCCCAGCCAAATGTCCATTGACTTGCGGTGGGGCCGGAATATCGGCAGTGGGCGGACGCGGAAAATCCCGCCCAATGTTTGAACCAAGGCTATAATGAGGTCAGGAGCTGAGTGGCCCTGACAGAACCCAAACTGGGCGTCAGTGAGCAGGTTATTGCTAAGGAAGTGTTGCTTGATAGCACTGTTGATGAACCCTTCCATTACTTTACTGATAATGGAGAGTAGACTGATGGGGCGGTAATTGGCTGGGTTGGATTTGTCCTGCTTTTTGTGTACAGGACATACCTGGGCAATTTTCCACATAGCCGGGTAGATGCCAGTGTTGTAGCTATACTGGAACAGCTTGGCTAGGGGCACAGCAAGTTCTGGAGCACAAGTCTTCAGTACTATTGCTGGAATATTTTCAGGGCCAATAGCCTTTGCAGTATCCAGTGCCTTCAGCTGTTTCTTGATACCACATGGAGTGAATTGAATTGGCTGAAGACTGGGATCTGTGATACTGGGGACCTCCAGAGGAGGCCAAGATGGATCATCCACTGGCATTTCTGGCTGAAGATTGTAGCCTATGCTTCAGCCTTATCTTTTGCACTGATGTGCTGGGCTCCTCCATCATTGGGGGTGGGGATATTTATGGAGCCTCCTCCTCTGTTGAGTTGTTAAATTGTCCACCACCATTCATGACTCGATGTGGCAGGACTGCAGAGCTTAGATCTGATCCATTGGTTGTGGGATCACTTAGCTCTGTCTATCATTTGCTGCTTATGCTGTTTGGCACACAAGTAGTCCTGTGCTGTAGCTTCACCAGGTTGACATCTCATTTCAGGTATTGTTGGTGCTGGTCCTGGCATGCCCTCCTGCACTCTTCATTGAACCAAGGTTGATCCCCTGGTTTGATGGTAATGGTAGAGTGGGGGAAAAGCCGGGCCAGGAGGTTACAGATTGTATATGAGTACAATTCTGCTGCTGCTGATGGCCCACAATGCTTCATGGATGCCCAGCTTGAGTTTCTAGATTTTTTCGAAATCTATCCCATTTGGTAGTGCCACACAACATGATGGAGGGTGTCTTCATTATGAAGGTGGGACTTCATCCCTACAATGGCTGTGCGGTGGTCACTCCTACTGATACTGTCATGGACGGATGTATCTGCAGCAGGCAGGTTGGTGAGGATGAGGTCAAGTATGTTTTTCCCTCTTGTTGGTTCCCTCACCACCTGCCACAGACCCAGTCTAGCAGCTATGCCCTTTAGGACTCAGCCAGCTCGGTCAGTAGTGGTGCTACTGAGCCACTCTTGGTGATGGACATCGAAGTTCCCCACCCAGAGCACATCCTGTGCCCTTGCCACCCTCAGTGCTTCCTCCAAGTGGTGGAGCACTGATTCATCAGCTGTGGGAGGGCGGTATGTGGTAATCAGCGGGAGGTTTCCTTACCCATGTTTGACCTGATGCCAAGAGACATCATGGGGTCCGGAGTTGATGTTGAGGATTCCCAGGGCAACTCCCACCTGACTGTATACCTGTGCCGCCACCTCTGCTGGGTCTGTCCCTTTGGTGGGACAGGACATACTCAGGGATGGCGATCGTGCTGTCTGGGACATTATCTGTAAGGTATGATTCCGTGAGGATGACTATGTCAGGCTGTTGCTTGACTAGTCTGTGAGACAGTTCTCCCAATTTTGGCACAAGCCCCCAGATGTTAGTAAGGAAGGCTTTGCAGGGTCGATAGGGTGGAGTTTGCTGTTGTCGTTTCCGGTACATAGGTCGATGTTGGGTGGTCTGTGCAGTTTATTCCTTGTTAAATAGTGTTTAACTGTTTACATGCTGTGATCATGAAAGACACAAACAGACAGGTTTTCTTGAGTTTTAACAAAGAAGAGAGTTTTTATTGAGCTTAACCTGGCCCAAATAAAATGTTGGGTAGAATTTTTAGGTTGGCGTGTGGGTATGTGCCCGAGCCAATCAGATGCGAAGTCGCGTGAGATGACGTCAGGCGAGCATCCCGCGTTCGCGCGATGTTTTGGCCGGCGAGCGTGCGTGGGCGTTGGAACCCTGCCTGCTGACAATTAAAAAGACAATTAAAGTTGTTAAAGTTCCAATTGTCCCCAGTTTTTGTGGTCAGTCCAACCTTACGGTTGGCGGATGAGCGAATCCACCAGGTGGACTTTGCATTTTTGATGAAACCTCATCCAAGGGCGGGATGAGGTTTCCGTTATTAAATTACAAAAAGTAAAAATGTATGGACAGGATTTTCATCATGTCTATGTTCAGGTGACTGATTGTTCTGTGTTGACATTTTTTTCTGGATTTTAAAAGCGTTATCCATTGGTTTTAAAGTCTTCAGCTCCCTGAGGCAGCTCTCTGCCTTCAGGGAGCTTTCACTCAGCGCTCGCCCTCCTCCTGTCTCCACCCTGGCAGCGCTGAGCATTTCAGTGCACACTTCACGCTGGCTGAGTACTTGGCCAGTGTGAAATCGTGTTCGGGGTCCAAATACGGGCGGTGGTCCGTTCCCCTGCCACTCCAGGGCCACCGATTGCGACTGCACACCGATGTATGGGTGGTTTAAGAACATAAGAACGTAAGAACTAGGAGCAGGAGTAGGTAATTCAGCCCCTCGAGCCTGCCCCGCCATTCATTACGATCATGGCTGATCTCATTTCGGACTCAACTCCAATTTCCCACCTTCTCCCCATAACCTTTCAACCTGTTACTAATTAAAAATCTGTCTATCTCCTCCTTAAGTTTATTCAGCGTCCCGGCATCCACTGCACTCTGAGGTAGTGAATTCCACAGATTCACGACCCTTTGAGAAAAGTAATTCCTTCTCACCTCTGATTTAAATCTACCACCTCTTCGCCTAAAACTATGGCCTCTCATTCTAGAATGCCCCACAAGGGGGAACATCAGCTCTATCTTTACTTTGTCTATCCCCTTTAGCATCTTATGTACCTCAATTAGATCTCCTCTCATCCTTCTAAACTGTAGTGAGTATAGGTCTAAACTGCTCAATCTCTCCTCATAAGACAAGCCCCACATCTCTGGAATCAATCTAGTGAGCCTCCTCTGAACTGCCTCCAATGCAACTACCTCCTTCCTCAAGTAAGAGGATCAAAACTGAGCCCAGTTTGTCTGTGTTATTTAATTACATTTGGAGTCAAGTAGACTGCAAGCTTGAAATCAACAAAAGAAGCTAGGAATAGAAATATGCTTGAGATAATAATGAGTAAATGTGGATGCTGGCTTAGCATGTAAGGTGTGAAGGGAATTTGCATTTTTAAATAAATGAAGGGATTGTTTGGATTTAAAAGAGATCTTAGCCTGTTTACAACTAGCCAGATAAGCAAGGCTAAGCAGTGTGTTTATTTTTCCCATAGGTTGCAGACAATATTAGCAACATGAAAGTTTTAATATTATGGGGAAGATACAGTTTCAAAGACATATGGAGCAATAGAATTTACATATTAAAGAGAGAGAAACATATATAAATAAGAATGATAGACTTTGTGAAAGAAGGCCATGTAAGATCTAACAAGAGTGTGTGAAACAACCTTCAAGAAGCCTCCAGCTATTTGTGCATGAGTCTGCTATGTAAATTAACTGAAGTTGGGGAAAATACATTTGGAATTCCACTGTCAAGTGAGTCTTGTTGTTAACTTGTTAGGGTTGTTTTAAATCTAAAATCTATTTTGGACTGTTGCTTAAAGGGGGTGTGTAGCTGGGAGCTATTGGATGTTGGGAACCTCATTGTAATACATCAGCATATCATTACCAGGCCAGTCTGCTGGAATCGTCAGCCCCACTGCTTGATCATCCATCCACGTCGGTGGGAAAGCATGCCAATGTGTTTCACAACAGCACATAAAAGGTGTGCACTTGACGGGCTGCACTTTGAGGGGAACTCAGAGGTGAGTACACTGTAACATTGTGCAGCGCTTGCCAGGGTCACCTGTTGGACTTCAAGCTTGAGGGGCGTCGGGGGTTGGGGTTAAGGGCAGCCTTGCCATTGAGATGACACGTGGCGGGAGGTGGGGGTTAAAGGCAGCCCTGCTGGTGAGGCAACGGGTAGGGGGTGGGGGGTTAAGAGCAACACTGCCATTGAGGCAACACATGGTGGGTGAGGGGGTGGGGGGTGGTGTTCTGAGATTTTGGCCCAGAAGTGTTGAAGGAATGATGATATATTTCTACCGGAGGATGCTGTGTGACTTGGAGGGGAACTTCCAGGTGGTGGTGCTCCCATGTGTCTGCTGCCCTTCTCCTTCTAGATGGTAGAAATTATGGGTTTGGAAGGTGCTGCGTAAAGAGCCTTGCTGAGTTCCTGCAATGCATCGTGTAGATGGTACACACTGCTGCTGCTGCTGTGTGTTGGTGGTGGAGGGAGTGAATGTTTGTTTGAAGATTGCTTATACACCAAAGCAAGGAACTGTGGACAGGTTGGACAAAGAATCATAAAGGATGTGGAAAAATAACATTGTTAGAGGAGAAGGAATAAAACAAAAAGGTCTTTTATAAACCTGAAATGTTTCTCTATCCACAGACACTGCCTGACCCAGAGTATTTCCAGCATTTTTTGTTTCTATTTCAGGGGTAGAATTGTTTGTTGGACGTGCAGGGGGTGGGCCCCACGTGTCCGCACGGTGACATTGGGCAAGCGTCCCGAAGTCACCGTGCGCCATCGTGATGTTTCGCTGGGCGGGCATGCGATGAAGTCCGACGCACACCCGCCATTAATTAATGGGCCACTTAACGACCTTTAGTCTTCAATCGACACTGGTTTTTCGGCGCGACCGGCAAGCGGGTAGGAGACATTCCTATTAACCTCATCCCCGGGCGGGATAAGAGGGCTCAGTGGGGTTGTGAATCTGCTCTGTGAAGTATTTATTGCTGAAAGTTTTTGAAACTTACCTGTGTGATCTGCAGGACTTCAGAACACATCCCAGCTGCTTTTTCTGGACTCTTAACCTTCGGGTCAGCACTCTGCAGTGAGGAATCTTTTCCGGGCCTGCAGGTTTCAGGAAGCCTTCCCTTAGCCTGGGAATGGGATCTGATCTGTCCACTGGAGGCAGCTCCTCTGAGGAGGAAGGGAGGGCTAGAAGGGGGAGGTGGCCAGGAGTACACATTCAGCCTCCAGAGGAGCCACCTTTGGGAGGGGAGGCGCAGGCACAAGGGGCGCAGGGCCAAGAGGTAGTCCAAGGTGGAAGGGGCCGCAGAAGATGCCACTATCCTGCTGCCAGGGTTTACAGGCGGCGAAGCAGCTACCTCAATATGTCTGAGGTGCAGTGCCGAAGGAGGCTCTAACTCTCAAGGGAGACAGTCAACTATATCTGTCAGATGATAGGGCCTGAGATCTCCGCGAACTGTGTGGGTGGACACCCCATGCCAGTGGCTCTAAAGGCTACAGCTGCCCTCAACTTCTATGCCTCTGGCTCTTTCCAGGGGTCCGTGGGTGATCTTTGTGGTGTCTCCCAATCAGCTGTCCACACTTGTGTCAAGCAGGTTACAGACGCTCTGTTCAGACGGGCATTGACCTTCATCCACTTCCGTTGGGACCAGGCAAACCAGACACAGCGAGCCAGAGGGTTCGCGGCCATTGCTGGCTTCCCCCGTGTCCAGGGTGCTATAGACTGTACACATGTGGCCATCAAGGCGCCAGCAGGTGAGCCCGGTGCCTTCGTCAACAGGAAGGGCTTCCACTCCATGAACGTGCAGATAGTGTGTGATCACAGGATGCTGATTCTACAAGTCTGTGCAAGGTACCCAGGCAGCTCCCATGACACCCACATCCTCAGACACTCCCAGGTACCGGGGCTCTTCAGTGCTCCAGCCCGGCTGGATGGTTGGCTGCTGGGTGACAAGGGCTATCCCCTCAGAAGGTGGCTCATGACACCTCTCCGACATCCAAGAACAGAAGCTGAGCAACGGTACAATGGGAGCCACGGCACCACAAGGGCTGTGGTGGAGAGAGTCATTGGTCTTCTCAAGCTGTGCTCCCGGTGCCTGGACCATTCAGAGGGTGCACTCCAGTACCCCCCAGATCGTGTCTCGGTGATAGTGGTTGAATGCTGTGCTCTTGTGCTGGAAAGGGGGGATGCAGTGGATGATGAACACATCGATGCAGTGTCTGCAGCTGCACATGATGAGTCCAGCAGTGAGTCCGAGGATGAACATGCACAGGGAAATGCTGAGGGGGTAGACACTGACCCCGGACTACACCAAGGAGGCAGGGACACCTGGGAAGCTTTAATCCAGTGAACATTCAGCCAGCACAGTTGGATCACCAGGACAAGCCTAGGCTGCCGCCTCGATACTCGACACCTGAGTGCAAAATCTGCCAGGTCATCAGCAGTAACTAAGGGCCTGGTACATAAAGCTGAAGTCCAAAGAAACACTCGTGACACTTTTCTTAAACACACACATGCAGAAAAAACGAGGCACCCTCAGTCATGGTGACACATCTGGCATTTAAAGTGTGAATCAGAAGTTATCTCAAATATTAAACAATAGTGTAAACAATCGAAAAAAATCATAAGACCTAATCTCGGGCCAACACAAAAGCATCAATGAGAAACCCGTGGTGTGCCTAAGTGCCTTATGCTTTCGTTTCCTGGTGCTACGTCTTGGTGCTGCCCCATCGCTCGGAGTGGCATCTGAGCCAGCCTGCTGACTCTGCTGTCCTGTTGGCCTCGATGACCTTGGCGGCGGCCCTCTGGCCCTTGGAGCCTGTCCTGACCCTGCCTGGGAGGGAGCTGCCAGTTCCACAGTTGGCATCTCCGCAGTCGTCGCAGCCTCACCGGATGATACAGTCACTGGGAGAGGGGAGGAGGGGCTGCTGCCCTCACCCGGAGCGCCCTGAGAGGAGCCCACAGAGGTGACAGGCAGTTGCTGCACTGACATAAGAGTACGTCGCGCCGCTCTGCTCACCGTGGATGGATCGGCACCGAGCTGGGAAGCTTGATGCCCACACCATCTCCCACACTGGCACTGACCAGCTGAGGTCAATGCTGATGTAAGGGCTTGCTGGTCAGAGCGCATCCCCAGGAAGCCCTGGCGGGTCTCCTGGAGGAGCCTCTCCACGAGAGTCACCACTCTCTCCATGGAGGATACATAGTGCTCGGACCTGAGGCTCATTGCTGTGGCAATCGTCCACGTAGAATCCTCCACCACAGAAACCAAGCCAAGTATAGCCTCATGTATCTCCCCCAGATGCTCCCACACACCCGGCCGCATTTCCTGCACCTGCTGCGTCGTGGACGACTCCAGAGACTCATCATCAGGCACCGACCGAGCGTGTGACTGGTCCCCTGCTGCCTCCATGGGCACACTCTGTCTCTGCCAGCTCCTCCAGCGACTGTGACATGCCCTCACCGCTGTGCCCCGGGACAATAGCCGTTGCTCTAATCCCCATTGAGGTGCTAGTATCTGTGCTGGTGCCTGCCTGGCAGAGATGGTGTGACGCTGGTGAGACTTCAGGCCCCTCAGGTGAGAGGGGGGCATCTGCTGCTCCTCCTCCCGGCCCTGCTCTGATGATGCTGAAAGGAAGAACAAGGACAGTGGATCACTTAATGGGGAGACAATGACACACTTCATCCCTGTCCCCTGGATCATTATGTGCTCGACCTTCCATAACCAACGGTCCAGCAATGTTGCAACAATAACTAATTTAACATTCAGCAGCGCTATGGCTGTTGGGAGGACAATGCTGACCTCACTGTTGGGCATAAATACCTGGCCGTGGCACCCCAGCCTCACCGACACCAGTGGACCTGGGTGCATGGCGCCTCTCCAGAACCAGGGCCTCCTGCTCGAAGCAGCTTAGTATGGCAAGCTGGGCCTGGCCGCCTCCAGCCCTCACACACCCGGCCGCGTTATGAGCATTCTTCTCCTGAAAATGAGAGAAGAGCATTGATTTGTGCAAATTGCACACGGACTCTGTTCACGCTCGGCCCACCCCAACCAGAGTGGGACATCTCATGGCTCCAGTGCCTCCTCACCCCGCTGCTGCTGATCACTCAGACCAAGATGCTAGGCCTGCTTCCCATCCACCCAACACATGCTGCCTACATCACATTTGGTACTACACGGTATTTGCTCCCATAGCAAGGAGGCACAACCACGTGCAGCATAGAGGGCAGCAGATGGTTCATTGCCACGACACCTAGAATCTCCCCTCCCACCATCTCATCACCCTGACTAGGACATGTCCTGGAGCTCTGAGTCTGCGACTAGCTGCAGCTCCTCCAGGTTTCCCCCAAACCAGTCATGTGGGACTAAGACCAACACATGGTGCGGAGGAGAATTCATCTCCTCATGACCCTCTCAGGCTGACCTCAGCATGGGCAATATCTGCTTGGTCACCCAGCAAAGGAAAAATGTCCTAAATGATTCAATGCAGTCACGACACTGAGACTTGGGGCAGGGGGGCCTCAGGGGGTAAGCCGGCCTGCTGGGTAAGATGCCCAATGCCAATATTGTACTCACCCTGCCAGAACGCAACAAATCGTTGAAGCGCTTGCGACACTGGATCCAGTTGCGCTGCACCACATCGCGGGAGCTCACCACCTCCCCCACCTCCTCCCAGGCACGTTTCGTCATGTGGGGGAGACTCCTCCTCCCATCCTGGGGGACCAACACCTCCGGCCGTGCTGCCACCTCCTCGAGGAGGGCAGCAAGGCAGGCATCGGAAAAACGAGGAGTGCATTGGCCCCCACCTCTGCCCTACCCTGCAGCCTGCCCTGCTCACCCGATCCCCTCTGCGGCGGCCTGGAACTGGCTGTTGTGAGCAACCTACAGGAGGCTGCCAGGCCTTCCTTTAAACAGGCTGCGGGGTCACCATTGGACCTGGTGTTCTGTGCACTCCCGCTGCTGCCCACCCACTCCCGCTATCCTCGGGAGACGGTGCGTAAAATGGCAGAGTGGACCCGATCGCTGGTGGGTCCGCGCCTGCTCCTGCTGCCCCCTTCTCCCCCCCTCTCCCCCTCTCCCCCCCTCTCCCCCCCTCTCCCCCCCTCTCCCCCTCTCCCCACCCCCCTGCCAAATGGAAAATCCTGGCCCAGGTTTTGCTTAATTGGGCTTGTGTTTTTTTTCCCGGATACTTCTGAGGATTTGTTTTGGTTGTTGTCACAGACAGGGTCTATCTGGCATTTAACATCCTGTTCATTCAATCTCCAGCTGTTGTCAGTCTCAATACACGCACAACATTCGATGGCCGGGATTTTCGGGCCCCGTCGTGGGCGGGACCCCCGGTCAGGGGTCCAGTGACCCGCGTCCGGACCGGAAAATCCCAGCGGCGGGTGGGTGCGGAAAATCCCGCTCGATGTCTCTGTCCCCCCATTCTGGATGCTGTTGTATTCTCAACCTTGGAGCAGCTTTTTATTGTGAAGGAAATACTTGTGCTTTAAGTTCATGGTGTCCCCCAGATCATGACCAGGTTCTTCCTGAGATTCGGCTTTGCTGCTCTGAATTTTTTTTTCTGCGTGTGCTTAAGTGAGATCAAAACAAGTTAGGGCTGGAGACAATTAAGTTGCTTCCATACTTTTCCTATTATTTGCTTACTGATCTGGGCAGATAATTTTGCATCTAAGCTTGCATGCCCACAACTGTGGGAGGTCTTGTGATACAGCGGGTGGCGTCCCTACCTCTGAGTCAGAAGCTCTGGGTTCGAGTCCCAATGCACGACTAGATGGCCAAGGAGGTGCATTCATAACGTGGCCAAGGAGATTGATTATCAACCTGCAAATTCCTCCAACACACACCGATAGTACTTAGTAAGAGTGGGAGAGATTCCTGGTCAGCCCATGTGATGCAAAGAACACCTCTACTGTCACTACCCATAGCTCCAGACCACAACATGCCTGTAAAAGGTGCACGTTGTCACAGCAACTCAGACTCCCTGAGTGAATTGTAACATGCCACTACTAACATTTATAACACACTGCATCTCCCTCTTTGTTCAGCTATTCCTCTCTGCTTTTCTTATTCTCAGGTTGTACATTTAAAAAAAATAAAATTCATTCTCAGGATGTGGGAATTGCTAGCAAGGTCGGCACTTATTGCCCAGTCCTAACTGCCCACGAAATACAACTTCTTGCTAGGTCATTATAGAGGGCAGTTAAGTGTCAACCACACCGCTTACATATAAGCCTGATCCTTGCTCTGCAAGTAGTGCGGTAGAATCTTTTATGCCAGCTGAGAGGGCAGTATGGCCTAGGTTTAAATGGCACCTCTGAAAGCCCAGCACACCCTCAGTACTGCAATGGGGTGCTAACCTAGATTCTGGGCTAGGCCACTGGAGTTGGACATGAACCCACAGCCTTGTGACTTGGAGATGGGAGTGTGCTGCCAACTGTACCATGGCTGATATCTAAGGAGTTATACATTTGTACAAAGCAAGGATTAATCCACAGTTAGAGCGTTGTATGCAGTTTCAGGCAGTACATTATAGAAAGAGCATGATAATCATTCTGTATGGGTATGGTATTGGCCACCAAGATGATGCCAGTGATGGGAAGCTGTCGTTCAGAAGAAAGACTCGAGAAACTGTGGCTCTTTCCTGTTTTTTTAAATTATGAAGAATTTTGATAGACTGAATCAGGAAAGACTATTTCTTTTGGGTGGATAGTTAGTGTCGAAGGATTAGCGATTCAAAATTGTCACTAAAAGGAAAAGGGAGGAGTGATGAGAAATTTCTTTATGTCAGGAGTTGTTGCAGCATGGAATATACCTTGTTACAAGGAGTGGTTGAGGCAGAGACAGTTGCACCTTTAAAAGGAAAATTGGATAATTATTTGAAGCAGATGACGTTAATTGAAAGACAGAGAGAGGGAGGGGGAGAATGAGGCAGTGGCTTGGTTTTAGGTGCTTTACCCAAGAGCCAACACCGACATGTACTGTATATTCTCTCTGAGAATTTCAGTGTTTACTTTTGAAAGTACTGTCGGCAGATAAATCAGCTGTCAAAACCATGTTAGGTATGCAGGATTTGGTGATCCTCTATCCATTTCCATATTTTACCAAATATTTAGGATCTAAAGCCACAGAGGCCAAATTGGGAATAAAAAGACAGACTTCCAATTATTATTTCGCAGCACTTCTTAAAAAAAGAATGCCAAGTTGGATACTGGTAATATATTATATTTATTAATATATCATTAGCATACACTAGTATTTATCAGTTAAATAACAATTGCATGTATTTCACAGTGGAGTGCAATAAAACATTCATTTATTACTTTAAGAATTATATACTTCATAATTATGAAGATGAAAAACCCTACCCTATTCCTGTATTGTCAAGATAACTTACATTGAGATGTCACAGCCATGCATTAAATGCACTTGTGTCACTAAAGGTGGGGGGAATGGCACAGGAGTGGGTTTTGCTTTTCTGTACGAGAGGCAGCAGTTTGCTCTAGATAAACAGTGACTATGGGGCTTAATTAAGGACATTCAAATTAACAATCATGTAATGTTAAAGGAATGAAGAATGGACCTTAGTTAAGCCATATTCCATTCTTTAAAATGCCGTTTGCTACACTGAACCAAATAACTTAAATTTCCTCAAGGAACACAAATTGTCCCATGTTACTTCTGTGTGTCCAATTTAATGTTAAAAAAAACATTTAAGCTGCTACTCTGCAATCATCCTGAAATGCTCTTCCAAGTTGCTTAAAGGATGAACGCATTCTTTGGTTGTATTCATGTTGCTGACCCATACAAACCAGGAAGGCCCCAGGCTTAATTCCCAGTCTGTCCTGAGTTAGCTGATTTCAGATTGGGCACTGCATCTGCATTCAGTGCCTGGGCCTAAGAAGGGAAAAATGTCAGCCAGGGTTACTGGTCCTTATTGCTATCCACTGACTGCTACTGGAAAGTGCATTTGGGTGTCTTGTTGTTTTCACTTCTCTTACAATGGCACTACATCCCGTTTGATCACTGAGCAGCACAATGCTTTATCTGACACCCTTACATGATTTGGTTAAGACTTCATGTTGTAAGTGATCTTAGGTTGGAGTTTTTCCCATGTTCCTGAACACGTCCTAAAAAAAAACATTAGCATTAAAAGTGGGAGCCCCTACTCTCAGCATCTCTTCACAGAAAGGAGAAGTATTGGCTGTACAAGGGCTGGGACATGGTTAACTAAGTACAATAGTACGTATTTTCACATGTGCCAAATCAAGACATTCCACGCAAGTATGAGAAGACTTGTCCAATCATTGTGTTTTAAATAAGAAATAGCATACTACAACCAAGAAAAAGATGCACACTTTAACTAATAACTGGTGCCTGCACATTTATGCCCTTTTCCACATCAGTTAGTGTATCAGAAGCCAGTGCAAAGCACTTTACAATACACATTTGCCAAGTTATTTGTTCTGAAAGCTCTTGTGGCTTCGAGTGCAAATCACTTGCATTTGATCTTCAGCACTTCCGAATTTGTTCACAGGATAGTATGGTCCCCAACGCTATTATCAAACATCGTTCCAAACATGACCTATAGAAGAAGAAGAGGGTGAAGACTTTAAGTACAAAATGCATTTATAGTCTTTATTCAACTACTGCACAATTGTGTGCTCTCCTTTCTTTGGAAGGGAGACAGAAAAACGCAGCTTAACTTCCTGTCAAACCCACAATTTAATAATGCGTTAATGTTCCAGTATCCAATAGCAGTAGCTACTGGCAGTCTTTTTAAATGCCCCACCATCTGAAATAGCAGTATTTTCGACAGGCTGTGTAAATATTCCAATGATCTAATGCATATGGAATCACAAGTTTTATAAATAAGAGGATAGAGTTCAAAAGTGAAGAGTAATCCTAAATCTATACAAATGATTGGTTATGACAGAATTGGAATATTGTATCCATTTATACTTGCACTCTACTTTAGGAAACAGATCAAGGTTATGGAGAAGAAGATTCACTTGGATAATATCAGGGGTGGGGGAGCTTTAGTTATGACAAAAGACCAGAAAAAATGTTATTTTTCACTAGAACGGAGAGGGTTAAAAGGAAATCTGACAGAGGTACTCAAAATTATAAGTCGTTTTAGTAAGGTAAATAGGGTAAAATATATTTCCACCGGTCGGTGAATCAATAACCGATAACTGGAAATTTAAGATCACCACCAAAATAATGAAAGAAGTTAAGAGAATTTTCTTTTTATACAGAGGGTTATTGGGCATCAGAAACAGTGGTGGAAGCAGAATCCATATTGCATTTAAAACGATATGGCTAAATGTTTATAAAGGAGAATTCAGAAAGGTCTGGAGAAAAGGCAGCAGAATGGGATTGAGTAAAGGGGTCTCTTCGAGCATCAGTGCAGATGTGTTGGGCTTAAATGGTCTTCCACTCTGTGATAAAATGGTTATATCTAAATCTGACATGAACTTGATGGACAATGGCACCAACTTATGGAAGAGTAAAGCGCTCCATACCCCAGCAATAAAAGCCTTGAGCTCAGGACTAAAAGAAGAATGTTAATTTCCTGTTCTAACTTTTTCTCAGAACACCCAAGCTGTGGTACTTGGTCCATCTTCAATCCTCTCTTCCTCATACTGTCTGCAAGCTTTGAAAACTGAAGATCGGTGTGGCCTCGTGAGATCCTGATTCATGTTGTTTCCTCTTCTATTACCAACTTTGGTGTTCTTTAGTGTGGCCCTTGTTCTTTACCTGACTTTATGAACAACGATGAAATTTTTTTGCGCATGCTATCGGAAAATTTAATATAATGAGTTTACTGAAGATGCCCAATTAATAATAGTCTTCTGCAAATTGAAGCTGAAAAACAAGTAAGAGTCAGGTCTATGCACCGTAAATTGGTGGATTAATGCATTGGCCATGGGATGGCAGTGCATGGATATTCAGATGGTGAGATTAGAATTGCAGCAAGGCTCCCTTGAGACAGTTGAGAAGGGAAGATCTTGCATTTATATAGCACCTTTTCTGTTTTCATAATGTCCCAAAGTGCTTCACAGCCAATAAGTCACCTTTGAAACGTAATCACTGTAATGACATAGGCAAATCCTGCAGTCGATTAGCGAGGTCCCACAAACATTAAATGGGACAAGTAGTTGTTTAAACTATTTTTGGTGCTGTTTGTTAATTGAGGGAGAAATGTTGATCAGGACACCCTGGATCAACTCTGCCCTCCTCTTCAATTAGTACCATAGGATCTTTTAGGTCTATCAAAGCCAAAAGGTTAAAAGTTCAAGAGCCACTCCAGGGTGACACTTGAAAAGTCCTAAGGGATACTGCATTGTCAGAGGCACTATCTTCCAGAAAAACTATTGAACCAAGGCTCTGTGCCAGTGGATACTAAAGATCCCATGGCATTATTGCTGTGCGCAAATTGGCTGATGTGTTTTCATATGTCGCAAAATTTTTATGAATTTTTATGTATTTCATTCATTGGATGTAAAGCATTTTGCGGTGCGTAAAGCTTAAAATCATCTACCATAGAAAAATAACTCTGATGTTGAAGCAACTTTGTTGCTATCACCACTAGATGGTCCATCAGTTTCTGAATAACTATTAAAAAATACTGTTATCTAGAAGTAAAAGCTTTAGAGAGGCTAGTAGCAACACAAAGGGGTCTTTAGATAACTAACAAGTATTAATCTGATTAAAAGATCATACAATAAAAGTTATGTGCAACTGTCTTAATCATTGCATTATCAATAGTGCAGAGAAGTAATGGAACTACTAATATCTTGGCTTATTTTGAAACTGTTCTACATTAAACAGAAATGCCTGTTGGCAGAAGGCAAGCTCTGCCTCAACATTTTACTTTAATTTCCATTGTTGATCCTTGCAGAATCTTGCAAACAAATAAGAATTGATCTTCAAACAAGTGTGCTCTAAATTATGTTCTTGTCTCCTGTTTTCTCTCTAATGTCTATCCTCCTGATAATCAGGACTATTAGGTAGCCCAGATCCATCCCATCAGCCCCCAGTATATTGCCAGGTAACCATTCCTCCCATGAGACTAGAGAGTGTCAGCAACTTATTCAGCTTGTGTAGTGGTGATGATGTTTTGCTTGCAAAGTAATTACAAATGGAAATCTTGGTCAACTTTAACCTCCTTTTCTCCCCCCCTTTATTCTTTCATGGGATGTAGGCTTTGCTGGCCAGGCCAACACTTGTTGCCTATCCCTAATTGTCCTTGAGTGGCTCGCTAAGCCATTTCAGAGGGCAGTTAAGAGTCAACCACACTGGTGTGGATCTAGAGTCATATGTAGGCCAGACCACGATAAGGGCGGCGATTTCCTTCCTTAAAGGACATTAGTGAACCAGATGGGTTTTTAACAACAAAAAGTGATAGTTTCATGGTTACCACTACTAAGGCTATAATCCACGTTTACTAATTGAATTCAAATTCCACCATATTATTCTCCTTCAAGTCTTACTTTCCTCAAAAATGCACTGATTGACTCTATTTCCATAACCTCTTGTGGTAAACTTCTCTGATATCAAAGTTTTTGTAGGAGTAACGTAACAATATTGTGCAAGGGTTTTAAAAATCTATACCGAGTGTTGATAGGTCTAAAGAAATCCTAATCTAAAAGCTAGCAAAACAAATCACCAAATCTTTGCAGTTTTGGGAGATCGAGTTGACATATTGAAGACGTGGGGGTTAATTTTCCCTCCCATGGGGTGTGACTGGCAGGGAGAGACTAGATCATGAAGGCATGTTTGCCATACAAATCTCAGCTGTTAGGAAAGTCCCCTTCAAGGTTCTGTGGGAGGAGTGTATCCGTGAAGCATCACGCAGGCTTATGTCAATTCCAAGAGGGCCAGCAGCCCTGCCTTGGCTCAGATAGCGGCTCATTGGAAGAAGCAGTGTTATGTGAACAAATTTCTCCCGTTCTAAATTTAGCTCAGGTTCGATATTTGGACAGAAGAGAACAGGAAGACCCCTTTTCTTAATCAGGACCAGGCTTGGATTTGAAATTCCCCGTTTGATAGTCAGCCAATCTTGCTCAAGGCCGGAAAATTGTGCTTTGTTATCGAATTAAAATCTGAAAAGGCAGCTGAAGCCTAATGGTCCATGTCCACTTATGGCCACAGTCAATATTATCTGCTGAAGCTTTTGTAGTACCTCATATATGCTGGAAGATTAGCATTCAAAAGGAAGAGTTCAAACATCTTTGACAAAGATTTAGCATTAAATATTATGTTAAATATTATGGTTGGCTATTCAGGGGTAGAAATTCACCTTGGACAGTGGTCGCACCACTGAATATCAGATGTTGCGTAGAACGGGTGACCAATCGGATACTGCCTATTTCACGCCACTGCCCGGGATTAATTTCTACCCTGTTGTATATTTTATGTCTCAGGTCCATGCGGAGATGACACACCAGCTTCCATGTGTATTACAGATTTTATTCACAGTGCTTTAAAATGTCTACTGCATGCTTCAGCTCTAGCTTCCTGGGTATCCCACAGTTTTGTTTACTTTTGTCTGACTCCATATCCAGGCTTAACCAATCAAGAAAAATGAACGTCAATAGTAAACGGACTCACGTAATCAAACACAGAAGAATCGAACCATTGAACACTACATACCCCACAGTGTTTAGATATGATACAACATCTATTCTACCCTTCTGATTCTATGTGGGTTTATGATGGTTTGTCGGTCTTGTCACATGTGACAATGGCAGTAGGGTTGTGGTACTTCCACAGCAAACAACACATAATTGTATCAAATATAGCAGTTGGGTTCAAACTAGGGTCCTGTGAACCTCCAAGGGCTTCTAGGAGGTCAGTGAAATCATACGAAAGTGCTAACTGCCAGCCTTAAGGGTGAGTGGCCCCTCAGGGCACCTTGATCAAGAGAAAAGAAATGAGTGGCGGGTTTGGTATGAGCTGCTAGGTGGAAGCAGGGGGCAGCCACCAGACTTGCGATGCAAAGTGAGGTGTCTGTCTCACAGAGGGAGGAGCGAGGCTGGTGATGGAGGTGGGCGCCAGGTGGGTTTAGCCTTATTGAAGGGAGGGGGAGTTTTTAAATATTTAAGCACTATTTAAACTCAAAGAAAAGCTGCCAAGATACAAGTTCAAGTTTTGTCTGAAAATGGAGAATGACTTCTAAGTGTCATTGTCAAACATCACGCCCAGGATAGACAGATTCTGCAATGAGAAGGAGACACACTCCTTTCTCAGAAATCGATAAGTAAATAACTGTTTTCTTAAAAACATTATTAAAACACTCCTAACATGCAGCATTTTCATATTATGAGTATTATATGTTATTATGATTTAGACTTGCCAGGGTGGGGTGGGGGGTCCATGATGACCAATCCATTTGGAAAGGGATCTTTCAACCAAAAACATTTGAAAACCACTCGAATAGGCAACATTCAAGCCTGCAAGTATACCGAGGATCCTGGCTTTGGGAGTCATGAGAAAAGGGGCCAGAGACATCAGAAAAAAATATTGCTTTCTGCTGGGCCTGTATGAGAGCTCGGTGGTTCCAAGATATTGTAAGAAGGGGCCTGGGGGTGGGGAGAGTGGGGAGAGGAAGTAGCACTGGAAGGTTGTGAGTCTCCATTGTACTTCTGGAGACCAAACAACAGTGTTTTTTGAACATTGTAGTATTCAATCGTTCAATTGTTCGGTTTATGATTGTGTGTGCCTGTTGACTCTTCCCTGCTCTGTGTGCTATTAACCAAGCCTGGGTGTGGTTACAGAAAAATAGAAAGCAAACTAAAAGCAAGAAGCTGGAAGCATGAGCGAGGAGACATTTTAAAAGCATTGGAAATAAAGTTCCTACTTAGGCATAGAAATTGGTGTGTCATCTCTGCATATCTCCGATGCATAAAACACAACAGACATGGTTCTCAATTAATGAAGCGAAGAGGAAAAGGGAATTTGGTGACTAAGGGCCTGCAAGTTAAATATTAATGCATTGTGGAATTGCATGTGACTAATGGCCTATTTATCCTGAAGTGGCTCTCCTATTCTGGGTTCAGTCCTGCTGCTGGTGAAACTGTTCTTGCAAAGACAAGTTGACTTTTAAACATCCGTGCCAGCACAATCTTTTAAAAGTGGCCATATTCTTTAATGCTGTTACTTCTCCATGGCGGTAGTTTAACTGCTCTGGCCATATGTACAGTTTATCCGACTCTGTTCCCAGCCTCGGTGTTTGCACTGGAGGCTGAGGTAGTGGGGCAGTGGAATGACTCAATATGGCTTCTGGCTGGACCTGGAATGTCTCCAGTGGCATTAAGTAGTTGCTGCCCACACCACAGGAGAGTTGGTGGTGAGTCCCTAGTATGAGTGGATGGTCAGTGGGGCTCAAGAATGGGAGGCTCGCGAAGAAGGGAATGCAGGATCATTTGCCCTTTTCCACATTCTCGATGAATGTGAAGATTAATAGTGCTTGATGGCCAACTGCATTGGCTTCAACAATCCTCACCTGCTCCAAATCCTGATCATTATCATTTTCATCACTTGACATGTCCTCATTAATATAGACTGCTGCCGCACCAGACACCTAAAGAATAACAAAATTATTACAAACTATGACTAGCCATTCAATTAAAACAGTTTTTTTTGAAAGTAGATAAACTGGCAGACAGAAGGGGAGCTGAATTCTATTGCATAATGACTCCTGCTTGACATGGTACTACAACACCCTGTAATTGGCTGGTTCTATGGAATCGTCTCCAATGACCTCACTGTAGGGATGTCAGGGTCCTGCGTGCAATGGAGAAACTGCACCCCAGCTACAGTCCATTCAATATTTGTTGACTGAGCCACTTTCTGCAGTTTGGTCAGGGGAGGTCAGCACAAGCTAACAACACAGAATTCTTTATGCTACCTCAGGACACTCACTGCCTCAAATGGACAGCCAGCGCTCCCTCTCATGGATATTTATGTTTGCCAATGGTAGCACAGGAAAAAAAATCTTCAACCACAACATGAGTCTCCTCAAAACCAGAGGCACTAAACGTTGCCTAATTTACCTTATAGTGTTACCCACTGAATGCAGGCTCCCTGTAACCAGAGTGTTGTCAATGTAAGTGCTTAGTCCAATATTGATTTCCACTAAACTGTGGGTCTCTGCTGTTCTGGGAGGGCATAGAGATTATCCAGCACTTTAAAAGCAGAGCTCATATTTAAACCCCTCCATGCCCTCACCCCTCCCCATTTCTGTCTCTCCTCCAGCCCTGCGACCCTCAGACCTCTGCTTTTCTTTAATTCTGGCCTCTCATTCATCCTGAATTCCTTTGCCCCACTATTGACGGCCGTGCCTTCTGCTCTCTAGGCCTTGAGTGCTGGAATTCTCTCACTAGCCCTCTGCACATCTCCACCTTCCGTCCTTCCTTTAAGACACCCTTTGGAACCTGCCTCTCTGAACAACTTTGTGACCACAAAACCACGAAACATTCGGCAAAGGTTTTCATACAGTATTCTGACTTACATTTACCCTTCCCGTGGACAGTTATACATATATTTGTTAATGATTTAACCTTGGCACCACAGTATGGCAAACATCACTTCAGTTAGCTGATAAAAGGCTGGTACAATTCAGTGCCGTTGGGTATAAATTATCAGGAACGTACGAGTGTACACAGTATGACACTTCAAACATCAAACAGAAGGAGCAGCGTACCAGAAACACGTGTTATTTCATATGAGGAATCACTGTTAATCCTTTAATTTTCCTATGAAGTTAATGAGGGACATTTTGCATCTTCTGACCTAGTGGAAAAGCGGTAGCGGGATATGACCTGTCACACTACTGGTTCCCAGGAGTCGGAACTTGCATTTGTATGGCACGTTTCATGACCTCAGGATTTTCCCAAGAGCCTGACAGCCAAACAAGTATTTTTGACGTGTAGTCACTGTTGTAAGAGAATTGCGGAGGCCATGTTTTGCACAGCATGCTCCCAAAAGCAGTAATGTGATAATTATTTCAGTGATGTTAGTTAAGAGATGAATTTGGGCGAGGAGAACTCCCAGCCTTTCTTTGAAATAGTGCTGGCCTCCGCTGGAGAGGGCCTCAGTTTAACCTCTCATCTGAAAGATGACATATCCAGCAGTGCAGCACTCCCCCACCACTGCCGTGGAACGTCAGCCTAGATGATGTGGCCAAATTACTGGAATGGGGCTTGAACCCATGACCTTCTGAGTCAGAAGCGGGCGTGTTACCACTGAGCAAAGGCCTGTTTTGAAGTTTTTTTTTAGGACCGAGAGGATTAGTAGTCCCTCAGTGGGCTCCATTAAAAACAACCTGGGCCAGTGCTGTACGAAGTCCCCCACACCCTCACTGGGCACCCCATTGTTGTCCTTGAGACCATCCCGTCTTCAGATGCACCTCCTTGCAGGCCCGGAGGTTGGCCAGTATTGAGCCAGCTGGACTGCCCTACAGCAGATGCTTTCCACCCACAGCTCGCCAGTTGTATCTAAATGAAGCTTGCATTTCAAAATGGACCAGGTCTTTTGTTGGAACAGGGCAGTCAGTTGGCATTTTCCACCAGTTGTCCTAACATCATGGTGGCATAGTGTTAATATCACTAGACCCGTAATCCAGAGGCCCAAGTTATGCTCCAGTGACATAGGTTTGAAACTCATCAGGACAGCTGGTAGAATTTACATTAAATTAATAAATCTAGAATACAAAACTAATCTCAGCAATGGTGACCATGAAACTATCATTGATAGTTGTTAAAAACCCATCTGGTTCACACTATGCTCCTTTAGGGAAGGGAATCGGCCAGTCTTACCTGGTCTGGCCTCCATGTGACTCCAGCCCCTCAGCAATGAGGTTGACTCTTAACTGCCCTCTGAAATGGCCTCGCAGTTAAAGGGCAATTAGGGACGGGCAACAAATGCTGCTGCTCACAGCCCGTGAAAGAATAAAGAACTCAGGGGAGGAGATGAGGTGAATCTACCCCAGTGTTTCCCTCCCTGTTTGATGACCCCTGCCTCTCACGTGTGATTAAAACATAATCTGACTTATTAATTTATGCGTTCAAAAAGGGGAAAGTGCTGGAAAAATTCAGAACAAGGTCTTTTTTTTAAACCGATGTTGGTAGGTTTGCAGTTGCAGTTCCAGCATTTTCAGTTTTTGTTATTTGAAGTTTGTTTCAAAAATTTCTATTGATGTACTCCGCTCCATGCAAACACCCAGGCACCAGGTCACTGCAGAGAGAATTCCCAGTCAGGGTCTGCAGGTAGATTTTGAGCGGCCTCTCACTATTTTGAGTGTCATTGCCATGGAAACAGAAATTTTGCCTTTTTAAATTTTGGCTAAGGCTAAATAAATTGAAGAAAATGCCGACAGCAGTTAATCCCTTCCCAAGGTGGCGTAGACATTCCATGTGCTAATACTAATTAAGTGACTGCATTAATAAGTAACTCAGTGTCTGTGAAAGATACTATGGGCTGGATTTTCAAAGGGTCTTGGGATCGGGACCTGATGAGGGCGCAATTCTTTTCTTTATTCATTCACGGGCTTCGCTGGCTGGGCCAGAATTTATTGCCCATCCCTAGTTGCCCTTCAGAAGGTGGTGGTGAGCCGCCTTCTTGAACCGGTGCAGTCCCTGTGGTGTAGGTACACCCACAGTGCTGTTAGGGTGATCCAGGATTTGACCCAACGACAGTGAAGGAAAGGTGATTTATTTCCAACTCAGGATTGCGTGTGGGAACTTCCAGGTGGTGGTGTTCCCATGTGTCTGCTGCCCTTGTCCTTCTAGATGGTAGTAGTCATGGGTTTGGAAGGTGCTGCCTAAGGAGCTTTGGTGAATTCCTGCAGCGCTTCTTATAGATGGTACACACTGCTGCTACTGTGTGGTGGAGGGA
Organism: Cetorhinus maximus; assembly: GCF_964194155.1. Lineage (NCBI taxonomy): Eukaryota > Metazoa > Chordata > Chondrichthyes > Lamniformes > Cetorhinidae > Cetorhinus > Cetorhinus maximus. Next base: position 3,924,767 of record NC_135886.1, on the reverse strand, counting down.
GTGAATGTTTGTGGATGGGGTGCCAATCAAGCGGGGCTGCTTTGTCCTGGACAGTGTCCAGCTTCTTGAGTGTTGTGGGAGCTGCACTGACCCAGGCAAGTGGAGAGTATTCCATCACACTCCTGACTTATGCCTTATAGATGGTGGACAGGCTTTGGGGAGTCAGGAGGTGAGTTATCTGTTGTAGGATTCCTAGCCTCTGGCCTGTTCTTGTAGCCACAGTATTTATATGGCTAGTCCAGTTCAGTTTCTGGTCAATGGTAACCCCCAGGATGTTGATAGTGGAGGTTTCAGTGATGGTAATGCCATTGAATGTCAAGGGGCGATGGTTAGATTCTCACTTGTTGGAGATGGTCATTTCCTGGCACTTGTTATTTGCCACTTGTCAGCCCAAGCCTAAATATTCAAAATCACAGTCCCAGAGATCGACCAGGGATCCCAACACCTGTGGAACAGTTTGTAATTTTAAAATGGCCAGCGGAGCAGGGAATATGAAACCTGCTCACCACTACTTAATGGTCTCTTAAGCTCCTTAAGGAACTTGTTAAGGGGCCTGTCTGTTGCAGAATGGAATTGGTTCATGTCTGAGAACAGGTGCTAGGTTCACCGCGGGGCCAAATAAAATACGTTTGTCCTTGCCTTAAAACTGTTTTTTAATGGAACCACTTGTGCTGGTGCTATAGCGCTTTTCCTTCATTTTTTCTGCATGGCCTCTTTCATCCCTGTTGACGCTGCTGGCCCTCTGAGGACCTGCCTGTTCTCTTCGGCAAGACAGCAGCAGCCTCCAACATGGCTGCCGCCTGCCTTTGTCGCTGGCACCAGACAGGCAGCTCCTGCCTCCTGGGGGCACTTGGCACCACTAACTGGGTGCCAATTGCTCGCCTCCTGGCCTATTAGTCCATTTGAATTTAAGCAGCTGAGGCACGGGGTCAGAATCAGGAATTCATCTGGCTGCCGGGTTCTTAAATCCCCTTTGAAAACCCAGCCCTATATTTCTTTCTTTCAAAGCGGTGTAGTACTGGTTAGTGGAGATTTAATACAATTGCCCTTTCCTTTGCATGGGGTAAATAAACTGGAATTTGTTATTCTAACTTTCACCAATAGGTGGTGGTCAAGTTTAGAAACCTGTGTTGGGGCTGCTCTGTGACCTATGATTGGTTCACGAGATACACTCATATTAAAGAGGCTATCTGAGCTCTTACGAGCTACAATCCTAGTATAGCATCAACCAGTAAGTTCTTGAATGAAGACTTCCATCTCTCCTATTCTTGTAGTAGGTCCAATTATTCCTTTTTAATTATTCTTTGTATAAAGAAACTCTTCCTGACCACAGTCTTGAATTTGTTTGCCAGCAAGTTGGTGCTATGCTACCTTTTCCTACCAGTGCTTTTCACTATGCTTTTCTGTACATTTAATGTCACCGTTGCCTGCTTTCAAAGCGGGACGCCCTCAATTACTCTAACATACCAATGAGCTTCAGTCTCATGATTCATCCCTTGCAGGGATTGAATATTTCTCTTGTTTTTTGCTGAGCAAAACTGGATACAGTACACAGATTATGTAGGTTTTCTTACAAAGCTCAGCACCTCTTGCACAAATCTGGTGCTAAAATTGTTCTGCCCACTTACACATTTTACCTAACTCCATTTGTAGGTCCCCATGCCTCCCGTGTTTGATTTGAACTTACTTTGCCCCCGCCCCACCCTAGTATGGGGTCGTCTACAAACATTTTACCACTGGCATTGGGTGCCTGAGTTCAGGTCATTGATGTAATCTAAGGGCTAGATTTCCAACCACATACCACTTTATTTGTTCAGCACTGTCACACTGTGAAATACACAGCTGTGTACTATTTGTTCAGTGTCGTTAGGTGAGATCATTTCAATGACTTTGAGTAGTTGTGTGTGCATTGTGTCAGAATGGCAATTTCCATTTACACCTTAAAGTTTATTTATTCCTCTCAGACACTGGGGCTGCTTGAGTAATTTCAGACACTGCTCAGTGTATTCGTTTTTTAGGTTAGGGCATATTTCATATAGTTGCTCAATATAAATTTTATATTTTAATCAAAAAGTGAAAACATTTTCCATTCGTTTATTAACTTTTGTCTTTTAAAATTAGTTTTGAGGATATTTGTTCGAGTTAGTGTGCATTTTTGTTAACATTTTATCCATCAGATTTCTGTTACTCTCACTCTTTTCCTTCATCCCCCTTGCCCTCTTTTCATTTTCTATCCTCTCCAGCCCCATGTACAGCACACGCCAAACTCTCAGACAGGAATATGGATAGGTGATCTGGTCCCAGGGCTCTGCTAACGTCTCACTGAGTAGGAGCAAGAAACCTGTAATCCCCTCGAGCTTTTAGACCTGTTAATTGAGACAGGCCATTTTCATCCACCGCCCTTTATAAGCAACTTGCTCATTTCACCCAATTTACAATTTAGTGAAAGAAAAAATTTGCAATATTGTTCACTCGGTGTTACCTGGTGCTAAATCGGGTTCCAAAACAGCCCTAAAAATACTTCAAAAAAAGTAAAATTACTAAGGGGATTAATTGGATTTATTTGATACAATAAGTGATAATACTTCTTCAAATTTCTCAGACAAATATCACCACCTTCAACACCTCTTTGACCCTTTTGTCTGTGACATCTTTTGATTATCTGCTCATCTCCACAATCACCACACCCTCAACGTCTCTCCCACCACCCCCCCACCTTAAACCAGTTTATATTTCTCCCTTTTCCTAACTATGCTTCAGTTCTGCCGAAGGGCCATGGAGGCTCGAAACGTTAACTGATTTCTTCTCCGCCGATGCTGCCAGACCTGCTGAGTTTTTCCAGGTAATTCTATTTTTGTAAGTGATAATACTTGGCGAATGTAAGGCGGTGATCTAATGGGATGAGGCACATAAACCAAACCCACTAAATTTACAGCATTGTCTGACCCCCTGGATTTAAATCATTTTAATTTTGTTATGAGGAACCGTCATAATCTGTTTATTCGAGCGTAAGGACTAAAGCATTCTTTCAAATTTTAAGATGTAAACAAGAAGTCTTGGGGAAAAAAAAAATGCTCTTTACTTTTTCCTTGGCTGCGTCCTGTCTGTTTTCACTCGCCTTTGCCAATGTGTATAGGACAGCATCGTGCACTGAAATGAAGAGGCAACTGCGTTCTATCCCACCCTCATCGAACATTCCACCAGTCTCAATGTCTTCATACACTTGATCTGTTGCACAAAAGTAAAAGAAATGAAATTAGAAACGGACATTATGACTGTTTTCAAAAGCAGTAAAGTGAATCCCTCTTAAAAGGCCTCATGTCTTCAAAAAAAAAACCCTTTTTCTTCTTTACGCACTCTTGCAGTGTGTTTATGCAGAGTGATACCATTATCTTTTCAGTGGCGGGCACCATGCCTCACTCAATCGACAAGGTCACCGGGCCGAGTAATGCCAAATGGCTGAGGTGATGAGAAGCGTTTCTATCAGATCTGGGCTGTGGTAACTCAGGAAGATTGCCAACCTGGAATAGTAATTGAACCTAATTGAGGAAAACAATTTGCAGAGCTTTGGGGGAAAGCGCAGGGTAGTGGGAATAATTAGATAACTCTTTCAAAGAGTCAGGACAGGCATGCTGGGATGAATGGCCTCCTTGTGTGCTGCATCATTCGATGTTGCTCGTTCAGTTGTGGCAAAGCGGAATTGAACTAAAGCTCAGGTGAATTTTGAATCCATGTTTAGGTGTTGGTTTTTTTTCAATTTAGCTGCCCAGAATTTTGGGGATGGGCCAAACTTTCTACAGTGGAAATAGATTGTGTTTCGATGGAGTGACTTGAACGCTGATGAATGATCCCAGATCAGTATATTTTTTTTATCAGATAGTTAGACAGGCCTAAGTTCACAGAGTTATAAAATGATAGGGTATTATGGTTCTCATCTGCTCAGCTTCTATTGCTACTGAATTTTCCTTGTCTATATTAGGAGAAGCTGAAGCCATGGAACCCACATTATGCTAACATGAATAAAACAGAATGAATTACGATGTGAATTCTAATAAAGGGCATAATATTCACAATTCTATTCCTCATATGCCCCTTATTGCCATGTTTTTTTTTAGTGATTTTGCCCATTGTTTTTCAGAATTGTCTCTTCTCAATGACTGAACTCGGCAATAAATTTAACGGTTGCTTCTTTAATCACTAATTTCACTGGTTGGCTCATTATGTTGGGAAAAACTCACTTCAAAATGGCAAAGTTCATGATGACAGATTGGAAGATCTTCAATAGGCATTGAAAGATTAAATAGCCTGGGACTTCTCTCTCTTGGTAGGATAGATGTAGGTGATAAGTTTCCATTTGCAGAGGAGATGAGAGTTATTGGGGGCCATAAATATAAGATAGCCAGAAATAAATCCAATAGGGAGTTCAGGAGGGACTTCTTTACCTAGATAGTGGGAAGAATGCGGAACTTGCTACCGCAAAGATCAGCTGAGCCGAATGTCACAGATGTATTTAAGAGGAAGTTAGATAAACACGTGAGGGAGAATGAATTAGAAGCTTCATGTGGAGCATAAACATCATCATGGAACTGTTAGGCAAAATGGTCAGCTTCTGTATTGTAAATACTATGATGCTCCAGATAATCACTGATACAGATCAAAATACAGAGATAATTGGCCTCTTCTTACAAGTGTAGCTATGCTTTTAAAAAGCTATTGTTTGTTTTATTTTTGTGCTCATAAAGATATGGGATTTTAAGACCAGGAAATGGAAGATTACCCTAGTGTGAAGCACTCCAGGTATAACACAGGCTAGAGGTAGGGGCTTTCTGCTCTACAAAGCAATGTGCCTTGATTCTTGTTTCAATGAGTAACTCCAATATAACAGTGTGGCATTTCCACCAGCCAGATCGGGAGTTGATACCAGGAAAGGCAAGTACAACTCTGCTGTGAGCTTTTTCTCACTCGATTGTATTGGCTTGGTCACCTACAGCCAGCAATGGTTTAAGCCACTGAAATTCCAGAAACTTACCTTACTAAGGGCTCTAGAATAAGCATTTGATGCTTCCAAAACATTATTAAGTGATTGTTCATGAGCAAAGTTTTACAAATGGTGAGTAACTATGACTAAATCTTGTAGAGTCAGACCATAATAATGGAGTGCCAGGACATTTCCAGTCTAGCAAGGCACATGTATTTACTACATAATGTATAAATACATAATAATTGTTCCACTATCAATACTGATGAAGTAATATAGTGTGTAAACAAGTCAATAAAACACACCCACGCTAATGCTGTGGTCAAAGGTGTTTAATCAAAGTGCAGGAGCCATTTATTGCTGAAAAACCCTCTGATAAGGGTAGTCATTACTATTAGATTAGAACAAGTTTAAAACTGAAACCTGCTAACATGTCATAAATTCATTGGCATGAGAAGGTGAAATGCTAAGTTGCTGAACAGCTTAACATTCATATGACTCGGTTCTGACATTGTGATTGGCCCACGATTAAGCGGTACAGCATAATTCAGTGTATAGAATCAGCTTTTTTCTAAAAAAAAAGTGCTGAAATGATCACTATATCCTTTGTGTTTATTAGGTCAACTCTGTTTCAATTGATCTGATGTGCAACATTGCTTCAGAATGCCAGTGCTCAGTGACAAAGACAAATTACAGGTCTCCCTTGCAAGGTGCGGTGAATGTTCACATTAGAACATTTTGTTATTTTCATCCTCTGCCTTTCGATGCCTGTGGTTTCTTTTTATTTGTTCTCAGGATATGGGTGGTGTTGGCAAGACCAGGTTTACTGCCCATCCTTGTGTTAGTAGTGAGCCCCTTTCTTGAATTGCAATTGTTTTTGCGTGAAGTGTCGGGCGTATATTGTGGAACTGAAGTCACATATATGGGCCAGACTGGGAAAAGGTGACCAGTTCCCTTCACTGAAGGTGAAGGGAGGCAGTTAAGGACAATCTGCAGCATTTGTGACAATTTGTTTTTTGTTTATTGGTATCAGCCTAGCTCACAGATTACTTGGTTTATATAATTCAATTTCGCAAGTTCGCATTTAAATTCATGACACTGGAGCTTCATAACCAGGGAGCTTTCAAACCAAAACATGGCCCCCACTGCCCACATAGCCAAGTCCTGGATGCTGAGTGGAGGTTAAGCTGCTTCTCCACAGGGAAAGAAGAAAAACAGTAAGAACAGTAATAATGTGCCTTTTTCTACTGAGTATATGTGACAGATCCCTGCTTCCAAGCCTTTAGCAATGCTGCTCAAGACGACTGGAAAACAGAAGACAGTCTTATTCCTGTTTTCTTTCCTTCCTCATGAAGACATGGTTGACTTCTATACAAAAGGCCAAGGTCAGGAACTTGCTGTGAAGAGAACGGTGGCCCTGAACCCAAGTCCTATTACTTCACCGTGCAGGACATTGATGCTTCAAGGTACTGTACAACTTTGCTGTTGTTATTGCATTTATTATTAAGTCAAGAATGGTATGGCGAGCATACACCCATTGCACAAAACTCTCTCTAATTCAGAAAATGTTAGAAATATTCGACAGGTCTGGCAACATCTGTGGAGAGAGACCTTCATTGTCCTGCATTATCCTGGTAATCCAGAGACCCAGGCAATGCTCTGGGGACCGGGGTTCGAATCCCACCACGGCAGGTGGTGAAATTTGAATTCAATTAAAAAAATCTGGAATTAAAAGTCTAATGATGACCATTCTCGATTGTTGTAAAAACCCATCTGGTTCACTAATGTCCTTTAGGGAAGGATATCTGCCATCCTTACCTGGTCTGGCCTACATATGACTCCAGATCCACAGCAGCGTGGTTGAATCTTAAATGCCCTCTGAAATGGCCTAGTAAGCCACTCAGTTCTCAAGGACAATTAGGGATGGGCAATAAATGCTGACCTAGCTAGCAATGCCCATGTCATATGAATGAATTTTTAAAAATGTTAACGCAGTTTCCCGGTCCACAGATGCTGCCAAACCTGTTAGTATTTCCAGCATTTACTGTTTTTATTTCAGATGTCCGGCATTTGCAGCATTTTGCTTTTGTATATGTAATTTAGGGCTGATTGGTATCAAATTGACTCAGAGGCTACAGGCTATTGTGGGAAGTGAAAATTGTCACACTGATGCAGTTGAGAATGCTGTACTGAGCTTGGGTTTAGTCGGGTATCATGAAGAGGTATTAATGTCTATAATGTTATTGGAAATTATTTTCAAATTGGAATTGTGGTAGGGTCTGTGTCTATGTGTGTGCCTGTGTGTGTCTCAATTGGATTAAAGCCAGCTAGTCTGGGTGCTTTGGTGTATAGTAGTTTTGAGATGTTAATTAGGTAAGCGTAAGGAGGTGAAGGGAAAGTGTAAATTTGCATTTTGTTGAATAAAGCATTCAAAAGAATGAGTAAAATCTTGCACCTACCTGGGAGGCGCCAGGCAATGTATTTATATTACTAATAAAATTGATGGAATGAAGGATTCTTGTTTGGAGAGGTAAAATTGAAAACAACCTACTAATACAATGGAAAATTTACATTCAAAGGGGAAGCTAGGTATAAACAGAAAGGAGTTTGTGTGTGTAGGTCTGAGGCATTTAAGATCTAACTAGCCTGTAAGCCTACAACTGTGTCTGCAAAGAAACCAAATTACAAAGAACCTCATTTTGAATTTGTAAGGTCAAATGTGCTTTGCCTGGTGTCTATTTACAGTCTATGGGTTATTGTTGCCTTGGTGAAGATTTACCTGGGAGTGATTAATTTGGGGACTTGTTTAAAAGTTATTATGGTAGTAATTTGCAGACATGTGTATGTGTTTAATTTGTTGTTGAATTAATAAATGTCTAATTTAGTTTTATATAAAAGCCTCTTGAGGCTTGGTGGTTTTATTCCTGGATTCAGAGCTGCATCTCAAACAAACCAATTGAAAACAACAACAGTTGTTCAAGTTTCCCTTTGGGATTTAAACAACTCGGCCTTTACCAACTGCTGTGTCATAACATCGGGTTTAATTGGAGAAGAGGAGAAGAAATGTCTAATCATGCTATACTTTATCTGGGAGCAGTTGACAATAATGCTGGATGCTCAGAATGGAAATGTAATATCCCCCAACATGGACATCCTCACCTTGATGAGCACAAACCAAATCTGATAGGAATCAATGTTACATCATTTACAATTTAAGTGAAGACATTTTAGTTATAGATGGTCTCACCTCGTATACCAGCCAGATAAATTGTCACGCCAATTTTCTTGTAATTTGAACACATCTGCATAAACAAAAGGTTCCAAAAAAATCAGAAGATGAAATTCTGCAGTAAGTTAAACAATCCAACATAGGAAACACAAGATGAAGTGACTTTTTCTTTTGGCCACATAGCTTCATTTGCATTTTATATCATCATTTTATCCTTTCCCCTTATTCTCCCCTCTGCCAATTCCAATAAAAACATCAACTGGTCATTCATCACATTGCTCTTGTGGAGTCTTGCTGTGCACAAAATGGATCTGCACTTGCCTAAGTAACACCAATCTCTCGACATCAAAATAATTCATTGTGCGTGAAGTGATTTTTGATGCGATGAAGCAAAATATAAATGATCCTATATTTGCCTTTTTACATCACATTCAAAGTTCTATATTTTAAAGTTTGTTGTTCAAAAAAATTCAATTAGTAAATTGAAAAGCCTTACAGGATGTTTTTAAATGGCAAGGGATCAGCAGAACACAATGAATGTGATTAATTAAATGGGCAGAGAGAATAGTTTTCATTATTAAGCATGATCATTGCTCAATAATCTTTTAGTGAAATATGTTAGCAAGCAGCACAACAGAAGGTACTTTTCACTGAAACAACCACAGCGTCCATTTTTTAAATTTTGTTTTTCTCTATTCTTCTGCTGATTTCTCCTGTATATTTTCCTGTGATTATATCAGTCTGAACACAACCAGAAAAAAGTCTGGAGAGATTTCGGAGGTTATAAGAGTATGGGAAGGGAAATTTGGCAGATTGCTACCTGAAATTCTGGCTGGGAGGTAAGGGCAAGTTGTAGGAATTTGGGAAAAATGGGTCCCGCTCGTCGACGTGTAAAATAACCCGTGGTGACATGGGGCATGAGTCCCGACGTCACCATGCGTCATTCCGATCTTCAGTTCGGCAGGCGTACTCCGGAGTCGGCTGAGCGCCTGCCGAACTGTCAAAGGCCTGTTAAGGCCATTTAAATACCAGTTCAACTCATTAACAGGGCTGCCCACCCAATCTTAAGGTTGGCAGGCAGGCGAAGAGCCCAGGCGGCTTTAAAAGTTTAATAAAAATTTTTATTAAAATTCATTGACATGTCCCAGCTCATGTGACACTGTCACATTCTCCCCCAGGGGTCCCCTCCCCGCTTTCTTCCACACCTCCAACAACCCTGCCGAACCCCACCATCAGGGCATTTTTCTGCCTACCTTATATTAATGTAAGAAGTTGGAGCAGGAGAAGGCCATATGGTCATATGGCCTCAAGCCTGCTCTGCCTTTCAAAAAGATCATGCTAATTTTTTACTTCAACTCTACTTTACTGCACTATCACCATATCCCTTGATTCTCTTAATGTCCAAAAATCTACTGAGCGCAGTCTTGAATACGCTCAAAGACTGAGCGGGGAGAAAATTCCAAAGATTCACAACCCTCTTGAGTGAAGAAATTTCTCCTCATCTCAATCCTAAATGGCTGACTCCTTATCCTGAGACTATGAACCCTAGTTCTAGACTGCCCAGCCAGGACAAAACACCTCTCAATGTCGACCATGTCAAACCCTTTAAGAAGTTTATGAGATCATGAGATTAAATGAGTTCTTCCAGGAATTTCATCCACTGTTAGGGCACCAATGCAACTCGTTCCCTGATTGTGTCCCATCCCATTTTACTAGAATAAGGCAAATAATTGGGAGGGGATCACTTACCTTTGGCCTGAAGGCAACATGGCCGCACTCAGAGCTGAAGGAATGTTATTTAAGTTTTGTCTTCAGCTCAGATAGGGCCTTTGGGCACCTAAGACAAAGTGGCTGTGGACCACTCTTCCTTTCAAGTATTGATAAGGACAGTGCCTCTTGCAGGTACGAGACACCTGTTCTGGCTATGCAAGTGACTCCATCCTTGCAAGTAGAGTTGGAGTTGATGACTTTGGGCAAAGCCGGGCAGGGATTTTATTCTTGTGCCAGTGGAGCCAACACCTGCGAATTTCAGTGCCCAAGTTTCATCCCACTGCTGCATACAGTGCAAAACATTATACGATTAATTCTGTGCTACCAGAGTGGAAACAGGATCAGAGATAGATCTACAATATTATAGCCATGATTCTCTAAACAATTATAGAATTAGTCCTTATATTTATGTTTTCAGTTTTCTCTAAGAATGAATAGTTTTTTTTGCTGGCTATGATTTATTCTCTTAGAATTTGTTCCTGTACTTTTCCCTATCATTCTCTCTATTTCCCTGTTGGCTTCCCTGATTCCTTATCCTCCTTTCCTTATCCAAACACCAGATGATTTCCCTGTGAAACACAGAAGTTCCTGCAGACATGGGAGCACAGTGATGGGATAGGACGGTGCTTGCATTTCAGTTGGCTAAAGTCGATACTTACCTTTCCTAGTACTTTAATTCCCATAAGATCCACAAAACAGACTCCGCTCATGTCCAAGATAAGGGTGTGCGTGTCAATTATGGGGTGTGCAAGTTTAATGGGATCTTCAGTGTTCTCCACATCTATTGCAGGTTTCTGCGTTCCCTCATGTAATCCATTCGGGGTGTTGACTGTGATGTATGATATTCTGGGAGCTTCACCCACTGAGTTATTATTACAGTCCATGGATGCTTCAGCATCCACCTCTTTAACCAACTCCTGTAAGGACACTTGCTGTAAAACACACAAAAGAAAGAAGGGTTTAGTGAAACAAGAGAAAACAAAATGCTGGCAATACACAGCGGATCAGTCAGAAAGGACGGACAAACCCTTTAATGGATTTGGAACACAGGACAGGAAGAGGGGAAGGAAGAACTCAATACAGGAGGTATCGGTAGAACAGTTTCTAACTGTTCTCATTGCTGATCCCATTCTAGTTAATCTCTTTCGCACCTTGACATCCTGCTTAGAGCATGGTGCCCAGAGTTGGCTGCAATACTTCAGCTGAGGCCTGACTGGCGATTTGTAAAGGTTTGATCGAACTTCCATGCCTTGGCAATGTCCACCTTGCTGAAACCAAAGCAGGGATTGCAGGTGACCCAGCAAATAAGGTAGGGATCTGGAGAGAAACTCTGAATGAGACTTGTACATCTGCTTGAAAGGTTGGCCCTGATTTTATCTCAGATTGGCGGGGTGGGGGTGGGGGTGGGGGTGGGGGGTGGTGAGGGTATGGTTGAGCTGGGTGCTGGGAGCAGTGGTGGGGACTGAGCCAGCAGACAAACTGTGCTGACCAGGGCAGTGTGCTCTGTACCTCCATCAACCTCCTGCCTGGACCCAGCAGCTTGTTGGCAAGTGGGAGTGAAATGTTGGGTGGTAAGAGGCATCCACCAGTCACCAAAGCCTCAACACCCTGGTAATCGGTAAGTGGTTGGGAAGGGATCAGGTTTGGGGGCAGGTGGGAGAGGTGGGGTGGCAAAGTCTAGGGCAGGAACAGCCCTAAGCTTTCAATGAGCTGCATTCTCACTAAGGATCTACCTGTGAAACGTCAACAAGCCATCATCTCCATGCAAACAGAATACCAGGCATCCCTTCACACTCCTGCTCCTGAGAAAAAATTCAGTCCTGAAGAGGTTAAAACTTCAAATTACAACTTCCTCGGTTTAGTTACGAAGGGGCCTGCCGTGTATTTCCCCCATTTGTAACTCTTTTTCTTTTGAATGTGGCAAGAGTTGGTCACGCTACAGAGATCGGGATCTTCATGCAGTTAATTGCACAACTTTGCTTGGCAGTCGTCTATTGACGCAATTACACCCACTCTTACCTTGGTGCAGAGATTACTTTGTCTTCTGGTATCTATTTCCCGTTCCTCCCGTTTCACAGCTTTGAGGTACTTTCTCTTGGCTAATAAAACCTTCACTGGGTCAAATCCCGACTGTAAGAGAGAAAGAATCACTCAGCTGTGGTTTAACAAGAAGAGATATCCTGTGTTTCATTATGGAGCCTATCTTTTTTATATTTACTATTCCATACACCCAGACACACACACGCTCCAGACCATTCCTCCCAACCCCCAACACACATACACGCGCGCAGACACAGACACAGACACAGACACACACACAGGGACAGGCAGCCAGTATAAGCCAAAGGAATATGTTCAGCTTTGCTCTGTAAGTGCTGTGAATGCATGCAAGTCAAACAGGATAATTGAAATCTCCTGTCACGGTTGTTGAAGGCTCTAAACATAAAGCATTTTTAACTTGGAACAGATGTACAAATCCAATGGATGTTTTTGGAATTAATGAATGTTTTGAGATGTTAAAAAATAGGAGATTGCAGGAGATGACCCATCGGTGACGGGAGCGTATAAACTGAACATTACCACATGAGCAAACGGGGATAAGGTGGGGAATGGGACTAGATGGAATGCTCTTTCAGAGAGCCAGTGCAGATTGATGGGCCGAATGGCCTTCTTCTGCTCAGTAAAGATACTGTGATACTGTGATGAATAAAGAGGGAAATTGGAAGAGTTTGATCACGAGATGTTAGTAAAATGCATTACAATGAGTGGCTATTGATACTATAATGTCACTTAAAAAGGAATTGAGTGCGTATTTAAAAAGTGACAATATATGACAGTGTGGAGAAAGACACAGCAAATGGATTAGAGAAGAGAACTCCAGTTTGAAAAGCTAGGGCTAAAGAACAATGGGCTAAATGGTTTTGTTCTATGCTGTTGAATCTATGATCACTGAATCCATGAGTTCATAATGTCAGCTGTGGCTGAGTGGTTGGCAGTCTTGCCAGAAGGTTGCGGGTTCAAATCCTATTCCGGAGGCTTAAGTATACAGAATTTTAGCTGACACTCCAATGCGGTAGTGAGGGAGTGATTCACTGTTAGAGTTGCTGTCTTTTGGGTAAGGCATTAAACTGAGGTGCCCTCATGGAAATGATTCAATGGCACTATTTGTTAGAACAGCGGGAAGCGAGGGGGGATGGTGGAGTTCTCCCTGGTGTCCTGGCCAATATTTATCCCTTAACTAAGGCCACTAAAGCAGATTATGAGGTCTCGCTGTTTGCAAATTGGCTGCCATGTTTTCTATATTGCAGAAGTGGTTACACTTCAAAGTGCTTTATTGGCTATAAAGTGTTTTGGGACTATATAAATGCAAGGTGTTCTTTTCCATTCCTCTTTCTGTGTAATCCTCTAGGTGATGGTTTGTTCATGAATTACGCAGCTAGTTAACGTTCTGTGTTTGCTGCTTGCGATGATAAAGGGAGGGGGGGAAGTCCATTTTATGATCACCTTAACATTTTTAGCACCAGTGAATTGAGGAAATGATCATTTATGCTGGCAGAAAGCTTGGAGGATTTCCTGGTTTGTAATGTTCGGGTATTTATGTCACGCATAGGATAACATCAGGCCAATGACTTACAGTGAGTGCGGAAGTCAAATTGCATTTTTAGTATCTACTTTTCAAGGGCTTATCCAAGTGGTTTTGGGGATTGAATTTTACAACTTTGTCCGTTTATTGTGTGAAGCCCATAAACACTTGACACTTCCTGTTAGCTCAGGTGTGGAACTGTGGGTTCTGCAGGGGAAGGACACGTGTAAACATAAGCAACTGAAGCAGACAAACAAAAAAATATATAAACTCAAGTAGTCTTTCAGATGTCCCACACTGCGTGCTAGTAATTTGAAGAAATCCCAAAGGACAAATTCAAAATCTGGTGGGATTGAATAAATTCTGTAGGGCAGCCAATCATAATGCAGAGGCCAGACCTCAAGGCAGGACCTATCGGATCTTAAATTCGGTTCCAAATGTATTAATGCTGGAGTAGGATAAATGCCATGCTAAGGGAAGGGAGCACAGAAGATTAGTTAGGGATTTTGCAGTTTTGCTTGATTCACGACTGGAGGTGCCAACCCCCAATTTACAATTCTCTCGAGATCAGGCAGGTGGAAGAGGTTCCATGGGAGGTCTCGAGTTCAGGATCACAAGTTATATTGTATTTCTGATTCTTTCTGGGCATTTAGAATGCCAATGTTTCTACGTATTGAATTGTTGTCACTTGAATCTCTTTTACCGCTTCAAAATTAAAAAGAATGTAGATATTTCACCTTTTTAATCACTTTTTTCCTGAAAAATTCCACATTTGCAAAATACAGCGGGGAGCAGTAGGTTATAATTTTTATTCCACTGATTTCTTTTGCCTGGAAGAGGAATGCAATAATCACTCAGTTACTAATTAAGGATTTAAAAAAGATTGTACAACAAATAGGTCAATGATTCATTCATAAATTTATTAATAATTTATTAATAATACATTATAAATAAACAGTAAGCTGATTCGTGTAATATACTTGGGATAATAAATAACACCGCTGGACAAGTAGACTACGACTAAAAACAGCTGCGCAATACTCCAAGAACAATCCCTCTAATATCGCGCTGGATTTTACATGATCCCATGGGTGTGTTTTTGGCAGCAGGGAGGGGAGGCACATAAAATAGGCTAGGCCACCACCTTTCTGCCCACCCCTGAACTCACCCCCATAAGACGCTGGGTGCACGAGAGCCTAAATCAGTAGTCCACCCGCCATATATACATAAATGATTCAAGGTAATTTAGGCTTGTTAATGTGCCTGTTGACCTGAATAATCACAGAATCACAGAATCACAGTGCAGAAGAGGCCCTTCAGCCCATCGTGTCTGCACCGACACGTGACAAACACCTGACCTACCTACCTAATCCCATTTACCAGCACTTGGCCCATAACCTTGAAGGTTATGACGTGCCAAGTGCTCATCCAGGTACTTTTTAAAGGATGTGAGGCAACCCGCCTCCACCACCCTCCCAGGCAGAGCATTCCAGACCGTCACCACCCTCTGGGTAAAAAAGTTTTTCCTCACATCCCCCCTAAACCTCCTGCCCCTCACCTTGAACTTATGTCCCCTTGTGACTGACCCTTCAACTAAGGGGAACAGCTGCTCCCTATCCACCCTGTCCATGCCCCTCATAATCTTGTACACCTCGATCAGGTCAACCCTCAGTCTTCTCTGCTCCAACAAAAACAACCCAAGTCTATCCAACCTCTCTTCATAACTTAAATGTTTCATCCCAGGCAACATCCTGGTGAATCTCCTCTGCACCCCCTCCAGTGCAATCACATCCTTTCTCTAATGTGCCAAACAGAACTGCGCACAGTACTCCAGCTGTGGCCTCACCAAGGTTCTATACAACTCCATCATGACCTCCCTACTTTTGTAATCTATGCCTCAATTGATAAAGGCAAGTGTCCCATATGCCTTTTTCACCACCCCACTAACATGCCCCTCCAATTTCAGAGATCCATGGACACACACACCAAGGTCCCTTTGTTTCTCAGAACTTCCTAGTCTCATGCCGTTCATTGAATACTTCCTTGTCAAATTACTCCTTCCAAAGGGTATCACCTTACACTTTGCAGGGTTAAATTCCATCTGCCACTTATCTGCCTATTTGATCATCCCGTCTATATCTTTCTGTAGCCCAAGACACTCAACCTCACTGCTATCCACCCAGCCAATCTTTGTCTCATCCGCAAACTTACTAATCCTACCCCCCGCACAGTCATCTATGTCGTTTATATAAATGACAAATAATAGGGGACCCAGCACAGATCCCTGTGGTATGCCACTGGACATGGGCTTCCAGTCACTAAAGCATCCTTCTGTCATCACCCTCTGCCTCCTACAACTAAGCTAATTTGGAATCCACCTTATCAAATTACCCTGTATCCCATGTGCATTTGCCTTCTTTATAAGTCTCCCATGTGGGACCTTGTCAAGGCTTTGCTGAAATCCATATAAACTACATCAACTGCACTACCCTCATCTACCCACCTGGTCACCTCCTCAAAAAATTCAATCAAATTTGTGTGCAATCATTAGCGAACATGCCCACTTCTGACATCATGATGGGAGGAAGGTCATTGATGAAGCAGCTGAAGATGGTTGGGCCGAGGACACTACCCTGAGGAACTCCTGCAGTGATGTCCTGGAACTGAGATGATTGACCTTCAACAACTACAACCATCTTCTTTTTTGCTAGGTATGATTCCACACAGCAGAGAGTTTTCCCTCTGATTCGCACTGATTTCAGTTTTGTTGGGCTCCCTTATGTCACACTCGGTCAAAAGCTGCCTTGATTTCAAGGGCAGTCACTCTTACTTCAAATCTGGAGTTCAGCTCTTTTGTCCATGTTTGAACCAAGGCTGTAATGAGGTCAGAAGCTGAGTGATCCTGGCAGAACCCAAACTGAGCGTCAGTGAGCAGGCTATTGCTAGGCAAGTGCCACTGTTAATGACTCCTTCCATCACTTTACAGATGATAGAGAGTAGATTGATGGGCAGTAATTGGATGGGTTGGATTTGTCCAGCTTTTTGTGTACAGGACATACCTGGGCAATTTTACATATTGCTGGTAGATGCCAGTGTTGTAGCTGTACTAAAACAGCTAGACTAGGTGCACAGCTAGTTCTGGAGCATAAATCTTCAGTACTATTGTCGGAATATTGTCAGGGCCCATAGCCTTTGCAGTATCCAGTGCCTTCAGCATTTCTTGATATCATGTGAAGTGAATCGAATTGGCTGAGACTGGCATCTGTGATAGTGGGGATCTCTGGAGGAGGCCGAGATGGATCATCCACTCGGCACTTCTGGCTGAAGATTGTTGTGAATGCTTCAGCATTATCTTTTGCACTGATGTGCTGGGCTCCTCCACCATTGAGAATAGAGATATTTGTGGAGCCTCCTCCTCTAGTGAGTTGTTTAATTGTCCACCACCATTCATGATTGTGTGTGGCAGGGCTGCAGAGCTTAGATCTGATCTGTTGGTTATGGGATCACTTAGCTCTGTCTATCACTTGCTGCTTATGCTGTTCGGCACACAAGTAGTCCTGCATTACAGCTTCACCAGGTTGACACCTCATTTTTAGGTATGCCTGGTGCTGCTCCTGGCATGCCCTCCTGCACTCTTCATTGAACCAGGGTTGATCCCCTGGCTTGATGGTAATGATAGAGTGGGCCATGAGGTTACAGATTGCAGTTGAGTACAATTCTGCTGCTGCTGATGGCCCACAGCATGGATGCCTCATGGATGCCCAGTCTTGAGTTGCGAGATCTGTTTGAAATCTATCTCATTTAGCATGGTGGTAGTGCCACATCCAACGATGGAGGGTATCTTCAAGGTGAAGATGGGACTTCGTTTCCAGAAGGACTGTGCGGTGGTCACTTCTACCGATATTGCCATGGACTGATGCATCTGCGGCAGGCAGGTTGGTGAAGATGAGGTCAAGTGTGTCATCTACATGTTAGAAGCCAAGAAATTACTGCAGCCCAAAATAGCAGACAAACACTCAGGGTGGAATCGTCCCAGACTTGCATTAAGTGCGGTAGTGGGCGGGTAAATAGCTGTTTTAGCTGCCAGTCGCAATGCCGGGTTTTCATGCCATATTGTCCCATTCCCGGTGCGTCCTGACTCATTAATAATGCATTCGCGGGAAACACTCCAGATTGCTGGCGGGTGGGCTCAGAATTTCCAGCCCTGCCATGACCTTGGCACTTGCTCCCTCTGGGCACCAGAGCGCATGCCCACTTCATGTGGACCAGGACTGCTCCATTTGACAGATGGCACTGAAAGCAAAGAAGACGGCAGCCCTCCAATTTAGTGACACTTCTCTGGGGCACCTGCTGGCCTCAGTGGAGGGCCGCCGCAATGTCCTCTACCCCCACTCTGACCGCAGGAGGTACATCAGTCACCAATCTGGCCTGGGAGGTGGTGGAAGCAGCAGGCAGTACCAACGGGGCACAGAGGAGGTCAGCCATCCAGTGCAGGGAGAGGATGAATGGCCTCATCCACTCTGTCAGTGTAAGGCAATCGCCTCAACTCACACTCCCAAACCCATCACACATGGGAACTCACACCTCAAGGGACAACACCACTAACTCTCACACACACCCTCACATCCCCATCAGGCTCTTATCCTCTGGAACTCGTGTCCTCATCCCCTCCATGGCTCCGCTCACCACACAAACACTCCACACAGTGCCATGTGCCCTGCTCACACTCTCTCCATCTGTTTTCATGCAGGAGAAGCTGGCTCACATCAGCAGGGAGAGATTGGGGATGGAGTGGCTCACATTAGGCCCCCTCACTCACTTTGAGGAGTGTGCCATCGCGCTGACTGATGAGGACATGGACCGTGCCTGCGGTGACGGTGAGGTCAGCGGTGAACACCTTCGTGAGGAGCCTGCACCACATCATCCCTCTCTCAACACAACTGTGAGTGCTCTCTCTCCTGATTTTGACTCTGCTGCCATGCACTAATTATCTCTACTTTGGTTCACAGGGAGCTCTGCCAAGTGCCCAATGCCCCCAGCCAGCCAGTCCCTCAGCCCCATTCACATCCTCACCTCCAGCCAAGAGGACACCTCCTCCCCATTGAAAAGCTGGAAATAAGCAGCCTGGAAGACCAGTCACAGTGTTTACCCACACCCTGCACCAGCGCAGAGACACACACCTCAGTGGGGCCTAGATCTAGAGCAGGCTCGGGTTCACAATCTGGTGGTCACCGCACGGCACGTGTCCGCAGCAGGTTTGGCTGAGTTCCCCGGCTCTCAGAGGACTGCTGGGGAAGAGGCATCTGTGAGGTCCGAGTCAGATGATGAGCATCTAGATTTGGCCTCCCAACTCATCGTGGAGAGTCAGCAGAAGGCGGGGCAACATCATACAGAGCTGTTGGAAGCCCTCAGCAGAGTGGCATGCGAGTCAGAGGAGTGCGTCCGCGTGCTCTCCGATGAAGAGATGCCCATATGTGCGCGTATGGAGGTCTTCATGGGAAGGAAGGAGGACGCCATGGAGACCCTGGTCAAGCAGAGTGCAGGGAGGTGCGCAGACCTGCACGCCATTGTGGTAGCCATGGGTGAGTTCCTGCAGTAGCAATGCAAGAGGGAAATGGAGCACCTCCTGGCATGGAGGGGTGATTCTGCTTGGGCCTTACTTTGCATCCCATTAGCAGGATGCAAATTGGGTTCACACCAGCCTGCAGCAGGATTGGTGTCCCGCCATGCCGGACACCTTCGGATGATCCCGCTCTGCTCTCGCCAACGTGAAACCGATTTTTGGCCTTCTCGCCATATTGTCCCCCCACACCTGCCTTGACGCCCGACGCCAATGAGGCCAGAAAGTTCCAGCCTTGATGTACACATGCATACAATGTTGGTCAGTACAATGTTGTAGAGGCACCAACACATTCAAAATAAATAGGTGGTTGTCCATGTTGAAACAGTCATGTTGCTATTTAAGTTTTCATACACTAATTTCTTCAACTATAATTTCCAGGCAAAAGTACAATAACATGCCAGTTAAATATTATAAAGTGAAAAACTGATCAAAATAAATAACTGATACAAAAGCAAAATGCTGCTGATGCTGGGAATCTGAAATAAAAACAGATAAAGCTCCAAATACCTGAAACATTAACTCTGTTTCTCTCTCCGCAGATGCTGCCAGACCTGCTGAGCATTTCCAACATTTTTTGTTTTTATTCCAAATAAATAAAGCCTGTCCATTGCATTAATTAACATCCTTACCTTTTCGTAGATCTTGGGGTTTCTGTAAATGTCACCGGATCCTATCTGTCCCACCATATGGCCATTCCGACTGGGGAGAAAGGCAGAGAGAGAAACACGTCAGGAAAGGTGTGAGTGGCTCTCTGTGTCCCAACTCTCCTGTAACATCTACACCAACAGGAATGACACTCAAAGCCCAGACTTAAATATGGCATCGACATTTCTCCATAATGAGCTGCGTGCTTTTAAAAATAAAGAGCTTGCATTTACAGAACAACTTCAGCCCTTCAACCCTATGTGCTTTACAGGAAATAAAGTGCTTTTGAAATATAGTTATTGCTGTCCTGCCAGAAGTTTGGGAGATAACCTGCACACGCAGTAGTGTCAGCCAATTCTCAGTTGCACTCTTGCCTCTGAGTCACAAGAGCTCTGCTCAAGAACCAATGCTGACAGTCCAGCACAGTACTCAGGGAGTGCTGCACTGTTGGAGGTGCCGTTTTTCAGTTGACATGTTAAACCGTGGTCACATCTATCTGCTGAAGGTGGATGTAAATAATCCTGTGGCATTATATTGAAGAAGAGCAGGGGAGTTCTCCCTGGTGCCCTGGGCAATATTTGTCTCTCAATCAACATCACAAAAACAGATTTACCTGGTCATTGCTGTTTGTGGAAATTCGGTGAGTGCAAATTGGCTGCCAGCATTTTCTACATTACAACAGTGACTACACTTCAAAAAGTATTTCATTGGTTGTAAAACACTTAGGGCAGATTTTTCTGCCTGTCGGGCGGGCGGGCCTGACCCAATCTCCGGTGGGCGGGGAGCTGATTCCTGCTGGAGAAGTGGGCCCCGCCGCCATTTTTACATGGGTGGGCCAATTAAGGCCCACCCAGCGTGACGTCCGGCGGGAAGCGCTATGTGCTTCCTGTGTGGGCGAGGGGTGGGGGATTCCCTAAAAGCGAGAGCATGCACATGAAAGAGCTCATATCTCCCTGAGGCTAAGTGCAGCTTCAGGGAGATCGCTGACACTTTAAAAAATATTAAAAATAGAAAAAAAAAATCCCTAACATGTCCCCCTCACGTGACAATGACACATGAGATGGGACATGTTCATAAATTACAGTAAAACTTTATTAAACTGTTTAAAACCCTGCGTGTAACCTGATCCCGCCGGTGGATGAGGTTTCATGTTTTCTCTATTCCCCGCTGGGGCTCCTGGCCGACTCACCAACCTTCAGGTTGGACGGGCAGGTCCTTTAATTGTTTCAATGATCCTGTCAATGGCCTCAATTGGCCATTGACAGGTCGGCGGGCCCGCAGCTGATTTTGCTGCGCTCCCACCTTCCTGAAAATTTAAATGGGGCGGGATGGCATCGGGGGTTCCGCCTGACATCATCCTGCGTCATTTTACGGGTCGGTGAGTGGGCCCCGCCCCCTGCTTGCCAAGAGCAAAATTCTGCCCTTTGATTTGACCCTAAAGGGAGGATCCTCTTTTATCCGACAGATGGCAGGCTATTTATAAAAATTAGCTGCTGAAAATTCTGACTGAATTTCAATCCAGTTGATTTTAAATTCATTCTCCGGATGTGGATATGGGAGTGGTTTACTGGGCCACATCGCAGTTAAGAGTCAACCAGGTTAGTTTGAGACTGGAGTCACACGTAGGCCGGCTGGAGAAGGGTGACAGGTCTCATTTTCTAAAGCACTTCAATAAAATAGTTGGGTTTCTAAAATTTGATGGCCTCATGGTCACGCTTACAGACACCACTATTTCATTTTTAGCACTTTTGAAAAAATTATATTAAAATTGTCAAACTCTCATGGTAAGATCCTAACTCACATTTTCTGGATTGTGAGCTCAGATCTGGAATATTAGTCCAGTGATTTAACTACTCCTGTAAACAGAGAGATGGGGCAGTGTGGGCTTGGAGACATCTTGTTCAGGAATAAACACTTTCACAGCAAACACTTTCCTGACTCACCCTCAGTCTTTTTCCTCTATGTGGTGTGGCATTCCGCTGCAGTTTGCCCCATTACTGCTGCTCTACGTGACACAGGTCATCCAATATTCTTTCTGTATATACATAGTTTCCCCAGTCACAGCTTTCCCTGCACCTGACACAGTCCCACACCTCTATATATGCTACAGTTAACCCCAGTATTTTCCTACATATATGGTATAGTTAACCCCAATATTTTCCCATATATATGCTACAGTTAACCCCAGTATTTTCCTATATATATGCTTCCGTTAACCGCAGTATTTTCCTATATGTGTTACATTCCCCCAAGTACTCTTCCTGCATTGAAAACTTCAAGTTAAAATACACCAAGGCAAACAATGAAATTGCTCTGCTGGTGTTTTGTGAAATTGTTAAAAAAAACTCTCAACCAATAAATGAAGTCTCAGCTGCTTTTCTCTGCCCGTTGCATCATTGGAGGGCTGCATGCAGTCATTAGTTCTATCTGTGGAAATGCGGGGGAGGCTAGTTTGAAGTTTGACAGAAAAGAATTGACAGCCCGGATCCTGGCCATTCTGTATCTGCCGTTTCCTTTTCTTTGTTAATGTTAAACATAGTTTTCCTCCAGAATTCTAAAGACATAAGGAGATGGGTATTCCACCAATAGGCCATAAAAAGTAGTAGCCGGGCCCTCGTTTTAGAATCATACAGTGCAAATGGAGGCCATTTAGCCCCTTGCACCTGTGCCAGCTCTTTAAAAGAGACACCCAGTTAGTCTCATTGTCCTGCTCTTTCCCCATAGCCTTGCAATGTTTTCCATTTCAAGTCAAATAGTAACTTTTGAAAGCTACTGTTAAATCTTCTTCCACCACCCTTTCAGCAAGTGAATTCCAGATTGTAACACCTCTCTGGGCTCAAAAACAAAAAATGCCCTCATTTCACCTCTGGTTTCTTTTGACAATTATCGAGAGTTCTTTCTTATTGGGTGTCAATGGAGCTCAGGATGTTATGGAGCAGTCTAGCCCATTGTAAGTTGCTGTGAGGAGCAGCGTGTTTGCTGAGGTTTCTTCCCGAGGCCAAGAAAAATAAAATATAGGAGTTCTCGGATCAAGCTGATATTTTCACAGCTTGTTGCCTGGTTTGTCGTTATTTTGTATTCCATCTTAAGGATGCAAGTCATTGAAGAAAGGAGTTTGTGTCTTGATCCTACCTATTACCAAAAAGACTAAACAAACGAGAAGCTCGGTCAAGTCTGAACTGCAGAAGAGGCCAAGGGGGACCTAGATAGGCTATTTGGTTGTCCCTTTGAAATTATTTCCAAACTAAAAGTGCCTGTTTCATACTCTTTCATTTTGTTTTGATTTCTGGGGGATTCACTTTATGCAAAAACAAATGTAAAAGCAGCTGGCAAAACTAATCTGAAAAGGTGTATTTTTGTGGGGCACAAAAAAATAAATAAATCCCCAGATCAGGTTTTAAAGAAACGAAAGAAAGTTCTATGGAAATGATTCAGCTGTCGCTATAAACCCTATTTGAAGATTGCTTTTGCAGGACATTAGATCCAGATACTAATTTCATTTTCTTCAGCAGCAATTGCATCAGGCCCAGTTTACCCAGCTGGAGTATTTTGTTGAATACAGAAGAATACGATGAGGGGAAGGAGGAGGTGGGGGAAGAACATGGTGAGGGGAAGGGAGGATGGAACACTTAGGGTCAGAAGGGTTATTCAACACTTCAAGCCTGTTCCACCATTCAATCGGACCGTGGCTGATGTGTATCTTAATTTGCAATTACCCCCTTTGCGCTCCATGTCCCTCAACCTAACAAAAATCCGTCAATCTCAATTAACTCCCAGCCTCATCAGATTTTTGAGGGAGAGCGTTCCAAATTCTCACTACCCTTTGTGTGAGGAAGTGCTTCCTGACATCACCCCTGAATGGACTGGCTTTAATTTGAAGGTTGCGCCTTGGTGTCCCCGAGGTGAACTTTCAACTTCATATTGGCACCATTGTTAGGATCGCCATTACCTGCCTTCATACCATTGCCCAACTTTGCCCCAGTATCAGCTCATCTGCTGCTGAAACCCTCATTCATGTTTTCATTACTTCTGGATTTGACTATTCCAACGCACTCCTGGATTTTTAAAAAAAATTCATTTACGGGACGTGGGTGTTGCTGGCTGGGCCACCATTTATTGCCCATCCCTAATTGCCCTTGTCCTCCATATTCTTCCTCTGTAAACTTGAGGCAATTCAAAACTCTGCTACCCGTGTCTTAACACGAACCGAGTTCTGTTCACCTGTCACCCTAGTGCTTGTTGACCTACATTGGCTCTGGTCAAAATTCTGGTAAAATTCTCATCTTTTTTTTCTCAAATCCCTTCATGGCCTCACCCCTCTCCCTATCTGTGTAGTCTCCTCCAGCCCCACAACCCTCCGAGATGACTGCACTCATCTAACTCTGGCCTCTGAGCATCTCTGATTTTAATGTTTCACCATTGGGGTGCCTCAGCCCTAAGCTCTGGAATACCCTTCCTAACCCTCTCCGCCTCTCTACCCCACCTTCCTCCTTGAAAACACTCCTCAAAATCTACCTCTTTGACCAAACGTTTGATCCTCTGACCTAATATCCCATTACGTGGCTCAGTATCATATTTTGTTCTCCAATGAAGCACCTTGGGATGTTTTAACATTTTAATATGTTAAAGGTGCTATATAAATTTAATTGTTGTTGTCCTGGATCCACCCACCGGAGGAAATGGTTTCTCTTTGATTATCCTATCCTCATGAATCCTCATTCTCAGGATGGCAAACAGGAGCCCGATGAGGACTTAAATAAGACAAATGTAAGATGGGATCTTTCTCATTAGCATTGAAAGGGAATATTTGACCAGAGAAGAAGGTCATTCCAGCATCTAACTATCCGCCCTTCCTACAGTGGTTTTACCATCCACGTTAGACATTAGGTTTAGGGATGAACTGGTGGGGGTACGACTTAGTTGGCTAGATGGTGACAGAATGATGCAGAATGATGCCAATGGGGTCTGATCCCCATATCAGCCATGGTAGTTCATGGAGGCCTGTCTCCTTGCCTTACCCCATGCTTGATGCGGATTGATGCCCCTCGAGCTATAGAACCACTTCTCTCTCTCTTTCCCTCTCTCTCTTTCTCTCTAACAGAGAGACATGCCTATGGTCCCTCGTAGACTATGGCTAGTGACCAAGAAATAAAACTAGATGTTTCCAACAGCCATTTCTAAAGAAGAATGCCAAACATGGTGGGAATCACTTGACTACCCAAACAGTAAGGTTCTTGATTAATGTGACAAAAAGGAGTACAATGGCCAATTTATACAGCAATGCTCTATGTTCACTGGAACTGCACGTCTCTTATTTATCCTTGTTCTGTTGCACTCACTTCAAATGTCCGTGACCTTAATTATGAGATCCAGACCTTAGTGTTTTCTTCTGATTACATAATGTGAATGTTAAGAACCAATAAGGAATATCAGCATACTTACAATTGTGTTTGAAACACAACAACCAGTGCCGAGAATCCAACTCCAACAGCCACCCCATAGGGCAAACCGAGCAGAAATGCTGATAGGAAACTCACTATCCACACACACTGAGGAGTAAAGAAAGGACGTGTGACTTGTACATGAAAGAAGCAAACGTTCACCACAGAAACAAGACTAATGTTTCATATGTAAAGACTCGGAGTGGGGTTTGTCAAGAGCTATTGCTCAACAGCACTTTCAAAATAAAGAACTTGGAAACCAATGAGGTTGATCCAAGCAAACCATTTGTAATTTCTGCTGCAGATTCATATCTCTGGCACTTTCATGTGGGTTTCCTAGTTTTGCCAACTCTTTTCCCTACCGCAGTTCCTTTACCACAACTATTCACCTCCCCCTCAATGTTCTTCTGTACTACTGTCTAATTTTGACTTCCAGTTTTTTCTCTGGAAACTGCAGATTCATGCTTAGAATGCAGTTCCGTGGGCAGTAGCTGCTTTTGTGCATCTCTCCTATGTGCCCATTTTTCATTCATGAGCCTAGGCAGCCAGTGCTGGCAAGCTATTCAACTCTGGAAGGCACCACGGTTCAGGATGATTGTGCCCTTACCCAGCATCCAAAATCTGCCCACTTTCCAGCAAGAGACACTGTGTAGCGATCAAGAACATGGCTGATTTTTCGCTTCCAAGTATCTGTACCCTCTACCAGCCTGAGAACTTTGTGCTCCTCCAATTCTGGCTTCTTGTGCATCCCCAATTTTAATAGCTCCACCACTGATGGATGTGCCTTCAGCTGTATGTAAATTCTGGAATTCGCTCCCTAAATGTCTCTACCTCTCTAGCTCTCCATTCCTTTAAGGTGCTCCTTATAACATGCCTCTTTGACCAAGCTTTTGGCTATCTGTAAGTGAAAAATCAGCCATGCTCTTGGCTATCTGCCCTAATAGCTCCCTATTTGATTCAGTGTCCAATTTTGTATGGTGACATTCCTGTGAAACACCTTGGGACATTTTGCTACGTTAAATGCGCTATATAAATAGCGGTGTTGTCGTTATGATAATCATGTAATTTGGTGTAGACCAGGAATCAAACCTGGGTTGTGGACTGAATCATTCAGCTCCATAATGTCAGTGCAATGAGCAAGTGGACCCTCTAATTCTAACAGATTTCACGAGACCTTTGAGTAACTCAGTTTTTACGGTTTTAAAAATGCACGCTCCTAAAAACAGCATGTTAGGGCAGAGGTACTAGAAGATGCATGTTCAAGTGTACCCTTGTACACATGTCTTGGCACACCACAGTTAACCCATTATTTGCATATCTGGCACTTTATTGTAAGGAACCCCACTTACACAGTCCAGTTTGCTTTTCTTCCACAGGAAATAGGGGTCTGTGATCTGCAGCAAAGTGTTTTTCAGGTTCACTGCTATCAGTGCTCCCAGCACAGCCTAGATTCAAAACAAAGCACATTCATGTATTTAAATGATATCAAACGCTGCTTTAAAGAAAAAGGTAAGGATTATGTTGCATCAAAAGGTTGCCAGAGTAAACTCTTATCTTTTGTATGCTATCACCGTCTATTTAAAATATTTTAACTCTTTTAGTTCCCAGTTCCCTGGTATTACACTTTGACTCACTTTAAATCCCATAACTAGGCAAGAGAGAGCCTATTTGGTCCATCTAGTTCATCCAGCTGTGGATGCCTGACAGTCAGATTCCTCAAAAATGTGCCCAAATTATGGAGATTCACATCGATGGACCACACCATGTCTGTCCTGAGGGAAAAATTGTAACTCACGATCAAAGATGAATCTCTTCACAAAGGTGTGAAGGCCATCGAAGAATACAACTTCATCAGTTCGACATGTGGAGGAATCTATTCCCAAGAGTGAAATACGGCGTGTATCGCATCACAGGCCACAAAGCATCAGATCATTCCACGGAATGCTCAATCGAGATTGCGAGCATCTCAATGGCACTCCTCATCGCTGTTGGTCCAAAAGGCATTGTGCGACAAACTCTACCATCGTCGTTTCTCGCAACTTTCTCTGACTTCTGCGACAAACACTCTTCAGGCTTACGGTGACTTGATTATTCCAGTTTTTTGGAACAATCACCAGTTCCAGTGCACTACAAAAATGTCATTTTAGGCAAGTTCATGTTCCACGTAGCAAAAGGCAGGAACTTTTTGGGGAATAAATCTGTTCGATAAGTTTGGCTTCAAAGTTGAAGATCCCACTGGAGCACACACTAAAGTGATTGATGATACTGACTAACGCACAGCAGTATCTTTCCTTAATGACCAGATTTGGGGAGATTATAAGGTTATAAGGTCATGCTCCTCGTGTCAACATATCAATTCCGCCAGTTTTGCAAAATTTGAGCCAGTTGCTGTTTGCGATTTGTGCTGAATTGTTACAGGAGCTGAAATGACTTGAAGCAAATGGTATCATTGAGCAAATCAACTCATCCCCATGGATATCGAACCTAGTCATTGCACAACGCAAAAATGGCGAACTTAGGCTATGCATCGACCAGAAGGCAGTCAACAAAGCAATCAATTCAGACAAGTATCCACTTCCTATGATGCAAGAACTATTGAACATCATTTCACGACTCCACAGATTTCATGAAGCTCGAAATGTGACAGAGCTCTCTGCAGATCCCACTATCGGAGCAAAGCCAATATCCTACAGCTTTTGTTACTGATGAAGGTGTGTTTCAGCACCACAGAATGCCCAATGGACCAAGTTCAGCACCTAGTGTATTCCAGAAGATCGTTTCTTTGGCCTTGTCAGATGTTGAAGGGACACTGAATCTACTCGATGAGATTTCATCTACTCGATGAAAGTGACAAAACAAAACATGATCAGCGGTTATCAGCGGTGCTCACTCAACAGAACTTGATGCTCAACAAGGACAAAAGCACGTTGACTTTCAAGTAAATCTACCTGCTGTCATTCTGTGCCCTAGAAAGTCAATCGGAGGCCATCAATGTGCATTTGTCCTTGGTGAGCATCAAATTCTGTTGTGCGAGTCGAGTGAGCACTGCTAGTAACAGCTGATCATGTTTTGTTTTGTTGCATGGCAAATCCTGCACATGACAACATCAAAGCCATGTCTTTCTGATCCTGTCCAATGTGAAAGATTTGCCATCGTTCCTCGATACTATCAACTTTCATCACAAATTCGTTCCTAAGTACGCAGGAATCGCTGAGCCTCTTCGACCTCTACCGCACTAAGATGCACAATGGACTAGGACAACCACTTAGTAAACAGCATTTGACACGTTAAAGGTGAAGATAGCATCTCCAGCAGTCCTTGTGCATTTCAACCCGCATATGGAAAAGTATTTCCCAACAGGAGAGTTAGGATATGCGATTGGAGCTGTACTCTCACAGTACATTGAAGGAACCGAACAACCAATCGAGTACATGCCATGTCCATTGTCAAGAACTGAATGCAAAGACTCTATTAGAGAGTGGGAAGCAATAGCCTGCATCAACACTTGTAAACATTGGCACATGTATCTCTATGGTAGAAAGTTCACTCTTCGGACCAACCACCAAATGCTGACTACATTGTTAGGTACATCAGGATCAGGCCATTGACCTCTACACACCTACAGATGGTCAGATCATCTTCATTAGTCCAACTTTGAGGTCGAGTACCTCCCAGGTTCACGCAACCTAGTAGCCTACTAATGCTTATCCACTCTTCTCGAGTCGGTGTCCTGAAAGCATTACAGTAATTTATAGTGCGTCTTGCCCATGAAGGATATCCGGGTGATATTAAAGTGAAACAACGATCCCTGTGTAACAATAGATCGCTGTATAAAAGAGATCATTAGAAATTGTGTAGCTTGTACACTGAGTGGAAAATCTGTTAACTGTGTCCCACACCTTTACCCCATGGTCAATAAAACCATGGCAACAACTCCAATTAGATATTTTTGGAGAAGTGCCAGCAGCCCCCAGTAATCAACGTATTGCTGGTTCATGATCTACGTAGCAAATTAATGGAAATCACTACAACAAATCCCATAACCACCACTTTGGTCATTGATGTTTCAATGTGTTTACAAAATGGGGTTTCCCTGAAACTACTGCAGTAGGCAATGTTTGTTTTCCAGTCAATTCGCGGAGTTCCTAGCAAGCTATGGAATTCATCACCATCTGGCATCGCGACACCACCCACAATAGAATGGTGGCATCAAATGACTCAACAGGGTGATGTAGGACAGTTTGAGAGCTGGTATGTCAGAGGGGAAAGTGTTTGAACAAACCCTTCATATCCTACTTTGCGCATATTGATCCAAACCACACTCTCTGAAAGGAGAGACACCAGCCGAACTTTTGATAGGCCATAACTTTCACATGCCGCTGACCATTCTTAAGCCACCATCACTGACCGATGAGAACGTCAGAGTGAAAGCAGAAGAAATCGCAAAGCAGCAAGGTAAAGCTAAACGTACTTCAAACAAATGAACACGCGCCAAGGAAACCATGATTGAAGTTGGAAATCGGGTTCACATCAAATGGTCAAATCGAGGCCACAGGCTCACATCATCTCTGCCAAAGCAGAAAAGGTAGTTACTCCAAACCAATACTTACCTGTTGGACGGTAACACAAAGTGGAATGCAAGGCGCGAGCAGGCCGGGATATTTTGAGGAAAGCAATTATAAGGATATATTTCCTTTACCCGATGTGCGACTGCAATGTTGATCACCTGCCTCATCGAGGTGATCACACAGAATCACAGCCTCAAATTCCTAGATCACAGAGCCATCACCAGCGACCTGCATATCCTAAAGATTATTTCTGCGCTTAGAGAAAATGGACACTTTGAACTTGTGGATATGACTCAATGCACATACGTTTGTTGTTTAGGGTGGTTTAATTTTAAATAGGTCTTTTAGTTTGACAAGGAGGAGAAGATGTTGTGTTCAATGATTCAGTGTTTGAGTACGTGTGTCTATTGTTCTCTGTGCTGTTAGTCAAGCCTCTGGGTTACAGAGAAAGAGAAACTGAAAGCAAACTGGAAGCTGGTGACTGCATACATTTTAAAAAAGCTTTTTGTGATAACATCCTGTTCACACCTAGAGCACAATCATGTGCTTTCGCTGGTGGCGAACTTGGAGGTGGGAAGGGCATCTACTTAGGTAGATGCCAGAATCCCACCACCATCCCCCCTCCGCCAGAACTTAATCCTGGGCGGGGAGGTCCATGGTTAACCTTCCCACCCCGCCATCTATTGAGGCCATTAACTGGCCAATTAATGACCACGTAAGGGCCTCACCCTGCCTCCGCTGGTATTACCCCAGTGGCAGGGGTCATATCTGTGGAGTGCACAACAGGAAACAGGTCCTGTTCAGTGGAATTGAGAGCAAGGAGCAGAGGTAAAGGCTCTGAATTAGAGACAGAGCTGCAGGGAGCAGACTTAGAATGTGGTGGGCCTGCGAGAAGCCAGAAGATCTGAGGAGACAGCCGAAGGTTGGTGGCTCCTTACTAGGCGCCTTTGGAGCAGTGTGGTTCTGCTTGGCAAGGCCAAATATCTGGGAGTGTGTGTGGAAGTTGCAGCTTGAATGCACATCGAGATCCAGGCTAAAGGAACCTTGGGAAGAGAGGTTGAAACCCTGGAGGTGGATCCTTGTTGGAGACGTCCGAGTGAAAGCATCGTTTGGAAGAGAATTCCAGGGTAAGCTCTTGGAACGTAGAGATTGGAAACTCTAGTGAGAAAGACAGGGTTTCAGTGAGACTGGGTTGCTCACGGTGTGACAAGCGTCTGGGGTGGTTGATGAAAAATCCATTGAAATTTGGTTTCGGAGTGTAGTGTGTCCGACCACGTTCACCTATTAATTTACATGGACTGCATACTTACTGTGAATGTATAAGACAGATTTTGTAACCTGTGATAGCTTTACAAATTTGTATATATATCTATAAAGGTATGGTTGGGGTGAAGGAGCGGTGTAATATATTTTTTCTTGTTTAATAAATGTTTTATTCTTTTTATTAAAAGTTCATCAGCAAATTCCTGTGATTCTGTCCAATAGCCACCCTCCATGCTTCTAAACAAAAAAATAGCTAGGGTCTATCAAACCAGGTTCCACTCTGGGATCTCATCTGTCCAGTAGTAACATCAGCTGGGATCATAACAATTGGCAGGAGTGCCATCCCTTGAATGAGGCGCTAAATTGATGCCGCTACCTTGGGTGGCCGTAAAGGGTCCCATGGCTCTACTTGAAGAGGAGTAGCAGACCTCTCCCAGTGTGCTGGTCATAAATTATCCCCCAACAAGGGCAGTAAAAACAGATGACCTGTTATTTGTCACATCGCTGTTTGTGGCACCTCGGCTGTGTACAAATTGACTGCCACATTTTCCCACATTACAACCGTGACCTACACTTCAAAAACAATTTATCTGCAGTGAAGCACTTTGGGATGTCCTATGCTCATGAAAGACATTATAGAAATGCAAGTGCTTTCTTTCTACTGTATGTGTCATTATGTGAAAAGGCTCTCTTACCTTCGGAAGTGGCTCCAGGTATGTTCCCAGAGCCATAAGCACCACAAACACCACAATGACTACGAACAGACTTGCAAACTGGAAAGAAAAGATGACATCATATCACGAGGTGTATTTTGAAGGCCTGCAGCCAAAGATAAATATTTGTTTTGCAATCGCAGTGAAAGTGACAACTACAATAAATTTCTACATCAATGGGTTGTTCTAGATAGTAGCAGACATCAAAAAGACCAGCCAGTGAGCAAATGACCTTAGATATAGCAGAAGGTCTCTTTTGACAGGCATCTGCATTCATCAAGTTCAACACTGGCATAATTGGCTGCTCAGCTAATTCTGATATACCCGAGCTCCAGGAATACACCAAGAGGGAAATGATGTGTTCCTGCCAGTGCACTAAATACGAGAATAATATTTAACTTAATTTAGATCATAGTCAATGCATCGAATAAATGGGCCACTATGCGACCAGTAAGCATTCTGCTATTCATGAGAAATAGTGAGAGAGAGAAGTGAGGGTGGAGATTTCAGTCTAAATGCAAAAACAGCCAAAAGATTAGAGGCCCTGAAATTCATCAAGGAGTGGAAGGGTTTGGGGAGGGGGGCAGTGCTGCTGTAAGTCCCAAGAGGTACTCAAAGATCTCTGAACGCACCATCCTGCAGAGTGGGGGATATGGGAGTAAGCAAGCTTTTGGCGGGTTGGCTGCATATCTGCAGAGTCCCCTGGGTAAGTGCTGCATATGAATATGCCAGGTGAATCTTTCCAATCTGGTGGGAGGAAGGGGAATGGTTCCCCTCAATAAGGTAACAATGTTTCTTCCATCCCACTCCCCACACTGTGACTCCCTTTATCAAAGAGTAAGTCGTCATTTGAATTGTACTACCATGATCCTCCTGGGCCCAGGCCCTGATCTCCAGCTGAACCGCATTTGGTGAGCACGGCTTCCGTTCACACTAAACCAGTCCTGGCTGTGGGCCAGAGCATGGAAACCCATAACTTTGGGAGTCCTCACTTCCAGCACTGAGCTCCTTGTGCTCATGCTACTGCAGGAGTGCATGGAAGCTCTAACCCCACCAGGTCCTACAGGCATCTCAGACATCAGGTCAGGACCCAAAGGGTCTGGAGCCATTCCCGAAGGTTCCTGCCCAAAGTACACTGGGAAACCGCCGGAAAAGTTTGACTTCAGTCACGGAACTTTGCATGACGGCCACCTGGTTTGGAGAATTGGGCACATTGGTCGTCAATACCTATTCCAGGGGACCTTGATTTTCCAGAGGTTTGTTGGGAGTTCCAGGGAACATTGGGAGCGCTGAGAATCAGGTGTAGTAAACCCCTGCTTGCCCCCACGTGAGTGTTTGCTGGATAGATAACAGCCAACTTGAATTTGTAAAGAAACGGAATTTGCGTTCCAAGCCTTGAAAATATGATTGAAGAGGATTTTAGACAATTCTCTCCGGCCACTAAACCAATCTCAATAGTACCTGGCTTCACACTAAAAAAACATCACAAGTACTGATTAAACTGACAAACTTTTTTTTTAGTCAAAGGGATGGAAACCTTGTTTAAGAATCAAGATAATGAGAAATTCAGGCTGGTAAAGCTTTTATTATTATTCGTTCATGCAATGTGGTCATTGCTGGCAAGGCTAGCGTTTTATTGCCCATCCCTAACTGCCCTTGGGAAGGTGGTGGTGAGTTGCCTTCTTGAGCAGCTGCAGTCCGTATAGTGTCGGTACATCCAGAGTGCTGTTAGGGAGGGAGATCTTATTCTGTTAAAACCGAGTGGCTTGCTCACCCACTTCAAAAGGCAATTAGAAATCAACACCACTGTGGGTCTGGAGTCATATGTAGGCCAGACCAGGCAAAGGCTGCAGATTTACTTCTCTAAAGGACATTAATGAACCAGGTGGGTTTTTAAAAACAATCTGGTAACTTCATGATCACTATTATTGATCTTAGCCTTTATTTAATTAATTGAATATAAATTCCCCAGCTGCTATGGTGGGTTTTATATTTATTTCTCTGCAAGGTTTGTCTAGACAACTAATGTCGTGATATGAATACTAAGCTACTGTTCCCATTTCTATTGCAGGTTATCTGACACGCAGTGTGCACTCACTCCATTCAGGGACACACCCCAGAAGTCGGAACAGCTTAGATGTAAATTGGCAAAACTTGGGATTAAAAGTTTCTAAGCATGAATAGGGACACTGCTACCATTTAACTAACAACAATCGCACAGTTTACCAGGTATTGATAAGTACCTGCTGCTTACTCACTCACATTTATCCTACCCATTAGGGCAGCGCTTTACATAGTTACATGGAGCTTGAGTGGGAAGAATTTCATCTCAATGACAGGCCTAATCTTCCAGGCCCCATTAATGAGCCCAGTTGCTTACCAATCATTCTCAGTGCATGGAAATGCAGTGGAATTGCTTAGCTCAAGTACCGGACTGTCAAGTCTGTTACTGGATGGATTCTGGGTCAATTGAAATTTTCAAGGCTGTAGTCAATAGGCTTTTGGTCAGTAAAGAATCAATCAAAGGTTGTGGATCAAAGGCAGGAAATGCAGTTGAGCTGCAGATCACCCATGGTCCAATGGAATGGTGCATCAGGCTGAATGACCTACTCCTGTTCCTATGTCACATTCTTGGCTCTGAATTTTTGTCACTAAATGTTTTGTCCTGGAACCAGTTCAGTCCAGCTTAACTGCAGCAGTCACTACTCCCCGACCACCACCCCAAACCCACCCCTGCCCTCTCAAGAGGGTCATGGTCGACTGTCCCTGGATTCGAGGATCAG
Organism: Cetorhinus maximus; assembly: GCF_964194155.1. Taxonomy (NCBI): domain Eukaryota; kingdom Metazoa; phylum Chordata; class Chondrichthyes; order Lamniformes; family Cetorhinidae; genus Cetorhinus; species Cetorhinus maximus. The sequence continues at coordinate 3,890,171 of NC_135886.1, read as the reverse complement.
GACTCAGGTTCAGGGGTTTCTGCCATGGGTCTTCATGTGACTGAACAGGCCGAGTCTCAACCCACAGATCTTTGGGCACATGGGGCAGGATGTCCCATGAGTTGGCAGGATCCAGAGTGCACAATTTGCTTCCTTTACTTTCCTTCTCCGCCACTGGTCTGCCTCATCATTAAGATGCTGTGACTCAGAGTATGAAGCAGCTTGATGGACAAGTTGTTGCCATTGTGAACAATCGGCACCAAGCTCCACCCAGTCATCAATTTCACCACTGCCGTGCCTCAAGGAGAGCTCCAGAGTGTCTTTGAAGCATTTCCTTTGTCCTCTCTTGGAATACTGGACATTTGAGAGGTGAGAAAGGACCTGGTGATGGAAACGGTTTCTGGTCATCTGTTCACAATGTCCAGTCTGTTGAAGTTAATTTTGCAGGAGTTTTGACTGAATGTTTGTGGAGCTGGCTTCAAGAAGGGCACAAGAGTTTGTTCGATGGTATTCCCATTGATTCTTGAGGATGAGGCGGAGGAAATTTTTCTAGTGCCCTCATGTGTTGCTGATACACAGTCCAGGTGTCACTGCAGTACAGGAGTGTGGTGATGAAAACTGCTCTGAACGCTAGAGCTTCTGAGAACTTATTGAGGTCTTTGTTGTCAAACACTCGCTGCTGGAGTTTGTAGAAGGCTGAGCTGGCGTTGCTGATCCGGTGTTGGATCTCCTCGGCAATGGGGGCCTTTTGAGAGAGGTGGCTGCCAAGGTATGGCCAATGTTCAACATATTCCAGAGTTTCTCCTTCAACATATATGGGAAGTAGAATATTTGGCTGACCAGGTGTGGGTTGATATATGAGTTTTGTTTTGGCAACATTCAAGGACAGGCCGAGTTTCTTGTATGGTATGCAAAATTGAAAAGATCGAGAGTGGCTTGCAAATCTGGTGCAGAGTGGGTAACAAAACTGCAGTCACCTGCAAACAGTAGATCATGTTTATCTTTGGTGGGTAGTTTAGTTTTGGCAATGACGTGACTGAGGATAAGGGATTTTTCATCTAGATGGTATTTAATACTCACATGAGAGGACAGTTGATCTTTAATATGGTGAATAGCCACCGTCAGGTGGATTGTAAATACTCTGGGGGCTATCACACAGCTTTGCTTGAACATAGTCCGGAGTTCAAAGGTGTCTGTTTCAGATGTCCCACTTATGACAGTTGTAGTCATAGAATCATGAAGCAATTATTAGATTGTGCTGAAGTTTCTTGGACATCCAAATCGCTGGGGGACTATCATAGAGCCTCACTATTTACTGAGTCAAATGCTTTGGTCAGGTTGATGAGTGCAATGAAGAGCTCCTGGTGTTGTTCTTGACATTTTTCTTGAATTTGTCCGGCAATAAAAACCATGTTGGATGTTCCTTTGGAAGGTCTAGAGCTACACTGTGTCTCTGGGAGGATTTTCTCAGGAAGGCAGTCACTAGTTAGCTATTAGACAACTGAGAAGCATACATTTGAGTCCACAGTAGATGGGAAACAGATACCATAAGGCCCTTGTGCATGACATAATGAGCAATATAAATGACTATGGTATTCCACCTGACCACATCATGCCCCATCAGGCAGTAGGATAAATGGATAAGCAACAGGGACTTAGCAATGCTGCTAAGCTGCGTGATTTTCATTAGTTAAACTGAAGTGGTGCCCTTACACCTGCTTAGAGGCCCTTAAGCCTTTGCCTTGCCCATTAGGATCCATAGCTTCAGTCGCAAAGTGGCAGGGAAATTTGTTGATTTACCTGTGAGCTTCCACCAGCTCCTTCCACAGCCAAAGTCACTGACAACGCACAGCAGATAACATGGATGTTGAAAAATGATCCAAAGAAGTTACCGCAGCCCAGTGCCAACATTTCCTGGAATATAGAAGAAGCAGAAATTATTATGCAACAAGGAAGAATTGGGAGGATAGGAATCCTGAAAGGTTGTGTAACTGATGGGAATATATAGGTTGTGGTACAGTTACTGCTGTGCTCAGGGAGTGTCTCAAAACTGTTGACAGCTGCTGAAACATCAGATTTCATTTTCAGGAGGAGGTTGTTCAAATCCCTTTGTATGTGGGTCTGACTATGAAACTAGAATTGAATATCTGTTTCTCATTCAAGTTATAGCTGATGACCAACTTCCTTGTTTCTGCCAATGGCAGACAGAGCATTCACTGAGATTCCCTACTAAATGGAGCTAAACTTGACATATCTGGATTCAAGCTTGAATTCCAATGCCCTCTGTCCCAATTAGTCACTTGATGGTACAGACTTGAATATTGCTGAAAAAAGAGACATGCTGTCAAAGCTTTACACCTTACACTCATCAGGACAGATGCAAGAATACCACATGTCAAAGGGAGCAACTATTTATACTGCATGGTGGTTGGCAAGTTGACTCTGTAATTTGGTACTCATGCGTCTGTCCTGAATAGTGCAAGATGAAAAACTTTGATAACATGTCTCTTTTTTTTGGCAATACTCTGTCAAAATTGTGCAAAAATTCTATCCACTGCCTTCCTCCCAGTGGGAAGAGTTTCTCTCATTACTTTTTACGGAAGAGATGCTGTTAGCACCACACGTGTTATTGGGATCCAGAGCATGGAGGATTCAACAGAATTGGTGAGATTACAAAACGGGGCTGAATTTTTGCAGGACACGGGAGCTGCATCTGATTCCGGGCCCCAAACCTGCCACAGGGTAGTGGGAAGCAATCATTCGGATTTTGGCCAAGGTGCCCCTTAATGGCATGGAGACAGGATCCCTGCCCTCCCTGGCAGGAGTAGCTCTCAAAGCTGGAGGGCCAATCAGAGGCTTTCCAGCTTGGGAGGAGCTGCAGGCTGCAGTAAAGGGTAAATAGCTGTAAGGGTACCTCAACATGGAGGTGCTCCGTCAGCAATCTTTTCAAACATTACATTAAAAAGCAGAAAAAAAAAGGCTAGGCCATCACTGTGGGGGTGGTGGGGCGTGCTCTACAGATGACCTTTTCACCCAGGCATGCAAGGATGGCCTGTAGGCCTGCCTACACCTTTGACCCCTCCGACTTGCTCTGGCCTTTTGCTCTGTGCCCATCTCCTGCCCCCTCCCCTGTCGTGTTGGGAAACTGGAAGCCAGCTGGAAAATCCCAGTTGGCCTCTTTTGCCTACCAGTAACAAGGCTCTTCATAAGACTAACTGGCTGCCTTCTCCGTGGGAATGGGCAGCCTTGCTGGGCCCCTCTCCACTTCCCCCAGAATGGCCAGCGCCGGGAACAGTTTTGGGAAAATGGCACGCCGGCCAACCCAGTTTTTGGGTCCTGTCTGTCTCTACTCCTGACCTTCGTGGGAGCTGAAAATTCTGCGCATAGTTTCAGCTATAATCGTTAATCAGGATAAAGCAATAGATGAAGATTCCTTCCCAACTTCATCTAGGTTACAGTTGGAGAAGAGAGTCAAGGTAAAAGGATGAACCTTCCTTTTATAACAATACTGTCAAGATGGAGGCATAAAGGACAAGAGGATTGATGAAAAGTCTGAGAGACAGGTTTGGCCAAGGGATTATAAGGGGAAAATGGCATTGTGATGGGAAAACTCCCGCAGTTAATGTTTTTTTTCAGCAGAGTGCATTTTTCTAACTCCAGTAGTCAATTTACAGACTTCATGTGGAGAGATAAGTTTGGCTCAGATAGCTGAATTATTGAGATAATTAGGGCTGTGAGTTGGTTGCTCTACAAGTTATTTAAGGCCGCCCAGGATATAAAGCGCTTGGCATTAATGCCATACTGTACCCTCTGACCCTATCATTACAAAGCCCACAGCAACAAAGTGGTTCATTTTATAAAAGATAGGTGTCCATTTTAATGGATTGATGCAGGGGCAATAGCTTTAGTAACAGGAGTCTGAAATAAAAGAGTTCACAGTAACAATGTTGTGATTTTGAATAATGTAGCCAATTTTTAAAAGGACAGTAATAGCTAATTCATCATATACTTATGTAAGACTTTGTACCTGGTTTGCATTTACGTCATAACCATGCCTGGCAGAGATTGTCCTCCCCACAGCTAAATTAATGACGTATCCAACAATAGCAAGTGAGATAGCAGGTCCAATCATTTCACCCCACAGATTGACCCGAGGAGCATCTGGAGGAGGCAGCCTTGGAGACAAAAGAAAAGTGCCAACATTTACTTACTGCTTGCAGTGGATGGAAGACACTCCATCAGCTGGACAAATCCCAAGTTAACTAAGGCCACCGAAACCCGAGCTTGTCTGACACAGGAAAAGTGAAACGGCTTTCTCCCGCTGGGTGGCAACATGGAAACCTAAACATTGTCTCAAAACTTCTTTCCTCTAACATTTCTTTTAGCCTTTCATGGGATGTGAGCATTGCTGGGAAGGCCAGCTTTTGTTGCGCATCCCTTGCCCTTGAGAAGGTGATGGTGAGCCACCTTCTCCAATCGGTGCAATCCATGTTGTGTAGATAAACTCACAGTACAAACTGTTTGATACAGCTGAATGGTTTGCTAGGCCATTTCACAGGGTAGTTAAAAGTTGCCGTGTGTCCGGAGACACATGTAGGCCAGACCACATCAGGACAGCAGATTTCCTTCCTGAAGCAGATGAGCTTTTACAACAATAAAGTAACTTCATGGTCACAATTATTGAAACTAGCTTTTTGAAAAAAATTTGAGATTAATTAATTGAGCTTAAAGACCATCAGGTGGCCTACTGGGATTTGAACTGGTGTCTCCAGAGCATTAGTCCAGGACTCGTCCAGTGACATTACCGCTGAGCCACTGCTCCTGTAACTTGATTGTCTTATATCCCACTTTTTACTCCTGAACTAAAGAATAACTGGGACTGTGCTCCCCTCTACCAACTTGGAGAGGAGACAGTCTGCACAGCAGGACTTGCCAGGGCTGCCATTACTGCCATACGGGTAGTGCCAGGCACAAGGCAACCTGGGCATGTGCGCCGCTCATCGTACTCTCTTAATTAGACAGGGTGTGCTCCCCTCTGCCTCAAACTTGCATCATGTGTGTGGCAGGTTCCTTTTGAGATGGAATGCATCGTTGCTATTCCAGCCAGCAGAACTGGTGAAACTTCTTCATTATCAGTTAGAGTTCAGATTCAGGTCAGCTCCCCAAGAAGAGAGACCAGAGACTTAGACACCAGGACTAATGGACTGGCTTATTCCAAATTATGACTAAAACATAATGTGGAACAATTTACCCTACCTGGAGTTGAGCTTGGCTTTTTGACCGAATTGGCTTAGATGCATCAACTGAAACTATCTGTTATAAACGTTTCCTTCAGCATTGTTTAGACTGGGAGATCTTTATAAGATGTTTCACCCACTCAGACTATTTTGGTAATGATGGATGCACAGGTTCCACCTATCATGATCCTGGTATCAACACTTTGAGTGCACATCGTGGTTTTGGGAATGTTCTTGCACTGATTTCCAGTCTATGGATTGAAAATCACAGGGAGTTCTTACCTGAATTCCCAAAACATACGCCCACTAGGTAAAGCTTTGTGTTGGAAGGATATGACTGTAAAATTAGCCCTTGTAGTATTGCAAGCTCTCACTTTACACTTCCCTTTTCAATGGAATAATTCTTGATAAAATCCAGCTTCCTTAAAAATGTTATATTTTCAGGTGGGTTTTGGATACATCAAAGTGAGGGATGTCAGAGGGTGTGAACAAAACTGATCTCACTTCGAACATGCTTTGGGCCCGATTTTAACTCACGCAAAACTAGTTGCTTACACAGGGTAAAAATCAGGGCCTATTATACTGTCCCACACAGGACAAGCTAGACACAGAGTTAATAGATTTATCACCCAGTGAATTAATTATTTTTTATTCATTCATGGTATGTAAGCATCACTGGCTAGGCCAGCATTTATTGCCCATCCCAAAACTGCCCTTGTTCAGAAGCCATTATAAGAGTGAACCACATTGCTGTGGGCCTGGAATGACACATGGACCACACCAGGTAAGGATGACAGGTTTTTTCCCCCTCAAGGACATTAGTGAACCAGATACATTTTTACAACAATTGGCAACAGTTTCACAGTCATCATCAGACTTTTAACTCTATATTTTCATTGAATTCAAATTTCATCATCTGCTGTGGTGGGATTTGAGCCCAGGTCCCAGGGGTGTTAACCTGAGGTCTCTGGAACACTAGCCCAGTGACAATACCACTATGCCACCACCTCCCCAAATCACAGAAGAATTGCTGCACTGACAAGGATTTATTACATTTCCTATTTAGATCATCCAGCACTCTCACTGAAAATGATTATAAATCATTACCAGTTAATACAGAATTGGAGGGGACTTTACTTCTGCTGATCACTAAGAGCTGGACTGAGACTCCTGAAACTCATTTTTGTGCTTGTGGGACCTATACAGCAGCAGAGTGCAGAGATTTCCATCACCTCCCTCGATTTGTATCCAGAAGCTGATCAGGTTTGTATCTTGATGCAAAGATTTCCAAGCGGGGAAGGACAGATTTATTTTTTAACAGCTTTCTGGGTTCTCCCAGAAAATTCACTAGCGTGATGACCGTGCTTGATGAGTGGTTTTGGATTTATTTCCAACTGCTGGTATTGATTCAAATCTGATTCCAGAGCCAAAGAGCATATTTTAATTCTTGTGGGCGGAAATTCTTAATATAAACATGCAAGTCGTACCACACATTGGCACAAAAGCAAAATACTGCAGATTCTGGAAATCTGAAGCAAGCACAAAAAGTGTTGGAGAAACTCAGCAAGTCTGGCGGCATCTGTGAGAGAAACAGGTCAATGACCTCTCATCAGAACCCTGTTGGACATCAAGGAAGCCATTTCATTATTTATCAATATGACTATTCCCATTGTATTCTAGTTAGAAATTTGGATTTACTGAATTAGCTGCAGCAAGCATAGCAGGAATTTGGACATAGGGGTTCCCTGTGCCCCTCCTAGTGTTTCATTAATTACACAGGTTAATTTCCTGGCCTCTGCAGCCAATGTCCAATTTCCCCCCGAATTCACTGGACAAAGCCAAGAACACTGGCTCTTTAAATCTACTCCATACTGCATGCTAAATAATCAGCATGACATCTTTTCCAAACCAATTGACATTCTACCCTCCATATACTTGAGGTCATCCAAAATTCTGCTGCCCTTGACCTCATTTGTAGCAATCCCTGTTTCCCGATCATACTGTCTGCCTGCTGACCTACACTGGCTCCCAGTCGAGCAATGTCTCAATTTTAAAAATCTCATCCTTATTTTCAAATCCCTCCATGGTGTCGCGCCTCCAATTTCTGTAATCTCCTCTAGGCCATAACCCTCTGAGATATCTGTGCTTATCTAATTCTGTAATAAAAACAGAAAATGCTGGAAAACCTCTGCAGGTCTGACAGCATCTGCGGAGAGGGAAACAGAGTTAACGTTTCGAGACCGTATGACCCGTCTTCAGAGCTAATTCTGGCCTCTTGCGGGTCCCTGGTTTAAATCGCTCCACTATTGACTTCAGCTGCCTGGGCCCTAAGCTCTGGAATTCTCTCCCTAAACCTCTCCGTCTCTCTGCTACTCTTTCTTCCTCTAAGACACTCCTTCAAACCTATCTCTTTGGCCAAGCTTTTAGCCATCTTCCCAAATATGTGGCTCAGTGTCATATTTTGCTTTATAACGCTCCTGTGAAGAGTCTTGGGGGCATTTTATTATGTTAAAGGGGCTATATAAATACAGGTTGTTGTTGATTCATTTTCCACCTTTTTGTATTGGGGAATCAGGTGCAAACTTAATGTGGCTGCCAGACCATTTAAATTCATAGATGAGAAACTGTGCGCAGAAGGTGTCCGAATTTTCGTTATATTCTGCTGGTGTTTGAAGCTCCCCTCCCCTTCCGGCCCAATAACTCAGACTTTGACCCTGCTAATCTCCAGAATGAGATAGCAATCATAGATCACATCTGCGTTGACTTTATATTTGACCCAGCTGTGCTGCATATCTCTCAGAGTTCACCGCCAGCAGAAGACTGCTTATATTCTTCATTCTCACTCACCCCAGAGGAATCACTCCAACAACATCAATGTCATATTTCTGTGGCAAGTGTGCTCCCCCTGAAATTGCTGTGGTAACAATGACCTAAAAGTAAAATTGGAACATTAGTCACTTTTTAAAAAAAATATGTGCAATTATTTGACTTCTCCCCCCACCACCTTCCTTTTTTCCCCCTCTTTGCCAGAGGTGGTGTTTTTTGCAAAGATACAACAGACACCAGCAGCTCTTCGACACATTATCCATTGAAGTTTGGTTTAGTTATCTACCTACTTCTCTCTTCACAAAGCATACATACACCTTTTTCAATCAGGTTAGTGGGATAATGGTCAGAAGCTGGCCAGTATTTTTCTCTTTCCTTACTTGGGGATACTCAGCACCATTCCATTGATTTTCTTTTTGTTGAAAAGAGAGACGTTGAGGGAGTTTTTCTTCTTGCACTCATCAGAACAAACACAAGAATGCCAAATTTCAAATCATCACAACAATTTATACTACAGGAGAAAAGAATGCTGATTGGTTGCCGAGTGTACTCTGATTGACTGAGGCATTGCCACGGGGCAAAAGGAACAGGTTCAAGCCTTGCGCCTTTTTGAATAACCTGAGAGCTCAGGGAGCCTATAGTTCCCCATTGTTTTCTCCATGGCAATGCCTCGGCCAATCAGAGTCAATTTAATAACCAATCAGCACCCTTTCCTCTTATAGTATAAATTGTTGTGATCCTCTGAAATTTGGCATTCTTGTGTTTGTCCTGATGAGTGCAAGACTAAAGGGTTCGGCAGCAAGTTCCTCTTTTTCAACAATTTTCAAGTTCTGTACTGCCAAGTGGCTGTTGCCATGAGCTTTGATGGGAAAGATATATAACAAGCTCATGGGACACTATCACTCAAAGTCAAAACTGTGACTACCAAGTTCAATTTTGCTTCTCCTGCATTACCACCCCCATTGTGATCAAGAAGCATAGCATGGGCCAAAGAGCAAGGTTGGGACCGTTCTGGTCTGAAAACTCAATATCAAACTCGGTGATAAATTTACACACTGAACCATTAGGAAACATGCCTCCCTCCCTCCCTCCCCCCTCCCCCACACCCACCCCACCATCTCCCTGATGGATAGCAGGAACAATTTAAATTTCCAACGAAAATCACTTATAGCTTCAGAAGCTCTCAAGTGCAATTACTGGTCACAACATGAATCTACGCATGATCCAAGAAAGACTGGGAGCTCTGAGGTTTCACTTACCAGAACAATTTCCATTGGGATGGGGAATGGAAGCTTGTGTTTAAATCGGACGTTAATCTCCTTTACAGTATACAGGACCACACCGGTGATCAAAGCAAAAATCAGCGATGCTACATTGGTCTTGGGAAGGTTTTTACAGACGTCAATGAATGTCTGGTTAGAGGAAAAGTAACAAGATCAGAAAAATTAAGCCGCAGCTCCAGACGGAGCGATGAGTCAAATCGTGTTAATAGTTGCCTGTCAGTTACTTACATATATTATTGCCAGTGGACCAGTATATGCACGGATGGTCAGTCCAAAGATGTATTTCAACAACGAGATTAAGATTTGTAATCCAGCTGCTGTCATGAATCCTCTAACAAAGGATTCGGAGAGATAAATGGAGATGAAGCCAAACTGAACGAAGCCTAAGCAAATCTGTGAATGAATGAGAAGGAAGCTTGTTATTCAGTACATTCTGTTTATTGTTGTATATCATGTGGAATGAACTAAATCACAGCACAGAGTAAGGCCATCAGTACCAGCTTTTTCAACTGGAGCAATCGACTGCCATATCCTGTCAATTTTCCCATGTAAAAACACTGGGGAGCCGGTGGTGTTGTGCCTGGTGCTGTCACTGGACAAGTAATCCAGAGGCCCAGGCTACTTCTCAGGGGGCACAGGTTCAAGTCTCACCACGGCAGCTGGTGGAATTTAAATTCAGTTAATAAATCTGGAATTGAAAGCTAGTCTCAGTGATGGTAACCATGACAACCATTATCAATTGTCGTAAAAACGCCATCTGGTTCACCAATGTCTTTCAAAAAACAAAATGTCCCTTAGGGAAGGAAATCTGCTGTACTGGCCTGGTCTGGCCTACACATGACTCCAGACCCACAGCAAAGCGGTTGACCCTTAACTGCCCTCTGCAGTGGCTGAACAAGCCACTCAGTCCAAGGGCAATTAGGGATGGGTAACAATACTGGCCTTTCCAGCGACACCCACATCCCATGAAAACAGAATGCAGCTTTAATTCAAATCCTTGTGTATTCTTCTTTTGCTTGACATGGGTCGTTGTGAATCAGGTAAAGGGCAGTTTGGGTGGCCAAGTCTGGTTGGATGTATTTTTGGAGATTTCCTTACATGACCGCTGACTGTTTCACTATTATTCCAAACGCCTTTTGTCCTTCTTCACTATTCTCATAATTAATAATAGACACAAGTGTTCAAAAGAAAATGAAAAGAAAACACATTTTTGTTCTAATGGTCCAATAATGTTTCTCCTGACTTGCTTGTATCAGTGTCCAGGGAATTGGTTTTGTGTTTTTGTTTTGTTTTTGGGTGGCACCTGTTGGTAATAATTCTGTTTTCCCGATTACACCTTCTCTCAGCCCATCTTTTGTTTCTTCACTTGTCTCATTCCCACCTCTTTTTGTCTTGCACTATCATTCCTTTTTCATTTAACCTTTCCCTCCTTTCGCCCTATCACAAAACGTCCGGTCTGTTCTTTCCTCCCACTTTCCCTCCCTCTGCACTTGCTTAAAACCTGTTACGTTTCTAACTTGTTCCAGTCCTAATGTAAGGTCATCAACCTGGCCCTGTGGAGATGGGATGGGAGGTTGGAGCGCCAGGAAAATAGGGAGGTGGGGGATGTGGGTGGTGGGGCGGTGGTTGAGGGGGGGGGCGTGGTGTGTGGTGGGGGGGGTTGGAATGGCACTTTGATGCATTCCAGCCTTGGGTGAAGTTTCCTAGGGTGGGTGGGGAAGAGAGAAGGCAGCCCACTCCATAGGCAGCTCACCACCACCTTCTCAAGGGCAATTAGGGATGGGCAACAAGTGCTGGCCTAGTCAGCAATGCCCACATCCCATGAATGAATTTAAAAAAAAAGAGGTGGGAGCCGGTTACACAAATTAAGGGTACAATTATGGGCTATTTTCCAATGGAGAAGGGGTCTTCCAGTCATTGGAGTGGCCCCCTGCTGTGTGTGGAGCCCACCGCCTCTCTAGAGTGGGTCTCCTGTCACCAGGGCTAGGCACCATTGGGACCTCCTTTAAATCTACCCCCCTCTCTGAGCTGCAGGAATCAGTAGGGCACAGCCGCAGCCTCACGCTGTCCAGTGAAGGGGCTCCCCTCCCCCCTCCACTCCATAATGATGACCTGGCCGCTGTGGCCATACTTACTTTTAACCATCTTAGAAGTCTTCAGAGGGTGCCCCTATCTCCCTCTCAGTCCCCCAGCCACATTGGCAGTGCCCAGCCCTCCCAGTTGGGCTGTTGGCAGTGCACTGCCTCGGGCACTCTGCACAGAGCTAATTAACGAGGTTTCCCAGAGGTAGCTACCTCTGGGAAGATCGGGCAGAGGGGGGGCAAGGTTTGGGCAGAATTGGGGTCAGGACCTGTGTATGGTTCCACGTTGGGATCCTGACGTCCAGTGGAAAATTTGTCCCATGAACCCTGCTTTTCTCTTCACAGATGCTGCCAGACCTGCTGATTATTGCCAGCTTTCTGTTTTTATTCCATGAATTCACTGCTGTCTTCTACCATACCCTCTCAGATTGAGAAGTGATTTTGTTATATTTTACCACTCTTCTAAAAAAAGACAAGCTGAAAGTAAAAGAGAAATTAAATCTATGACTCTCTTTGGAGTTGAAGTATGTTTCCAATCTAGTTTGTTAGTGATATTTCTGGATAGCTTACCTGTATTACAGCTTACCTGTATTATAGCTTACCTGTATTACAGGTTACCTGTATTACAGCTTACCTGTATTACAGCTTACCTGTATTATAGCTTACCTGTATTACAGCTTACCTGTATTATAGCTTACCTGTATTACAGCTTACCTGCATTACAGCTTACCTGTATTATAGCTTACCTGTATTACAGCTTACCTGTATTATAGCTTACCTGTATTACAGCTTACCTGCATTACAGCTTACCTGTATTACAGCTTACCTGTATTATAGTTTACCTGTATTATAGCTTACCTGTATTACAGCCGTTAAGCAGGTGAGAGTTCCTGCAATTCTCATACGATCCTCGTTCATAGTCTCAAAATCGGTGACGGTTTTATTCAGACTTTCGTTGAAGTGTTGAAATTTTTCAATTGGAGCCTGTGCTTGAACCACACTCCCAACTATAATACTCAACACAGCAAACGTACCTGTTAGAAACATAAAGGGTGATATTTATAACTAGCGTGAGAAACATGGAACACAAAATTCTGCTCCTTAGCATCATCACTCACGACGCTCTGGGTCTCCCCTGTGTGTGTTGGAAGACCATGAATCGATGCTATCCTGGGGTGGAATCCTGTACCCTCCCCCATGGTGAGTTTGTTGGCTGGGGCATATTTAATCAAGTGGGAAAGCAGTGGGTGGAACCCCACCATCTTCCCACCACCACCGTGATTCAGTCCATGGCAGGAAGGCTCATGGACGGCCTTCCTGCCCTGCTACCAACTGAGGCCCTTAAATGGCTAATGAATGCCCACTTAAAAGCATTCACCCAGCAATGGCCGTGTGGCACAAGGAGCAAGCCCGTGTGGGATTGCTTCTAGGTTCCCTGGGGTCCCTCATTTAAAGGCTTGACCGAGGGACCCGGCATCGGGAAGTGGGGGTCCACTGAGAGCCACCCCCTGGCTGCCGGCCCCCTGCAATGCCCACCCTGCAATTCCCCCATCCCACCATCACTCACATCTGGCTTGGTATCCAGTGATAATTCTTGGCCTCTTGTGTGCGTGGTACCAGCAGCTGCCACCACCTTCCCAATGGCGCTGCCATTAGCTGCCGCCCTCTGATTGACCAGCAGCTCTCCACGGGCGGGACATCTCGCCCTGGGATCGTAGATCCCAGCGGAATGTTTGCCTCTGGCTTATTTAGTGCTGGAGGGGAACAAGATGTGACGGGCCTTGCTGAAAAGAGGCAATGTGGATCTCTCGCCAACTCTCCAGCCAGTGGGTGAGATCCCTGTTGCTTCCACAAGATTCTACCATTGATGTCATACAGCACAATCATATCACCAGGATACCAAATTTGGGCCACTCAGGTCCAGACAGCATCTTAGATCGCTCATCAACAGGCGTTCTGATGTAAGGTGGACCCTACAGTAGCATTATTTAAAGGGCCAAGCACTCTGGTTACAGGAAATGTAATTTTCAAGAACTTTCTTCTAGTGCAAAGTCTCCAGAAGTGCTGTGGAGTGTTTTTGGAGGTGCTGTAGATTGGCCAGGAGCATGGAGTGTTGTTGCAGTCTCCCAGGGATGACCTGTCCACACACAGGCTACAGCAGGTATTGGGGAAGCAATGTCAGTACTTCTGCAGCTTCAGGACGATAGCAAGAAGAAACAGCTGTTGAGAGGACAAGCTCTAGGTCACACTCACTGCCAACATGAAGCAGGAATTCTCTATGCTCCTTGACAGTGACAGGAGGCTGGCTGACTGGCAGGTCAGCCAATGGATCCAGCATTTCAGTAGGCATGCCAATTTGCATTCCCCTGTATGCAACCCCATTGAGATCCTCATCTAAGCCCCACAAACAAGCCATCCCTTAACCCTGGCCTGGCTGCAGCCCATTCATGTCCAATGGCTCACCACGTGCTGATTCCAATCTATACTAATCTCCAAACCGCTAGCAGTGCCAGAATCTGAGCTGGTGGCTGTGAGTGTCAGGTTAGGTGACAGGAACCTTCATCAGTGTTATGCTGTTGCTCTCTCTCTTCCCCTTGGGCTGTTGTTGCTGGAAAGTTGGCAGTCATTGGGTGTGTTAAAGCAGGAACTTAGAAGATGTAAGTTGGTGTGAGGTCCATGGTCACACCATCCGCAGTTTACTTATCCTGCCAAATGGCAGCATTGGGAGGTGTGTGTGGGTGAGGTGAAGTATCTGGATGTTAGGGTTCTGAGTGTCATGGGCAGGTGCTGGATGAATGGTGGGTTGTGGTGTAGTAAGCAGACCACAGCCAGATCATCCACAATCATACTGAAAGGAGAAGTAGGCTCGGAGAGCTGATGGCCTACTCCTTCTTCTAAGTCCTATGTTCCTATGTGAAGATACATTCATGGGACGTGAATGTCGTGGGCAAGGCCAGCATTTATTGCCCATCCCTACTTGCCCCTGAGAAGGTGGTGCTGAGCTGCCTTCTTGAGCTGCTGCAGTCCACGTGGTGTAGGTACACCCACAGTGCTGTTAGGGAGGGGCTTCCAGGGTTTTGACCCAGCGACAGTGAAGGAACAGGGATATAGTTTGAAATCAAAGTGGTGCGGGACTTAGGGGGAAATATATTCTGATTATATCAGAATCGCTGGAACTGCACAGCAGCTAGGCCAGTGCCTGAAGAGGACATGTTTTAGGTGTCACACTTCAGCAGAATTCTTTTTCTTCAAAAAGTTTCACCTGAAACATTAGCTTAACTTTCTCCTTTGGCACTGACTAGCTCATTGTATTTCCAACATCTTCTGTTTACATACCTCCCTTGGTGATTCAAGAACAGCATGAACAGAGGGTCACTTTGTTTGCCTATTTGACTGGTTTGTTGAGGGGAGTGTAAAATGAGGTGAGAATGAAACCCATTGTCAAAATGACGGCAACAGAAATAAGATCACAATTTAAAAAAAAAACAGATTCAGTTCAGTTCAGGAGCAGATCCCCAAAAGTATTCTGAGCTGAAACATGGAACATTAACTCTGTTTCTCCCTCTACCAATGCTGCCAAAACTGCTGAGCAACTCCAGCGTTTTCTGTTTCTATTTCAGATTTTCAGCAACTGCGGTGGTTTACTTTTGGCCCATAATTTGCAATAAAAGATTGGTATTCACTTTGGGTTACGTCATCTTACAATTAAATGTTTAAAAAAAAAAGCTGTCTCACGCTGAGAATAAAAAAATAGTATCAAGATAGACCAACCTGGGACCATGTGGTGTATGCTTCCAAGGAAGAAGTAGACAAGGAGAGGGTAGAATGAGGAATACAGACCATTGACTGGGGGGAGACTGGCTAGCAGAGCAAACGCCATTCCTGTTAAATAAAGCATGTCTTAATAGAAAGCAGCACAATACCGTCTGAGGCATTTAGTAAACCCTGCATAGTCATAACTGCAGTGATAAATGACAGAAATGCTCATCATCCTCTCCCCATTTCAAAAGCTTAAATTAAAGCTGGTGACGTAGTGGTAATGTCACATGATTAGTAGACTCAAGGCTCAGGCTAATGCTCTGGGGCCATGGGTTCAAATCCCACCACAGCAACTGATGGAATTTAACTTGAATTAATAAATCTGAAATTAAAAGCCAATCTCAGATCCTTCAAGTCATTAAAAAAAAACATTTTTATTTATTCATTCGTGGGATGTGGACCTTATTACCCATGCCTAACTGCCCTTGAGAAGGTGGTGCTGAGCTGCCTTCTCGAACCGCTGCAATCCCTGTGGTGTAGGTACACCCACTGTGCTGTTAGGGAGGGAGTTCCAGGATATTGACCCAGCCACAGTGAAGAAACGACGATATATTTCCAAGTCAGGATGTTGAGTGGCTTGGAGGGGAACTTCCAGGTGGTGGTGTTCCCCATGTGTCTGCTGCCCTTGTCCTTCTAGATGGTAGAGGTCTTAGGTTTGGAAGGTGTTGTTAAGCTGCCTTGGTGAATTCCTGCAGTGCGTCTTGTAGATGGTTCACACTGCTGCCATGGTCCATCGGTGGTGGAGGGAGTGAATGTTTGTGGATGGGGTACCAATCAAGTGGGCTGTTTTGTCCTGGATGGTGTGGAGCTTCTTGAGTGTTATTGGAGCTGCACTCATCCAGGCAAGTGGAGAGTATTTCACTCTGACTTGTGCTTTGTAGATGGTGGACAGGCTTTGGGGACTCAGGAGGTGAGTTACTTGCCACATGATTCCTAGCCTCTGACCTGCTGTTGCAGCCACATTATTTATATGGCTAGTCCAGTTCAGTTTCTGGTCAATGTTGACCCCCAGGATGCTGATGATGGGGCATTCAGTGATGGTAATGCCATTGAATGTCAAGGGGTGATGGTTAGATTCTCTCTTGTTAGAGATGGTCATTGCCTGGCACTTGTGTGGCATGAATGTTACTTGCCACTTGTCAGCCCAAGCCTGGATATTGTCCAGGTCTTGCTGCAATTGGACATGGACTGCTTCAGTATCTGAGGAGTCGCAAATGGTGCAGAATGACTGATTCACTAATGTTCTTTAGGGAAGGAAATCTGTCGTGCTTACCTGGTCTGGCCTACATGTGACTCCAGACCCACAGCAATGTGGTTGACTCTTAATGTCCTCTGAAATGGTCTAGCAAGCCACTCAGCTCAAGGGGAGATGGGGATGGGTAATAAATGCTGGACTTCCCAGTGACACCCACATCCCATTGAAGAATAGAGAAAAAAACATTAGAGCACACTGGTAAAATAACACACCCTCTATAATTCTAGAACTTAAAACATACAAAGGAATTGAGCTTTTACAGCAGATTTTATGGTAATTCCATGAAGCTATAATCTCCCCTTCCTGTTTATTTAATGCAAGACTTGTGCTGTCAGGTAATTTGCAAAATTACAAATTGCATCAGAACATTTACACACCCAGGTTAATATTCTGGCTACCAAAGACCAACGCCTTTCCTGAGTTTAAACTATTTCCTTACACAAACTGCTTTACTTGGGTCTCTGGGATCACTTAAGAATGTTGCAAAGTTTGAAATAATCACAATGAGATTCTATGATAATCATATAGACTAAAACATTAAGATAGTTTATAATAATGCTTGCATTTAAATAACACCTTATCATACCACAACACCACACAATGTATGATTTTTTTTAAGCACTTAAGTGTGGAGTGCTTTGGAAATGGTTCAACTAAGTAGCATATAAACTAGTTTTACAATGAATTCTGTCTACCAGGCAGACCACAAGAAGACATTTTGGAAAGTAAGATTTTTATCAGTATATTCAAGCAAACATTAATACAGGATCAACCAGTTTATGTATGCAGTGAGCAGGTAAACAGAAGAGGAAATTAGGGGAATATTTATTATGTCATGGAATGATAACCAGAAAGAATGTTGGAACCTGAACCTGGGCAGGGGTTTGGGATTAAGTGGATAGCTCTTTCAGCTATGGGTTTGGGTGAAATGACTTCTGTTTGCACTACAAAGTCTATTATTGCACCTCAGAATCACAGAATCACAGAATCTTAACAGCACAGAAGGAGGCCATTCGGCTCACCATGCCTGCAATGGCTCTCCAAATGAGCATTATGACCTAGTGCCATTGCCTTGCCTTTTCCCCGTACTCCTGCACATTGTTTCTATTCAAATAATCATCTAATGCCCTCTTGAATGCCCCAATTGAACCTGCCTCCACCACACTTCCAGGCAGCGCATTCCAGACCCGAACCACTCGCTGCGTGAAAAAGTTTTTTCTCACGTCACATTTGCTTCTTTTGCAAATCACTTGAAACCTGTGCCCTCTTGCTCTTGATCCTTTTACGAGTGGGAACAGCTTCTCCCTATCTACTCTGTCCAGCCCCCTCATGATTTTGAACATCTCTATCAAATCTCTTCTCAGCCTTCTTCTCTCCGAGGAGAACAGTCCCAACCTCCCCAATCTATCCTCATAGATGAAGTTTCTCATCCCCGGACTCATTCTTGTAAACCTCTTCTGCACTCTCTCCGATGTGTTCACATCCTTCCTATAATATGGCACCCAGAACTGTACACAATACTCCAGCTGAGGACACCAAAGTCAGTGGAATTAAAAAAGAGAGTCGGGTCCTGAGTATTTGCCCAGGGGAAATTTCGAAGTGCAGTTAATAGAACAAAATAACATTCAAAAAGATAACAGCACCAAATCCGGACGGTTTCCACCCCAGGGTTTTAAAGGATGTAGTGAGGGAATTGAAGAATGTTTTAGGCATAATCTTCCAAAGTTTCCTCCATTCAGGAATTCTTCCTTCAGTTTGGAAAACTGAAAACGTAACTCCTGAATTTTTCCTGCGTCGGATAGGCTCGGCGGGTCCGCGATCGATTCTGCACCGCCATTTTACGTGGGCGGGGCCAATTAAGGCCCGCCCAGCGTAATAGGCGAGCGGTAGCGCTGAGCACTACCTGTGTGGGCGGGGAGGAGGAGGGAGAATCGGGTCTAGTGCTCTTTCGCGCGTGCGATGGGACATGTTTTTATTTTTCACGAGAAGTTTTTATACAGTTTGTAAAAGCTTTAGGAAACCTCGTGGATTCCACTTGTGGATGAGGCTTCCTAAAAAACGTAAAGGTCGCTTGGCCTTTTCGCCTGCCCGTCAACCGTTGGGTTGGACGGGCAGCGTGAATTTGAAATGAATTAGTTCCTTAATGGCCTGAATAGGGCTTTTAATTATCGGCGGGCGTGCAGCCAACTCATGGCGTGCCCCCTTCAAATGAAACATCGCAAGACAGCGCGATAGTGTTGGGGCACACGCCCAATGTCATCACGCGTCACTTTACATGCTGGTGAGTCAGACCCGCCCCCACCCACGCCGACCGTAAAATCCTGGCCCATGGTTTAAAACAGGTAAGTGAGAGAAACCGGAAATGATAGGCCTGTCAGCCTAACATCTATGTGGGGAAGTGACTGGAATTCATAACTAAGGATGGTGTGACCGAGTGTTCAAGGAAACTTGAGCTGATCAGAGAGAGTCAATATGGTTTTGTAAAAAGTAGGCCATGTCAAACGAATCTGATTGAATGTTTTTTCAGTAGTAGACAGGGTAATGTCTACAGATGTCATTTATATGGGCTTCCAGATGGCATTAAATAAGGTTCCACACATAAAAAAACTAATTAGCTAAAATTAAAGCTCACCTGAATTGAAGGCAAATTATTGACCTGGTTAGGTAATGGGCTTCAAGATGGAGATTAGGAGGAATGGGCATCTACTCAAATTGGAAGGAAGTAACTAGTGGTGGCCCACAAGGATATGTGGCCTCAAGTATTCACTGTATGTATTAATGACTTCGCATAATAGAGTCATGTATCCAAGTTTTCTGATTACACAAACAGTGGTAACATGAGGTGGAATTTAATGAGGGGGCCCAATGTCCACCACTGAAACTGGAGGTACCCCTGCCGACCGGATCTCCAGGAACCCCAAGTGAATCACAGAATCGCAGAATTTTAACAGCACAGAAGGAGGCCATTCGGCCCATTGTGTCTGCAGCAACTCTGCAAATGAGCATTCTGACCTAGTGCCATTGCCTGGCCTTTTCCCTGTAACCTTGCACATTGTTTCTATTCAAATAAACATCCAATGCCCTCTTGAATGCCTCCACTGAAGCTGCCTCCACCACACTTCCAGGCAGTGCATTCCACACCCGAACCACTCGCTGTGTGAAAAAGTTTTTTCTCACATCACACTTGCTTCTTTTGCAAATCACTTCAAATCTGTGCCCTCTCGTTCTTGGTCCTTTTACGAGCGGGAACAGTTTCTCCCGATCTACTCTATCCAGTCCCTAATTGGCAGCGGGAACCCTGCTGCCAGGTCTCTTGGTTCCACGAGAGGCATTCAATTCCAGGACTTCGCCCAATAGGGTAGAAATCCGAGTCCCGAGAGCCGCTGGCCAGTCAGAACTGGGCAGCTCTCCATTCCTGGCAGTGCCACCAGCAGAAGTGGCTGCTGCCGATGATATACTTGGGCCTTCACCAGGGATCATTGTTGAATCCCAGGATGGAGGTTGGTGGGGAGGGGGGTCTGCGGGGTGGGGCAGGAGGGGGATCTTGGAAGGGGCGGGGGAATGACTCTCAGCCTGTTCCCCCCTTCCCAATGCCAGGAATGGTCAGGCACTTTGTGCCTTTGAACATGGGACCCTGCTACTATGCTGCAAGCAAACCCAGCAGAGTCTGCTTGTTGGTCTCCTCACATAGTGAATTCCTCGGTTGAATACCAGAGATGACAGGAGAGGGCCTTAAGTGGGTCTTAATTGGCATTCGGTCAGGAAGGCCACCCATGAGCCTTCCTACCCTAACCCGAGCTCATTTCCAAGATGGGTGGGGGGGGTGGGGGGTGGTATTGGTTTCCACCCGTGGTAAGTATTTTAGACAGGAACATAAAACAACAGAGAGACATTGAGTGGAGAGAGCTGTGGCAGATAGATTTCAATGCCGGTGATTGTGAATCATTCAATTTGAACAAAAATGGGATAAATCCAAGTATTTTCTAAGCGGTGAAAAGCTCGGACAATGTAGATCCAAAGAGACATAGATGCCTGTGTACACAGATCACTAAAATGTAGTGGTCAGGCACAAAAAAATGATCATCGAGGCAAATGAAATGTTAATCTTTATAACTGCAAATCTAGAATATAAATGGAAGGATGTTTCGCTACAGAGCCCTGGTTAGCTCACCACTGGAGTACTGTGTACAGTTCTGGGCACTATACCTCAGACGGAGTTTAACAGTTTTGGAAGGTGAGCAGTGCCGATTCACCAGAATGTTACCAGGGCTCCAAGTGTTTGATTATGGGGAGAAATGACATAAACTAGACTTGTATTCCCTGGAATACAAATGAGGCTTTTAAGGTTTTGAAAGTAATTGATAGGATAGATGCAGAGAAACATTTTCCATTGGTGGGGCGTCTAGGGCAAGGGCACATAACCCTTAACAGCAGAACCAGGTGGGCTATCCAGCAGAAACGTTGAAAGACCTCTTTACAGAAAGGGTGGTAGACGTGTGGAACTGTCTCCCACAAAGAACAATAGGTACTAACTCACCGGGGAGAATTTTTAGCTCAGTGGATGGGCGGGCGCCCGAAACGACCGAGCGTAAAATGACACGTGATGATGTCGGGCGTGCGTCCCGATGTCATTGCGCACTCGGGCGATATTTCGGTTGAAAGGCATGAACCAGAGTCAGCAGCGCGCCCGCCGACAACTCAAAGGCCTGTTAAGGCCATTAAAAAGTTAATTGAGAGAAATTTCTCGCTGCCTGTCAAACCTCACGGTGGGCGGGGCAGGCGAAAAGACCAAGCGGCCTTCGCATTTTTTAGGAAACCTCATCCACAGGCGGGACGAGGTTTCCAACAGCAAATAAAAATAAAATCAGAATATTAAAATTTAATTAATAACACGCCCCCTGCTCATGTGACGGGGGGTGGGGTCACATGAGGGGACATGTTTTATAATCTTTATTTTTTATTTTGAAAATTATTCCGCTCTGTGCCTCAGGGAGATTTTCAAGTGCGCACCAGTCAGCTTGTGCTCACTCACCCCCCCCTCCCCCTCTGCCCAACACAGGCAGCGCTGAGCACCACTGCTCACGTTTCATGCTGAGCGGGCCTTAATTGGCGCCCCCCCAGGCGTGTAATCATGGTCCGGACCCAATGGTGGCCGGCGGTTGGCTTTCTGACCACCCCCACCAAGCCCTCCTGACTAGGGCAAAATTCTGCCAAAATTAATAATTTAAATCTGACACCAGTAGATTTTAGCTGGCAAAGGATATTAAGGGATATGGAGCCTAGACATGCAGTGGAGCTAGGAACAGAACAGATATTGAATGGCGGAACTCGCTCAAGGGCACTGAATGACCTGCTCCTGTTCCTGTGTTGTTGTGTGGATCTGAAGAGTTCAAATATTGAATTCAATGGGACCTCATCATAATAAAGACAGTGATTACAAGCTTCCTGTGGGGAAATCATCTTACAATAAACAGGGAAGATGTAGAGGCTTGATGAAGGGAACCAGATATAGGAAACAGTACTGTACTGGGAGCCGAGAGTTTGTTGTTACAGGATTGAAGAACAGATTTTTTTTCTTTTGCATTTTGTTGTGTTGTCTCATTGGTATAAGAATGCTTCTGGACTTCAGTCTAAAGAAGAATGTTTCTTACCTTGAGGGACTTGGATAGTCCCAGCACTGATACCAGATATGATATCAAACATGAGACTCTTCTTAATGTTGTATTTCGGGAGCCATGCAATTATCGGGAAGAGTTGAATGAAAATGGCTTTGAGCCTGGCCGTTGAGCAGCTAGGAAATAGCAAAGAAAAATTCAGATCCTTTTGCCAAGTTTGACAGCATGAAAATACAATGAATGTGCTTCTGAGAGCAAAGATTATGAACTCCTTCAAGGTGGCACTATACATTTTTATGATCATATCCAGGATATTTTGTGATGAATAGCTCTGGAGCTGTGAAATGTTTCCTTCTGGAATAAATAAATCCAATTTTTCACCCCACCTCAGGTTGTTTGCTCACAGCAAGATGTGGCCCCCAGGTTCCTCGGTTTTCCATCCATTGTTCATCTTTGTACACAAAATGACGTAGAGCATACAGCACAGAAATACAGCCCGACTAGTCTGTACCAGTATTTATGCTCCAAAAGAGCCTCCTCCCACTCACCCCACAGCCTCCTATTCTTTCCTCCCTTGCTGTTGTTCTAGCTTTCTCTTGAATGCATCCATTTGATCTCTCTGGGTAAAGAAATTTCTCCTGAATTCTCTACTTAATATCGTCTTTGATGATGCCAGCAAACTATTCCACCATGTAGGGGAGTGTTGTAGGGGAGTGTGGCTGAGCTTTATCTTGACCTCATCTTACATACTGGCCCTGCTGGGATCACTAGAGGGGTGATCAGCCGTTTAAACCCTGGCCGATCGCTTGCCTCCCTCCCAGACACCACCCGATAGATCAGGGATCAAACCTGTGACCTTCCTTATTTTTATTGGTGCTGAGAGTAACTGAAGAGAGGACATGCCAGTAGAACCAAGATGCAAGCATTCAAAATGGTCAAAAAACTCAAGTAACTGGAGGAATAACTGGCAATATCGCCAGGTGCAGAAACAATTCAAGCATTCAGATTAGTTGGCAAAGCTCGGAATGAAAGTGGCCATTTTAAATAGTTCCTTTTTACCTGAATAATTTCTTTGCTTTTTGCGAATGGGGGTAACTCCTGACTTTCTTCTGGTACTCTTCATCAAATTCAGGAATTGAATAAACCGACCGGTCAACAATATAACGTGGACGGAAATGCATCTTGCCCTAAACTCTGGAGGAAAAGCAGAATGCAGATAATGAGAAACAGATCAACAAGGTTTCAACTCTTCAAGTGGCTACTGAAGCTATGCATTGATTCGAAGTGTAGGGGGTGACATTTAAATTGGGTGCGAATGGATTGCTTGCTCACTTTATGCTGTGCCTGACTCCTTTTCCATATCGCTCAGGACCAATTTCGTCCCTCTCAGTCTTACTGAAAGAGTTACAGAACATTTACAGCACAGAAACAGGCCATCCAAACCCCCAGGTGTCAACCTTGGTTCAGTTGTTAACACTCTCACCTCCGAGTCTTCACATTCCACTTCAAAATAGTACTTCATTGGCTGTAAAGGCTTTTGAGATGTTCTGCAGTCATGAAAGGCACTACAGAAATGCTTTAATTTGACCCAACTGGTCTATGTTGGTGTTTATCATCCACATGAGCCTCCTCCCACCCTTCCTCATCTAACCCTGTAACCTTCTATTCCTATCTCCCTCGTGTACTTATCTGACTTTCCCTTAAGTGCCACAATACACTATTCCACTCCACTACTGTTTGCTGTAGTCCCAGAGAAGAGCCATATTGGACTCAAAACGTTAACTCTGTTCCTCTCTCCACAGATCTCGCCAGACCTTTTGAGTTTTTTCAGCACTTTCTGTTTTTATTTCAGATATCTAACTTCTGCAGTGTTTTGCTTTTATTTTACTGTTTGTTGTAGCAAGTTCCACATTTAAACACTCTCTGGGTAAGGAAGTTTCTAATTTAATTTTATTTGTAGGTGAAGGGGATGAGAGTGAATTCTGTGCCCGTCACAGTGAGGGGTGTGAATGCTGGCCATTGGTAACATCAAACATTCTCAGATCTGACCTAGCGTGGGATAGATGCCTCTAGGCAGCTTCAAAGTGTTCTTCAGCCTCAGAAGAGGCTGCCACTTCTACTATCTAATGGCCTCTTAGAGTGAAGTTGGCAATATAATGCAGGTATATTCTATCCAGTTGACCAGTTTGTACTGCTGATATGTACCCATTAGGATGGGATTGCTACTGATCTACATGATTTCACGTAATATCCTTACACCTAGCAATTCCAGTACAATTCTTTAGCTGATGTGTGCCTCGATGATTTAATGTGATCCTTCAGCTTTGCATACTGTGTGCCAATTAAGTAGCGATCACTTGTCTAATTTTATTTTATTCCGTTTATTACACTGCATTGTGTTGTAAAGGGTACCCGACTTAAAATGTCCAACCCTAGTACTAAGAAGTGTTTGGCAAATCTTCTTGTAGTTCACCATTACAAATCTGATGGGCATGTCTTGCTACTGATAATAATTCCCCTCCCAAAAAGCTTTGCCAAAAAATTTAAGCATCCACGTCAAATGTTTAGCATTAATGTTCCCCTTACAATTCAGGGTTTGAAACAATGCTTCTTGCTCAAAAAGCTACACATCTGAATGGGCAGAAAATCACAGGCTGTGGTCCCCTGGGGGTATAGTTTGTGGAACCATTCCTACCGGACAGCATTTACGTTCAGACAAATAAAACTGATGTTAAAAAAAATTGCAACCGTTGAGGAAATGTTGGTTTTGTATGATACTGTAAAATGGGTGATAGCGTCAAGCATAGGAACAGGAATAGGCCTTTGAGCCCCCTGAGTTTGTTATGCCATTTAATGAGATCCTAGCTGATCTGTGGTCTAACTCCATACACCTTCCTTTGCCCCACATCCCCCAATATCTTTGACTAGCAAAAAATCTGTCAATCTCAGCTTTGGAATTAACGATTTATCTAGCAACAATTGCCATTGGCGGAAGAGAATTCCAAACTTCTGCTGCACTTTGTGTGAAGAAAGGTTTCATAATTTCACTCCTGAAAGGTACGGCTTTAATAGATTGACCCCTCAGCCTAGTGGGAATAGTTTCTCCAAATCTAAACTAAACTTTAAACAAAATGGCCCCCGAATCTTGTGTAATCATGCTTTTGTATTTTAGCCCTTGGAGTCCAGGGCCTGAATTTTTCAGCCAGCTTGCGGGGGTGGGCGGGCCCGACACGCCGACGTGCAAAATGACGCGTGATGAGGTTGGGCGTGCATCCCGACATCATTGCGCTGTCTCGCGATGTTTCGTTCGGCAGGCGCGCGTTGAAGTCAGCTGCGCGCCCGCTGATGACTGATAGGCCTATGAAGGCCATTAACAAATTCATTTATGTAGTTGTTTACACTGCCTGTCCGACCTTAAGGTTGGCGAGCAGGTGAAAATGCCAAGCAGCCATTGCGAATTTTAGGAAACCTCATCCACGAGCGGGATGAGGATTCCTAAAGCTTTTACCACTTAAAGAAAAATTTTTCTGAACTATAAAAACATGTCCCATCCCATGTAACATAGGTGGGACAAGTTTAATTCAATTTTCAAACCATTTATTCGTTTATTTCAAAAGCGCTTCAATCCCCCTGAGACAGCTCCGTGGCACAGGGAGGTTGAAGCGCTCTTTCGTGCGAATGTGTGAAAGAGCACTGGCCCCAACTCTCCCTCTTCCCCCCTCCTGCATAGGTAGCGGGAGTGCTGCGACTTGCCTTAATTGGCCCGCCCATGTAAAATGGCGGCGCGGAGCCGATCGCGGGCGGCGGTCAGCTCCGTTCCGGCCCACTCCCGCCGAGCCCGCCCGCCAGCTGAAAAATTCAGGCCCAGGTCTCATTCTGGGAAATATATGCTACATTCCCTCCAAGGCAAATATATTCTTCCTAATGTGTGCGGCAAAATGGCTGTAAAATGCTTAGGTATTAATTGTATAGTAATTAATTTAATTGTACGCAGTTCATGGGCATTAATTGGGGTTTCACTGGAGCAGATATAAAATGACGCTTGTTGAAACTGTGGTGTGGTTGGGTTAGGAGATGTATGCTTGCAATGATTCACTCTGTAAATAAATATAAGGCTGACTAAATATTAGCTCCAGTACTGCCATTCACTAACTGGCTATCCAGAGAAGAACATTACAGTTGCACAGGGCATTGGTGAGACCACATCTGGACTCCTGTACCATTTTAGTCTCCTTATTTAAGAAAGAATATAAATGAGTTAGAAGCAGTTCAGAGAAGGTTCGCTCATCTGAGACATGAGATGGGGGAAGGTATCTTACAGGGAAAGGGTGGACAGGCTTGTCCTGTATCGATTAGAGTTTAGAAGAATGAGAGATGATATTACGGAGACATATAAGGTTCTGAGGATACTTGACAGGGTAGATGCTGAGAGGATGTTTCCCCTTGTGGGAGAGACTAGAACTAGGGGACACAGTTTAAAAATAAGGGATCTCCCATTTAAGATGGAGATTAGAAGAATTTTTTTTCTCACAGAGGACCATGAGTCCTTGGAACTCTCTTCCCTGAATTGCGGTTGAGGCAGATTCATTGAATATTTTTAAGGCAGAAGTAGATAGATTCTTGACTAACAAGGGAGTCAAAGGTTATTTGGCATAGGCAGGAAGTGGAGTTGAGGTTACAATCAGATCAGTCATGATCTTATTGAATGGTGGAGCAGGCTCAAGGGACCAAATGGCCTACTCCTGCTCCTAATTTGAATGTTTGTATTAGGCACATCTGAGGTAGTGAAAGGTACTAAATAAATGCAAATCGTACATTTGTTTCTCCCAATCTTTATTCCCATTTAAGTGAATGGAAATATAAAGCAGGAGAGATGTAAAAATAGGCAACACAAAAACAAAAATAAAAATACCTGGAAAAACTCAGCAGGTCTGGCAGCAACTGCGGAGAGGAACACAGTTAACGTTTCGAGTCCGTATGACTCTTCAACAGCACAGAACAGAAAAATAAGCTGCTGATTCGCTATCTCTGGTTTAAAAGCTGTTGCACAAAGTAAAAATTGTACCTTCCTCTTGTTACAAACGTTGGACTTCATTAGACAATTATGTTATAAACAGTCTCCGTTAATTCAAGGTAAAATGGAATAGTTAGGAGAGGGGATGTGACCTCCTACAGAATCTGCTAGGAGAAAAACCCATGTGACCTCATACAAAATCTGCTTGGAGACAAGCCCATGTGACCTGAGTGCCATGGAGACAGGGGCCCAGGTCCAAACTTATTGAAAGTAAAGTGTACGTTTTAACACCTGGAGACACAAGAGGAGGCAGCTGGCCGTGCTGTACTGAGACTCACAGATTCTCAGGGCGGGATTTTTACCTTGTCAGGTGGGCCCGGGAGTGGTCGCTAAGCAGAACGCTGCCTGCGAACGGGCCCCGACTGCGATTTCACACTGGCTGGCCAATTAACGGCCAGCCAGCGTGAATCGCATCCTGCAACGCTGAGCGCTGCCGGGTGGATGCGGGAGGAAGGCAAGCGCAGGAGTTTGTGCATGCGTGTGGATGAGCGCAATGAAAGCTCCCTGAGCTGCCCCACGGAGCTGAAGAGTTTTAAAATCAAAAATAAAGAATTAACAAATGTTGAAAATATTTGTGACAGAGTCATCTTATAAATGATATTTCCAAATTTTTATTTTATTTTTAATTCCTATTGGAAACTTCATCCCCCCGTGGATGAGGTTTCATAAAAAATCTGAAGGTCATGTGGCCTTTTTGCCTGCCCGCCAACCATAAGGTTGGACAGCAGGCAAAAAATTGCATTCAATTAATACTTTAATGGCCTTAACGGGCCTGTTAATTGTCGGCAGGCGTGCTGCTGACTCTCGCATCCGCCCACCGACTGAAATATTGCGCGAATGCGCTATGGCGTTGGGATGCTTGCACGATGCCATCGCGCACCATTTCACACTCCAGCGGGTTGGGCGCGCGCCTGCCCCCTCAACGAAAATTTCAGCCATCCGAGTTATCCTGACAAGAGATATGGGAAGGAAGACCTACCACAGGTGCTGCTGTGCCAAGCAGGAAGAAAAGATTGTTTTTGGGTTAACCACCGAGCAGAATGCTGATGAAGATGGATCGCTGTTTGAAGAAATAGAGCTGGTGGAGTGTAAAACACCGAGGAGTCGCCAGGGGGTGCTTTGCTACGGAAAGTCCATTTGATTATGTTCTGAAGAGTGATGTAGGGAACTTTGTTTAAAAGGACGCTAGAAGATTTACTCTAGTCAGGCAGGGAGAAGACGTTCTGTTAAAGTTGGGAGGAGCTTGGCGCTTTAAACTCAAGGCAACATTTCTGCTCAAGGGGCTATATAGTTTATCCCTGCTCCTATTTCTTATGTCCTTAACAAGCAATTGATCCGCAACACTCAGTCTGTCCCGACTCTGAGTCTTTTCCATGACCACAACACTAAAATTCCTTGTCTCTTTCCGAATTCCCTTCCTCTACAATCCAAAAATGTAAAATTCAAACGTCGCCACTGGAACCCTCTGCCTTTGAATTCCAAGGACCGGGAGGGCATTCGTACAGACCAGCACAAGGTGGGAGTACAGGATTTAGGGGTCAGGTGTGCTCCTCTAAGCTTCACAAAAATAATGTGAGCACCCATCAGTCTCAGGATAACACTACAAACATCATCCCAATCCCTGACCACATTTAACCCTCACCCTGGACTTACCTTTCTATGAGGTGGGTCTATTCACTATTGTTACAAAGCATTTACAGTGCAGAAACTGGCTATTTGATCCATGCCATTGTTTATGTTCCACATGAGCCTCCTCCCAGCCCATCAACAAATCTTCCCTTTTCTCCCTCATATGCGTATTTAGATTTCCCGTAAATACATCTCAATCCTCAATACTTTCTGGGTAAAGAAAGCCCTCCTGAAATCTCTGCAGGATTTAGTAACATCGATCTTATATTCACGTCCCCTATTTCTGGTCTTGCCCACAAGTGGAAACATCATGGATGAATTTTCACTGAGTCACCCTGACTCAGAAACCCTTTAACAATGACGGCAGGTCCCGATTCTGGGATTCCCCAACCCATTAGACAGCCTGTCTAATTTTAGGGGCTGCCTTTAAAGGGTGCCGGCTGGTTCTAGTCCAAAGTCTGTATCTGGCCAGCTGCATTGCAAGATGGGTGTGTCCTACTCCTCCACAAATTTCATGGACTTGGGACAATTTTTAAGGACTCCTGATTCACAGCCCCTCAGAGCAGTCATGAACCCTAGTGGGCATGAGGGGACCTTTTAAAAAGTAAGTTCAGGGTCCCCCTGATGCCCACTATGCTAAGTTACACACCCCCACCCAACCCTTCAGGTCCCTCATGCCCCCTATGACAAGCTCTGCCCTTCCACCCGCCTTCTATGTCCCCTCATGGCCCCAGCAATGAAGATCCTGCCTTTGCGGGCACTTGCTTGCCGAGGGGGGAGGGCTGAGCTGGGAATTTTCCCGACTCCCCCTACTCGCCTCCAGGATGAAAATCCAGGCCATGGTCTTATAAACCTCCATTGGGCCACCCCCTTTTTTTCTAGAGAAAAGAGCCCCAATCTTCCCTGATAGGTATTACCTCTCAGTTCTGTCATCATTGGTGTAAATCTTGTTAGCATTCTAGTATTGTGCCCAACTGCAGTCAGTGAGCTACATCAGGGATGCCCATTTTGGGCATGGAGTTTGCTATATGTGTGATAATAAAGTCCTGATCCTTGAAATGGATCTGCCCCCCATCCTTGCCACCACACTAGAGGGGTCAGGCAGCCAACCAGCAGAAGGTAGTTACAATCTCTCCTCTAATATTAATGTTTGTGCGATTCAAGTTTCCCGGTTACACAGGAGTAGAGTTACCAACTGTGGTGGGATGCATTCTTGGAGGTTTGATCATGTGACCACATGCTACAGGCTGCCCCAGCCTTATTATTTCCATCTGTTCAATGGGCAGGAATTTTCGCTTGGCAGGCAGGTGCGTGCCCGACCTGATCGAGTGTGAAACGATGTGCGTTGATGTCGGACGAGCGTGCCGACGTCAACGCGCAGTCGCGCGATATTTCCGTTGGCGGGTGTGTGCTGAAGTTGGCAGTGCGCCAGCCAACAATTCAGAGGCCTGTTAAGGCCATTAGATAATCAATTAACCTAATTTTTCACTGCCCGTCCAACCTTACAGTTGGCAGGGGGCAGGCGAAAAGGGCAAGAGGCCTTTGCGTTTTTTTTTTTGGAAACCTCATCCACGGGCGGGATGAGGTTTCCAAAAGCAAATAAAAATACAAGAGAAGTTTTACAATTGAATTAATAACATGAGTCACATGAGGGGACATGTTTCATTACATTTTTTAAAATTTATTTTCTTTTTTTTAACAACGCTTTATCCCCCTGAGGCAGCGCCGTGCCTCAGGGAGATTTTGAAGTGCTCACTCGCGTGCATGTGCAGAGTTCGCGCTCGGCTCGCTCGGTCTCCTCCACCCGCCCGCACAGGCAGCCCTGAGCGCTGCCCCTCGCGTTTCACACTGGGCAGGCCTTAATTGGCCCACCAGCGTGAAATTGTGGTCGCGAGTGGTGGTCGACTTCCCAACAGCTCCCACCGATCCCGCCTGCCAAGGGCAAAATTCTGCCCAGCATTTTTATAACCAATTTCTAACCATAAAGGAAAGTGTTCAAAGAACATTTTTTTTAATGCCCCTCGTGCTTTATTTTCATCCAGGTTGCTTGCAGTGTCTGGGAGATTGATCTTCAATTCCTGGAGATTCCAGAGCAGTCCTGGAGGATTGGTAACCCTACACTGGAGGTAGGCCATACGCTGTCTGAATAATCAGAACTGGTCTGAAATGAAGTGTAGGCCCCTTTTCAATATTGACTAGTTTGCAATGAGTCAAAGTTTGAGTTACCGCAAGCTCCGCCTAGTTTTTGAAGAACTACAGCAACGTCATCAACTGTCCTTAAAGGCCCTGGTGGAATCCTGCAGGCAAATTGTGTTTAACTTGCTTTAATGTGGAGCCAGGGTATGCAGGAATGCCTCTATATTAAGACTGCAGCCATTCTTGTCTCATAGAAACATAGAAAATAGGAGCAGGAGGAGGTTATTTGTCCCATCGAGCCTGCTCCGCCATTCAATATGATCATGGCTGATCTTCTATCTCAATGCCGAACTCCTGCGCTCTCTCCCCATACCCCTTGACACCTTTAGAGTCCAGAAATCTATCTATTCCTTTCTTAAATATATTCAGTGACTTGGCCTCTGTGGTAGAGAATTCCATAGGTCCACCGCCCTCTGAGTGAAGAAGTTTCTCCTTATCTCAGTCCTAAATGGTCTACCCCATATCCTGAGACTGTGACCTCCACGTTCTAGACCCCCTCCAGCCAGAGGAGTCACCTCACCTGAACTCACCTCACTTCCCAATTGCATCCCCCCCCCCCCCCACCACCCCACCCCATACAAGGGTTCAGGGCCTGTTTGGCCAGCTGGGTGGACCCAACTGGCACTGAGAGTTTGTTGAAATTTTGATGATGAGGCCTGCGGGATGAATTTTGGACAGGCCTCCCCACCCTGACAGCCTCAGTTGTGCCCAGTTTTGGGGGATAATGAATTTAGGCCCCTATAGCATAATCTGAAATACTCCTAAAGAAACCTGGGCTTTCAAATTGTCAAATAAAAAAACTGACTTTGATGATCTTTAACTTTAACCAACCCAGTCATAACCCGAGGGAAAATTCTGTAAAATTACTCTCAGCCCTTCCCAAAAGGTAAATAAAGTAAAACCTTCGAATCTGTGACTAACTTTACATTCTACATCACACACCCAAAACCAGTGTCACGATTGTGGCCCAAACTGTTTACAGCAGTTTTATTCTTTCCTGGTACCACTGCACTTATTGGTAATGCAGAATTTCAGGGAGTTTCCTACATATCCCAGACAAACCACTGGACTTGTTCTTACTGAATCGATCTCAAAAGCCTGTGACTATAATTCAATTGCCCAAAAAATATCCCAAACAAGAGCACAAGGTAGGACACATATACCTTCAATTGGACGACTTTGCCATGTTACCCGTGGCTGGTACTCTCCTTGAGTCTGGCATTTACCAGAAGCACTGTGGAAACTTTTGTTGGTGTTAGTTACATTGACAGGGACGTTGTTCCACATTATGTCGCCGTTTTATTTATGCCTAGTGTGGGGTTACTTGCTCAGAGATTTTTTTTTTAAAAGACCTGCTATAGCAATAAAACAGCCTGTTGTGATCAGTTAAGCGCGGAAAAACATACATTATTTGTGCATGTACATAATTAATAATGTGTTGTTGCTAAACTTCAGCGCACACAGTCACTCTACAAAAGTCATTAAGGTCATATGTTCCTTTGAATGTTGAATATTCCCTCAAACTATGCAATAAAATGAGATTGGTAAATTCATAATGGAAATACATGGCAGGACAAGAGCAGGAGTGCTGTGGGAACATCATCCTCTCCAAGTTGCATACCATTCTAACTTGGGCATCTGTTGTTCCTTCATTGCCACTGTGTCAAAGCTCTGAAATTCCCTATCCAACACCATTGTGGTAGCAGCATCACCACAAGGATTTATAGCACTTCCAGAAGAAGCCGCACTGTTAACTTCTCAGGACAACTAGGAGCCAGCGTGGCTCTCACCCCTTGACCAAATAATTTTTTAAATAGTCTGAAAAATAGATCTTAATGTTAAAATTGCCTCATGGCCCTATATGGATCCTGGTGAGGTGGTTAGGCTGATAAAAGAACATGGAACAACTTTGCATGACTAACCAAGGCAAAAATTGGCAGAACAGGATGGCAGTATGTGATAAGGTTATAGATATGCCAATAGATGATGGAAAGAGACAGCTCTGTTCAGTTCTGTTGAAGGGTCATGTGGACACGAAACGTCGACTCTTTTCTTCTCCACCGATGCTGCCAGACCTGCTGAGTTTTTCCAGGTAATTCTGTTTTTGTTGTGAAAGAGACAGCTAATGATTTTGTCAACCGTTTTTGTCAAAAGGTAGAAGAAGAAAGAAGTTTCACTTCTAGATAGAATTTCACACAACTTGGCTTTGGAAATGCATTAAAACGATGAAAGATGAGTGAAGCTACTGCGATGTATATGGAAGCAAGGTGGAGTATAAATGAGAAAAACTGGAGAAGGTAGGCAAGGTTTGACGTTGGAGTTGGACTGTGCTGGGTGATATTAGTAATGGATATATTAACGCATCAGTATGAAACCTCTCCAATATTAGATATTAACATGCTTAAAAAGTTAGTTACCAGTATTGTTGAAATGAAAGGCAATAGG
Source organism: Cetorhinus maximus (assembly GCF_964194155.1). Taxonomy (NCBI): domain Eukaryota; kingdom Metazoa; phylum Chordata; class Chondrichthyes; order Lamniformes; family Cetorhinidae; genus Cetorhinus; species Cetorhinus maximus. The sequence continues at coordinate 3,856,732 of NC_135886.1, read as the reverse complement.
GAATTGGGATGAAGATGTGTTAATGCTTCCATTCCTATGATCAGACAGTATAATTTCAAAACAAAAACAGAATTACCTGGAAAAACTCAGCAGGTCTGGCAGCATCGGCGGAGAAGAAAAGAGTTGACGTTTCGAGTCCTCACGACCCTTCAACAGAACTGATAATAGTATAATCTCAACCTCCGTGCCTCTTCACAGTTTATCTATTCACAATCTTTTCTCATCTATCTTTGCTTGGCCTACTTTTTGGATCTTCCTTTCATAGCCTGCTTTCCTCGGCCTATCTTTACTCTTTTCTGACTGTATTTATTTCACATTTACATTGTTTGAAAGGGCATCGAATAAACAAAAGAAATACATGTCTTTTCTCCAATGAGGCTGACACTGACTCCATTTCAACCATACCTAGCAATGCTATCGGTTTTATTATTACGTTTGTTTATGCACATTTAAGCCCTTTCCTGAATGGAACTGCTTTATTGCTGTGGGTTAAAAAATGATTGCTGAGCATGTAACCTGTATCTGCCTCTCATATTTCATCCACCCATTTAATTACACCCAGAAACACACAATTGGCTTTGTTCTGAATTCATTGTATTCTCACCCTGCATGTGTAAACTGTGGCTACAAACTAGTATGAAATGGTAACAGTGCGGACCTGATCTTTATAGGCAGGCCAGATTGTTAGATTAGCCTTTCCAGCTGTGCATACAGGAGTATAGGAACAGGAGTTGGCCATTCAGACCCTCAAGCCTGTCCTGGCATTCAATTAGACCATGGCTGATGGATCTGTATCTTGACTCAATCTACCTACCTTGGTTCCGCAATCTTTAATACTCTTACTTAACAAAAATCTATCAATCCGGTTGTTGAAATTTTCCATTTTCAACATTTTGGGGAGAGAGAGAGTTTCAGATTTTTGCTACTCTTTGTGTGAAGATGTTGTCCCTGACATCACCCCTGAACAACTCAGCTCTAATTTAAGGCTATGCCCCTTTGTTCGTGACTCCCAACCAGAGGTAATAGTTTATCTCCCCATCAAAACCTTTAATCAGCTTAAACATCTCAATTTGATCACCCCTTAAACTTCTACACTCAAAGGAGCCTTACCTTAAGTCTGAAGCCTTAATTATTATTTCATGTTACATAGAGAGATGTTCAGGAGAGATATAGGTGCTGTAACTGCTATGTTTTTCCATTCTAAGATTGTCACAGGCATTCCTTTTGTTCCTGAAGGTGACACTTGTCCTTTATCAAACCTTGTGGAACATGCCACGCTATCTACATTTGGTTTTGGTCCCAGGAATTTGCAGTAAACAACTCCGCAATGATATTTCCTTAGTCTTGCAGGAAGAGCTCTTGTTTTACTGACCAGTGCAACTAATTGTCAGTTGTGAAAATTGATGTCAGGTACTGTCTAACAGCAGTAACCTTTTCACACACTGTGAGGTAATGTCGACCTTGTGTGATAGTGGGTGGCAGTAAATCAGCAGCCCGTTTTACATCTCTCCTGCACTTTAATTCAGTTTAGATTTAATGAACCAGAAGTTGGACTTGTTGAACAGCTGTGAATTAAAATGGTCCCTGCTCCCAGTTATACTTCTGGTTTCGGAGGACAAATCTCTTAACCATAATGGCAGAGAAATGGCCAATTGCAATGGGCCAGATAATCTTACCCCAGATGGGAGTTGGGAGTTGTGACAAAAGGAAATAGGGCTGTATTTTCTTATTCTGAAAGGACCTGAGGTGGGTAATTGATAGAGGCCTTATCAAATACTTGGGCAATGTAAACATAGACAACTTCCATTGACAGACAAGAGGGCATGACCTCAAGGTAAGCACTTGATACACAAAATATGAAGATTAGAAGAAAGAAACTTTTTAGCACTAAAGTTATTGGAAGTTGGATTGCTCTGCATTGGGTGATTGTCGCTAAATCGATTCCAGCATTGATGAAAGAATGATAGAATCGTGGAATGTCTACAGCAGAGAAGGAGGCTATTTGACCCATCATGCCTTTGTTGGCCCTCTGAAGGAGCAATTCACCTTGTGCCATTCCCCTGCCTTTGTCCGTAGCCTGGCAAATTTCCCTTTTTGGATAATGACCGAATTCCATTTTGAAAGCCTCGATTGAACCTGCCTCTCAGGCTGCGCATTCCGGATCCTAACCACTTGCTGTTTGAAAATGTTTTTTTCCAACAACTTTAGTGGTAAAAAGTTTCTTTCTTCTAATCTCCATATTTTGTGTATCAAGTGCTTACCTTGAGATCATTCCCTCTTGTCTGTCAATGGAAGTTGACAATGTTTACATTCCCGTGATTTTGTTGCTTTAAGGCCTCTGTCAAATACCCACCTCAATTCTTTCAGAATAAGAAAATACAGCCCTATTGCTTCATCCTTTTGTCACAACTTCCATCTGGGGTAAGATTAACTAGCCCATTGTGATTGACCATTTTTCTCATTCTTGATCCTTCCACCAATAGGAACAGTTTCTCCCTATCTATAAAAACAAAAAGCTAAAAGCTACTGCGGATGCTGGAAATCCAAAACAAAATAAAAACAGAATTACCTGGAAAAACTCAGCAAGTCTGGCAGCATCGGCGGAGAAGAAATCAGTCAACGTTTCGAGCCCTCATGGCCCTTCAGCAGAACTGAAGCATAGTTTCAACAAGGGAGAAATATGATTCTTGTCTCCCTATCTACTCTGTCAAGACCCCTTATGATTTTGAATACCTCTATCAAATCTCCTCTCAACCTTCTCTTCTCCAAGAAGAACAGTCTCAACTTGTCCAATCTATTTACGTAATTGAAGTTCCCCATCCCTGGAACCAATCTTGTTAATTTTTTCTGCATCCTCGCTGATGCCTTCATATCCTTCCCAAAGTGTTTGCCCAACGGGACACAATACTCCAGATGAGGTCGAACCAGTGTTTTATATAAGTCGGTTAACCATTCATTTGGGTCTGTAATTCATCAACTGTAATTTCTATCCTAATAAATGCTTGTGTCATCACTACATTGCAAATATTATGGTTTACTCTGCATGTACTATGACTCAGTTGGTAACAAATTTTCCTCCCAGTCAGAAAGCTATGGGTTTATATTGCATTCCAGAGACCTGCACATGTAATCCAAGCTGAAATTCCACTGCAAGACTGAGGGAGCACCACACTGTCAGGGGTGATGCCTTTCAGTTGAGATTTTTAAACAAGGCCTGCCTGTCCCCTATGGTGGATGTAAGAGATCCCATGGCACTAATTTGAGGAAGAACAGAGGAGTTTTATATGGAATCCTGGCCAATAATTATGCCTAAAGCAGGTTATCTGGTCACTAGCACATTGCTGTTTGTGGGACTATGCTGTGCACAAGTTGGTTGCTGTATTTCCTGCATTACAACAGGCCAGGTAGGTGCTATATAAATACAAGTCTTTCTTCCCATCGGAACATGCCTCTCTAAAACAACTTCTCTCAAAAAAAAAATCAATGACATTAAAAAAAACGTAATAGATATGTAAAGCTAAAAGCTTTGGGATTCCATTAAATGTTGCGTTTACCCAAGAGTAGGCCTAATGTCACGAGGGCATTAATCAGCCATGTACCTTGGATGGACAAACTTCATATTCAACAGCTCCAGCTATGCCTCCTCTATTTATCAGGGATTGCTGTCATTCGCAAATGCTGAAATATTAAAGCTTCTAGATAGGGAATGAAGAATGTGTTGTGGCACATTTTTTATATGGCACACCTTCAAGAAGGATATCGCAGCTTTAACTGTTTGTAAGGAGGATCATCATTATTTAAACTGGAAAGCGTAGGGGCAGTTCTGTGATGACGTGCTGTTAGTGTTTTCCATGAGAGTGCCTCACTGAGGTAAGCATAATCGCCAGATTTGTGAAGGCATGAATTCGGTGCTCCGACAATTTTTACTGCTTCTGAAGCTTGTACCTGAACAGTGCATGGACCTTCTTAAAGCTCTTCACCATAGTCAAACCACCTCAAATAAATCCTGTGAACATTTCCAGATTTTGTTTTATTGCCTTTTGCTCTCCTTTGGTAATGCCTGCCAGTTTAAAACCAGCGCTCCTTTGCTTCTCTACTCTGGCTTGAGAGCTTAGCTTTGTCAAGATAAGAGTGACAGGTTGTGAATTTTCATCTTTTTTCTGACTTTTCATCCAGCAGTTTCTGCATTTTTAAATTTCTTAAATTCGTTTATGGGACGTGGGCGTTGCTGGCTGGGCCAGCATTTATTGCCCATCCCCAGTTGCCCAGCTCACCACCACCTTCTCAAGGGCAATTAAGGATGGGCAATAAATGCTAGCCCAGCCAGCGATGCCCACATCCCATGAATGAAAAAACAAAAACAATCTTTGAAGTGTAGTTTTTGCTATGATTTTACACTGCGTTATTACATGATAAAGCTCCCTTTACAGCGACATTTTAATCCCAATACTGTCTCTTCCTTAGAGGTCACTGCATAGGCATTCCATTAGACCTTCTAATGGGAGCTGCTGCGTTTTGAAGGAGGGAGAGGAGTTTGGGAAAAGGGATGTAAAGCCAATTGCACTTCAGGTACCTGATGCTAGAACCCCTGGGACAGCTCCTTTCATACATAGACTTAGCCTGTGCCTGAAATCTTCACGAGCGATACTCTCACCCATCACTCCTGTGCTCCCAGTGTGCCAACATTTCCCTTTTAAAATTCTCAACCTTGCTTTCAAATCCCGTTGCAAACAGAAATGTTTCCGACAAGCCACAGCCCCTTAAAAGCTGCTCTTCTCCTCATTCACCACTCATATTCAGCCATAGCATTACTTACATTGATGTAAAACATGCAGGGTGGTCCAAACGTTTACCTGACTTAGATGATCCAGGTGAGATGAGATCCCCAACCCCCTTCCACAATCATTTCTACACGTGCAGCTATGGGACTGTTTGTCTTCTATGTTTTATTTTCACTTAATAGGAACCTTATCAACAACTTTTCTTTACCTTACCAAAACATTCTTTAATAAAATTATGCACGTCCTGATAAAGTTGCTTTGACTAATACCTTAATGTGTCAATGGAGATAACTAGCAGGGCAATTTTTACAAGAATAGCCTAGAATTCCTTCTTACTTGCTTGATAGATATCACCAACAAGTTTCGGAAAGTTGAAAATAACTGACAGGTCCAGTAATCAAATGCTTTGATCCAGATGTATTTTCTTTTTCCACAAAGGCCCCTCTGTTTGGTTCAATTGTTTTCCACTCTTGTATATAACACATTTGGCATGGGGAAAGCATTTTATTGCGGGAATGAGTGCCCTGTGGATGGAGAACCATCCCATAATGGAATTGCTGTATTCCATAAACAGCAATGGCCTATTGAATGGTAAAAAGAATGCCAATTGAGGGGGTAAAGAAACAGACCAAGGAGACGTAGACTGGGAGAGAGGAGGTCTTGTGTTGTGGTGGGTAGTGTCCCTACCTCTGGGCCAGAAGCTCTAGGTTAAAATTCCACTTCTGGGCTTGATGGCCATAGAAGGTGCGTTCAAAATGTGGTCAAATGGATTGATTATCAGCCTGTAACTCCTTCCAACACACCTGATGGCAGGTGGTAAGAGCGGGAGAGTTTCCTGGTCAGCCATGTTGCAGAAGGCAATGGCAAACCACTGCAGTACTTTGCCAAGCGTAATCATGGACCAATCCAATGGAAATCCATGGTCACCAATGCTCTCTTAGGGTCTGGTACCTGAAGAAGAGACTGGAGTACAAGGAGGGAGATACACAGAGAGAGGGTGGAATAACCAGGCTGACAAACAGGGGCAAAAGGAGGTAGCACAACTTAGGGTTGGATATGAGAAGGAAATGTAAAGATTTTGAAATGGAGAAAGAACTCAGAGACAGAGAGTAAGGAAACAGAGGCATAAAGAAAGAAATGAGTAGGGGAGAGAGGCAAAGAGAGGGTAAAGGGACACAGAGAGATTGTCAGAAGTTTCAGCCTGTGTTAGCCCTAATAGTATGGATAAATGTTGATTAGTTGGTGCAACCAACCGAAGCGCCAACAACATGGCATCACAATAATGAGGCAAGCAGGTGCTGTCTTTCGTGCCAAATGTGGGTCACATAATTGTCAGAGATCTTGGAGTGACTCCCCCAAGTGGCTTGGTTTCAGATGTTGCCAGAAGACTAGAGAGGATGCATCACCTCATTAATCCATCTTCATTTTAAAATTACCATCCTTTATTTCAAATCCCTCCATAGACCTCGCACCCCCTCCCCATCTCTGTAATCTCCTCCAGCTACACAACCCTCTGAGATATCTACATTACTCTGCTGCCTCTTGAGCATGCCCAATTTTAATCACTCCTCCCTTGACAGATGTGGCTTCAGTTATCCAAGCCATAAGCTCTGGAATTCCTTCCTTAAACCTCTCCACTTCTCTGTCTACTTTCCGTTTAAGACATTCATTAAGTCTTTGGCCAAACTTTTGATCATCTGGCCTATTATCTCCTTTATAAAACATTGTTTTGGCCTCAACTGCTGTATTGTGCCCAATTCTGGGCGCAGCACATTAGGAAAGATTAAGGAGGGTGTGGAAAAGTTTTGCAAGAATGGTACAAGGAAGAAGGACATTAGTTATGTGGATAGACTGGAGAAGTTGGGGTTGTTCTCTTTAGAGAAGTAAAGGTTGAGAGAAGATTTCATAGAGGTGTTCAAAATCATGAGGGATCTAGACAGAGTAGATAGAGAAACTGTTCCCATTGGGAGAGCAGTCAAGAACCAGAGGACACTGATGTAAGGTGATTGGCAAAAGAACCAAAGGCAACTTGAGACGACTTTTTTTATGCAATGAGTGGTTGGGATCTTTCTGCGCTGCCTGAGAGGGTTAGGGAGGTAGATTCAATTGTGGCTTTCACAAGGGAATTGGTTAAGCACCTGGAGACAAAACATCTGCAAGGCTACGGGGAGAGAGCGGGGAGTGGGATTAGCTAAATTTCTCCTGCAGAGAGCCAGCCTGGACTTGATGGGCCAAATGGCCTCCTTCTGTGCTGTAATCATTCAATGATTCCTTATCAGACTCAGTGTCAATTTATTCTTTGTAACCCCCCTGTGAATATATACAGGTTGTTGTTGTTATAAAGGGTAAGGACATGAGGGCACTTTACGGCTTTCCAGATTCAGCACTGGGTTCAACGATTTTAGATCACAACCTCCATCTTATTTTGTCTTTTTTTTTGCTGGTTCATTTTTTTTCTCTTGTTTCTGCTTATCCCTTGACTTTGTGCTCAGGCGACTGCTGGTCTGCTGGTCTGCCATTCACACCTCCTTTAGGCACACCTTCTGTTTCTTTACTTGTTCCATTACCGCTCCCTTGGTTTTGTGCCAGGCAACCTTGTGTCATTCTGGGCGGGATTTCCAGGTCATTGGGCGGGCGTGGCGGGCCGGCCTGGAAAAAGGCCCGGCGCCCGTGATCGGCCCCCCAATCCCGATGTCACGTTGGCCAATTAATGGCCAGTCAGCGTGAAAGGCGCGCGGAGAAGTTCAGCGCTGCCGGGGTGGAGGCGGGAGTTAGGGCAAGCGCTGAAGGCGCACTGAAAGCTCCCTGTAGGCAGAGAGCTGCCTCTGGGACCTGAAGCATTTTAAACCAATGAATAAAGTTTTTAAAATCCCCGACAAAACGTCCACACAGCGGACTCACTCCACCTGGCCACGAACGTCTGAAAAAAATCTGCTGAAAAGTTTTTATTTTAAAAAAAAAATTTAATGATGGAAAACCGTGGACGAGGCTTCTCCGCAAAATCCAAAGACCACCTGGCCGATTCGCGGGTCCGCCAACCGTAACAGTTGGACGGGCAGCGGAAAATCCAGGTTAATTCATTGATTAATAGCCTTGATAGGTCTCTTAGTTGTTGGCGGGCACTGCCGACTCTTGCACGTGCCCGCCAACCGAAATACCGCGTGAGTGCGCGATGATGTCAGGACCCTCGCCCCGACATCATCGTGTGCTGTTTCTGGCGTGTCGGGCGTGCGCCCGCATGCTGAGCAGAAAATTCTGCCTTTATTTCTCCTGCCCTCCACTCTATCACTCACCTCCCCTTTTGACTTCTTGTCACCTTCCCCCCCCACCACCCCTTTTAAAACCTATGACCTTCCTAACTTTTCTCAGTTCTGGTGAAAGGTCTCGCACCTGAAACTTTAACCCTGTTTCTCTCTCTGCTGACGCTGCCACACCTGCTGAGTGTTTCCAGCATTTTCTGTTTTTAATTCAGATTTCCAGCCACTGCAGTATTTTGCTTTTGTTTTCGTGAAGGTGTGAGTGATCGCTTGGAGAAAGTGTTTTAACAATGGGCCATATTTTGCGACATGGTCAACATAAGTACATTTTCGTATCAGATATCCAACTCTGTCTTTAACCCTTACATGGGGTGACACGGTGATATGATGGTGCCGTGCATTAGTCTGTGCACTCATCAGCCATACTGTCAGGAGTGTGATATACTGTATCATAGGTAATTATTGGGAGCATCGCAGCCATGATCACATACTTGAGAGAACGGGTAAGAACTCAGAGGCAGCCTTAATGTCCCCTCAATCATTTAAGAATGGCAATATGGCCTGGGATGACCTAGAATCGTGGAGGGGGGGGAGATGCTGAGGTGCCTTTAACCTGGCTGAAATGGGGGAGTAGCACGCCAGGATCTGGTGGGGAAGGCCTTAACTGCCCTCTTGCCATAGCTGGGGCTGTTGTTGTTTCCCTGTGTGTCCTCGGTGGAGCAGAGCTGACAAGCAGTCCTGTGGCACTGGCTTTATGGCCACTGCTCACCAGCCCAATGCTAATAAGTTCTCACTACCCAGAAACTGCTCGGTGCTCCTATGCTGGAGAGTCAACACTATTAGTGACTGCCACCATTGGCGGCCGCATCTTCAGTTGCCACGACCTAAGTTCTGAAATTCCCTCCCTACCGCTCTCTATCTCTCTACCTCACTTTCCTTCTTTAAGAGACCCCTTGAAGCCCACCTCTTTGACCAAGCATTTGGTCACCTTACTTAATATCTCCTTAAGTGACTCGGTGTCATATTCGTTTTATAACGCTACTGTGAAGCGCCTTGAGTTGTTTTATTTCTTTAAGGATGATACATAAATATAAGTTGTTGTTGTGCCTGGCAACCCAATGCTAATGAGGCTGTACTATCCAGTAACTGCCCATTTGCTGACTAAGTGGCAGCCTCCAGTGACTATCCAGCTCTGCCAGCCAAGTGCCCAAAATCGCATGGAGAGGAAATCTTTTGCCGCACAGAGGGAGGCCATTTGGCCCATCGGTCCTGTGCTGGCTTTCTGAAAGAGCTGGCCAGAAGGGGAAAAAAAACAGTAAAAACTGGGAAATAAGAGTACTGGCCCGAGCTGGTCTTGTATACCTTAAAATGGAACATCAGTAAAAACTGGGAAATAAGAGTACTGGCCCGAGCTGTTTTTTGCCTTCTGGGTGTACACTGAGTGCCAGTTCCCCAGCTCCTTCCTTCCCAACAACTTTTTAAACAATCGACTTTTTTCCATTTGTTTCCTTCTCAAAGCTATCCTGGATTCTGCTTCCACTGTTGTTTCATATCCCAACAAATACCTGTGCACCAAGACAAACCACCTAACCTCTCTCTTTGTTCTTTTGGTGATGATCTTATGTCCTTTCATTACTGACTCAATGACCAGTGGGTGAATGCTTCCACAAAGTGGGCAGGGTATGAAAAAACTAACATTTTAAACAAAAACTGATCAATAAAGTGTCGACCTCGAACAAGGAACAAAGCAGAACAGCAGCAAATACCTTGAACAACACAACAACCTTGAACTCCTATAGCATAGGGGCATTCAGATTAAAATGTGCACTAACCTTGGCCAACAAGTGCTCCGGAAATCTAATTCAAATAGCAGTATTTGCCTCCAGAAAGCCATATGAATAATGAACGCGCTGCCTGAGGGTGCTGTAAGCTGATTCAATAGTAACTTTCAAAAGCTCAAAAGGAAAATTATTCAGGGCTATTGAGAAAGAACAGGGAAGTGGGATTAATTGAATAACTCTCTCAAAGAGCTAGCACGGGCAGGCTGGCCAAGTGGCCTTCTTCTGATCTTAAGGTTCTATATCCAGTTAGAACAGGAAAATAACTGTGTAAACATTCAGTCAATAAAAAAAAACACAAAGCAAAATTAGAGTAGCGAAATGTGGCTTTGATATGTTCTACAGCCATAAAGAGTAAAATATTAATAAGTAACTCACTTTGCTGAACAAAACTTTGCCAAGTTTATCCTGATATTTAATCGACATTGTGGTAACCAGTAGTAAGATGGAACATTTTATCATCCTTCTCAAAAGAACTAGTTAGTGGGTGTAGTTTAATTAGAGGAACCTTCTGTTAATCAACACAGCAACAGGTGAACACTTTCTCCCAGTTTTCTAACAAATAGGTCTGACTGCGTATAGAATTTAAAGTAGGGGGGGGAGGGGGGAGTCACAAGGGTCTGTGCCCTCAGTCTGGTGTGTTTTAATGATTCGTACCGTGAGTTTTTTGCTACTCCCAAACACAGGAGCCATGAACTGCCTCCCCCTCCACCATCTCCTCCCCCGATCTCACAGTCTCCCCTGGACAAGGTGAGAATGTAACCTTTGTTGAGTCAGAGAACAAAACAACCAAGACCGTTAAACCATGCTCCAACACAATCACCACTCGATTTAATGAATACAATGTTCGCACCCTATTTTCTAAAGTCAAATGCAGCCCACAAACTCTGCAACAGACAGAGGTTCAACCTGAGCCCTTAGTGAGCAGAGCCAAAGTTGGGATCAATATTCTTAGCAACTGTGAAGATGCAAAAAGAGCAGAATGAAGAATGAGAAAAAAGAGGAGTAGACAATTGAGGCAAAGGAAAGAGTAGCGATTAGCAGGAGGGACCTACCTGGTCTATGGTTTATGATGGGGAGGTAATATTCCTATGAACTTCCAGGTTCCACCAATCCCTCCTTCAATGGGCTGCTGTCTGAGCTGTAAGCAGTTCCACCTCTACTGGAGCTAGATATCTGCCTGCACTCTATTTTATAAACACATGCATTAAGGTAGCAGCAAACCAGAGGTGACGTAACACCAGAATACCTAATTACCTGAAGCACCGTTGCAGAGGTAAATATTAGTCTGAGAGCTTTGAACCTGTTGAGATTATCTGCAGCAGAAACATTAGAGATCTGTCGAAGAGGTGGAACTTTTAATAACAGGAGACTATTATCAGTCTAACACTATCTTTATAAATTGCACAATCTTTGCACACATTGAATTACTACCAACTTTTAAAAAACTAAGCTATGATTTGAAAACATGTGGGCTCTCAAAGCCGTATTCTCCCCCAGTTATCATTTGCACCCAAGACAGACAGAAAACAGGTTTGGGGGCATTCTTGTTTTTATCTTTCCACATCCCTCCCCTAAGAAGCAAGTTGCCTGGGCAATGCCACAGCTAGAATTGTAGCCAGGGAACTCTCTGCCTGCGCATTTATCCTGTTTTAATCAGTCTGGTTGAAGAAGTTGCGCTGTGCAATATTAGCACGTGCTTGTGTGAACACTGTCTGCTATTTCAACAAAGATATAAAACCAAAGCGAAAATCCTTCATTGAAGCCAGTGGACTAATGAATTTCTTATGAACACAGTAATGCATTACCAATATCACAGTGCTCAATGAGGTTTGGCTAAAAGGTGAACTGAAATTATGAGCAAATGAACTCTCCATAAGCAACTCCCACCTTTAGTAAATCTGTTTTAAAATCAGTAAACTGCATGACTGTTGGGACAGGACCCCAGGAAATATACTAGCTATAGTAATAAGATACTATCAGTTATTCCAGTAGGAGGAATGATAATTTTCATCTGAGCACAAAAAGGCCAAACAGTTTTGACAAGATGCCAGTTTCTTATTGGAGTGCAATTAACATCATTATTTTTGGGGACTCCCAGTGACTTGTGAGAAATGTCATTCTGAAACAGGGCACAATTCCATCCTCCCCTAACTTTATGGACCCGCTCATGACAGGATTTCTTAAACTCTCCGGGCCTGGGTTTTCAGCATGGACACAATGGGCTGAATGGCCTCCTGTGTTGTGACCATTCTATGGGGAGGATTTTCCCCTTGTCGGACGGGCATGGCGGGAGGGCCTGGGAGCAGCTGTGCAGCGGTCAGCCGCCCGCGATTGGGCCCTGACCGCAATTTCACTCTGGCCGGCCAATTAACGGCCAGCCAGTGTGAATCGCCCGCTGAAATGCTCAGCGCTGCTGGGGCGGTGGGTGCGGGGGGGGAGGGTGAGCACGGAAGTCAGTGCATACGGACGGGTGGGTGCGCTCAGTGAAAGGCCCTGAAGGCTCAGAGCTGCCTCAGGGAGCTGAAGATTTCTAACATTAAAAATAAAGATTTTAAAATGAAGGTAAACATGTCCCCTCATGTGACTCTGTCACGTGACCAGGGACACGTTAAAAATTAGTTTTAAAATTTTTATTTGTTGTTTATTTACTGTCCGAAAGCTCATCCCGCCCGTGGATGAAGTTCCATTAAAAATGCAAAGGCCGCCTGGCCTAGTCGCCCGCCCGCCAACAAACGGTTGGATGGGCAGCGAAAAGTTTGATTTAATTAATTGATTAAGGGCCTTAACAGGCCGCTGAATTATTGGCGGGCGGGCTGCCGCCTCTCGCGCGTGCCCGCCGAGCGAAATATCGCGGGATTGCGCGATGACATTCCGACGTCATCACGCACAATTTTACTCCCGTCCGAAAAATTCTGCCCTATGATTCTGTAATGGGGGTTCTCCCATGGCAGCACCATTAACTTGGACGGCAAACGCCGCGTTTACCTGCTGTCCAAGCAAGGCCGCCAAGTTTACAGTAGTGTTTGGGGGGGGTGGTGGCTATAACAATGAGGAAACTCACCCTCAAATGCCTTTTCTGGCTATCTGACTATCCCCTGAAACAGGTTTGAATGAGGATAATTTGAACAATTCTGCTGCCTGCTCAACTCTCCCAATTTTCATTTCCTTTGAAGTCAGTGGAAAGTAACACCTTGAGCAAGCAAAACCTCTAAGTATTTATCACAATAGACCGACTTTAAAAAGCCTGTGATTGACCTCAGATTGTTACACTTGGCTCTCTTTGCATAGGTACTTTTTTAATAGTGTCCAGTGACAACTTCTATTAAGAGTGTTTTGAAAGTATATACAGAAAAACATCACTTGGAAAACATTATTTCCCTTCCAGCCTTGTTTTCACAGCTCCACTCTAATGACATAAGTTTACTCTCAGTGTTGAAGAAAACAACCAATATTTAAAAGATTACAGGTTGCCCGATCTCTGTTTGTTGCCATCTCACTTCAAAGCGAAATGTTCTGCTGATGGGTTTCGTTGGGAGACAGAGTTGTGGAACTTTTAGTTGGTTGTAAATACAGCAACAAGGAGACTTAACTCCACCTCCCCCACTAATAGGAGAAATAAATCAGTCAAATTTACGAATTGAGCTAACTCATAACAAATCAAAAATGAGTGGCATCAAACATCCCCATAACCCCAACAGCTTAAACATCATAGTGTTCCAGACAATATGTGTACTTTTTCAGTTGTGCTTCACTCTGTTCTTAATCAAGTATCTAGAAAGCCCCTTACTGAAGGTTCTAATCAATGTTGGTCCAGAGTTTGCAGTTGTCATGACCACAAACTGTTAGCTTTCGCTGTTACTACAATGTGAAACTGACAGTAGCTCCTGGTGTCTGCACACGGGAAGTTAAATGGGGAAATGTGGAAGTTGCTGTCCGTGATTTTCCTATTCCTCCACAGGGTGTGCTATTGAAATCCTCAAAGATGAAAATCAATTAGAGATCACTGAATTGATGTGAACTTCCAATTTTTATGCTGTAAGATCATTGTTGAAAACCTCTGATAAAGTTATGCCTTGCTGAATGAGGTGTATCTGGGTTTTCAATGGCACACTAAGTCATAGGGCTGAATTAGCCCCCATCGGGGGGTTGTGCGGGGTCGGGCGTGGGCAGGTGCAAACCAAATCGGCGCCCCTGATCGGGGTCGTGCCGCCATTTTACGTGGGCAGGGCCAATTAAGGCCCTCCCAGCGTGATGCTTGCCCGGCAGCGCTGAGCGCTCCCTGTGCGGGCGGGGAGGGGGAATTCCCTGAGTCGTTTCCTGTGCTTTTTTCACGCATGCACGTGAAAGAGCGCAGAGACCTCCGTGCCTCAGGGAGATCGGTTTGACATGTGTAAATTTAAATAAAGGAAAATAAAAACTTTGAAAACATGTCCCGTCATGCGACACTGTCACAGGAGCTGGGACACGTGAAAGAATTAGTTTTAAAGTTTTTATTGACTTTTAAAACAGTTCATGAAACTTCATACCCCCCCCACACCCCGTGGATGAGGTTTCATAAAAATTGTGAAGGCCGCCTGGGCTCTTCTCCTGCCATCAACCTTAAGGTTGGACGGGCAGCTCAGATAATTGAATTAGTCACTATTTAAATGGCCTTAGTAGGCCTTTGACAGTTCGGCGGGCAAGCAGCCAAGTCCACTGCCCGGCCGCCGAACTGAAAATGTAAGGTGACATCGGGATGCCTGCCCGACATCACCACATGTCACTTTACGTGTTGGTGAGCAGGCCCCGTCCCCACTCACCAACTGGAGAATTCTGCCCATAATTACTGCTGAACAACCTCTCTGGCCCTGAAAATTAGTTTTATGTTTGTGGAATTCAAATTTCTCCATTCCATGAGAAAAAATTCATAAAAATACTTCTTTCAAAAAAGTTATTTATGGTATTTCAGCTTCAACCTTCATCCCTTGCGTTTGTCACAATCTTTATTTTTCTTTCAGTAAAGTTATAAAAAGCAAATGGTGAAACCTGCTTGTAGCTTGCGGTTTTGCTGCCTGTGAGAAATTTTCAATGTGCTCAGCCTACATCACCGAGACATCACTTTTCCTGGGCGCCAGAGATCCCCCATGGTTGGCGCTGGTATGGATATAACATTGGAAAAGGTGAAAGGTGAAAGGTGTAATCCACACCAAAGAACTCACTAGATCTTTCCAGCAGCTTTCCTCGAGGTTCACAGCGCGTGCAGTCATGTCATTGCTGACTGAAAAATCCAAGCCACATAGAGTTAATTACCCTTATTTCCCTTACTCCTTTGGCTGTGCATGGCACTTGGTACTTGTACATGGCCTACTGGTTGAGGTGAAATTTGTGTTGATCCAGAAATTGATCCAACTTTGTATGCATTCTACCTGGGAGTTCTTTGTTACAGCTGACTGGGGGAAGACTGACAGACCTAGTTGGACTTTTAATAAACTGCGAGTGTCTTTCCAGATTAATAACATGACCAGACCATAGGCTGCTTCTGCGTTCTTCCTGCTCTCTCAATCAGAGAGTATTAATGGTAGCTCAGTTGGTGAATTGGCCGCAAGGATTCTGTTTCCAAACGCAGCCTTGTGTTTCATGTTGAAAATGATGTGTTTCATATCACATTTGCCTTAAGATGGGCCAGACAGTGGTGGCGTTTAAGGTTTTGGAACCCAAGGCCTCCTGTAAGCTTAGGGAACTATAGGCACCTGAGATATTATTGTGGCCCCTGGCCAGATTACAGGAGCCCAGCTACACAACTGCCTAGATCATGGAACTGTTGGGGTGGAGTTCTGACAGACAGCATCTGAAGCAGATAAAGGAGTATGAGATGAACATTCAGCTTCATTGTTCATTCTCACCAGGGGAGTCATGTGGGTAGGCTAGGTCAGGGGAATGCTTAGCAAGAAAAAAGAAAGACTTGCATTTCTATAGCACTTTTCACAACCACTGGACGTCTCAAAGCGCTTTACAGCTAACCATGTATTTTTGAATTGTAGCCGCTGTTTTAATGTAGGAAACTTGGCAGCCAATTTGCACTCAGCAAACTCCCACAAACAGCAATGTGCTAACAACCAGATAATCTGTTTTTTTTTGTGTGTGATGTTGATTGAGGGATAAATATTGGCTAGGACACCAAGAATAACTCCCCAGCTCTTCTTCAAGGTAACGCCATGGGATCTTTTATATCTGCCTTGTTTTAATCTCTCGGAGAAAAGATGGCACCTCCAGCAGTGCAAAGCTCCCTCAATCCTGCAATGCAGGGTCAGCCTTGGTTTTTGTGCTCAGGCCCGAGATGGGGATTTGAACCCAGAGCCTTGTAACGCAGAGGTAGGTATACTGCCAACTGGGTCATGACTGACACACTAGAGTGGGATACAATTATTTTCAAACAAGGCTGAAAGTGTAGGGACAACAGTTGCACTCAGCTACGTGATCTTCATATCTAAGCAAGCGAGGTGGTAAAATTCACACTTGCGTGGGGACATACTGGATTGGAATTTCCTGGGTGGCACTGTATGTTATTAATTACACTGTTTGTTGCCTTGAGTTCCTGTTGCAAGCTTACTCCAAAATTCCCCAGAATATTAATTTGAATATTTCAATCAGCATAATGGGTGCAACAGGTACCTCAGAATGAGGCAGCAAATTGCTTACCCCTATCAATGTACTAATTAATTGAGTCAATATTAGCATGTCCCAGGTCATAGAAATCAGAATTTCAAATCATTTCACTCGCATGCTTACTCACTTGTAAAAGAATTCCCTAAGTTTGGACACGCCCAGCTGTTTTATTCAGTTTTCAAGAACATTTTAACTTACCTCCCTCCCTTCAGCTACCATACCCTAAGACTCTGCCTTGGCCAGTATTTGCGGCCGTGGACTTTCATTAGATCGCTCCATGATTATGCCTGGCAAAGTACTGCAGCGGTTTGCTGTTGCTTTCTGTAGTTTGGCTGATCAGGAGACAGTCCTGCTCTTACCGCCTGCTATCAGGTATATTGGAAGGATTTATAGGCTGACAGATCAATTCGTTTGGCCATGTTATGAACCCACCTTCCATGGCCCAGAGCTTCTGACCCAGAGGCAGGGACACTACCCATGTGTCACAAGGCCTCCTTTTTTTAACTCGCAGATTTTAAAAAATATTATTTATCCTGAAAATGACGTTAGTCATTTAATTGGTCACGAAAGTGTCTCTGGGCAGAATTTTACAGTCCGGGACTAAGTCCCATGGCAACAGCAGGAGGTCTGATGGACTCTTGGGCGCAGAGTGTAGCAGGTAAACTCACTAAATGTTCAAGCAACTGCAAGGTTTACATTGAATCTTGTGGAACATCAAGCAAAAAGTTGGGCTCCCCGATGTCAGGTCCGGGCACTTTACTTATCCGGACCCCTTGCACAGTTGCCCTTCCCTGGAAACCCCCTTGAAGAGCTGCCCTTTGCTGTGTGACGCCCCCCCTCCACCCTCCACCACTTGGACCTCAAATCTCGACCCCGCCCCTTCCTTCATGTGCGTGCCATCTGCCGTGCCAGTGCCTGGGAGACACGGGGGTGTGAATGGCAAAGGCAATGTCTAGTGGGAGGTAAGTGAAGGAGATCTCCCACAGCGGGGGCACACCACCTTTACAGATTGGGAAACGGAACAGTCTGATTCGCCGCTGGCGAGGTGGAGGATTTCACCGGGGGTGCGAGATTCCAGACTGCAGCCCCGTTAACCAGCATTCGTGACAATGCAAATGGTGACACCGACGTTCACCAGCAGGGGAAGGTGACTCCTCATGAACCCGCCATGAAAGTGCCGAGGGGAAGATTGCAACTTATTTTCCCGCTGGCAGATTTTCGACTTTTTGGCCTCGCTCCGAATTCTCCGGCCCCGCCCCACCATGATCCCCAGCGCTGGCGGGGACCGGAAAATTCCGCCCTCTGATTGAAAACGTTGGGGGCAAAACTGGAGCTCGCTTCACCCTTTCCTCGGGCGCAAGGAGGGGCAAAAATGTTTACTTTTGCGGAGCTACGTCTGATGCTTGCATTGGCTCTGGCAACATTCAGGAATCTGGGCTGCACTCAGCAGATGTTAAACCTCTCGCCCATGCTAACCAGGAGCTTAATGCCTGTATAAAGGACCCTCTTTGAAATTGGTCAGAAATTGAACAAAACACTCCATTTCCTCCTGCAGCCTAACCAGTAAAGAGGCCGCTGGAGGCCACCAGCGGAGAGGAAGTTCATTTGAAATTACTTTACGGTGGAATCAGGATGAGCAGGAGATGGACATTGGGCCTCGGGTGCCCTATGTTAGTGCTCTTTCCATTCTGGACCCAAAAATGTGTCCACGTGAATTTCTCCTGCACCCTCACTTTCACCAGTGTACGTGCAGGGACTTCAGTGGCCCACACCATACAGGCCATGTACACTAAAGCCAACCAATAACAATGAAGAGGTGCTTTGTTCAGTTTCAGCTAAGAAATAAAATTATTAAGAGCTAAGATTTTATTTTATTTTAATCAATGACTTTAAAGTCATGAATTTCAATACATTCAGCTGCTGCGTTTTTTTTTACTCTAAGTAGTTGCATCTATCAAAACTGGTGTAAACCCAAGAAATCCCATGAATGCCGTTGACTTGACTGGGGCCAGGGTTTGTCCGTTGTCGGGCGGGCGGAAGCAGCTGGGAAGCCGACTGCTGCCCGCGTTCAGGGCCGGAGCGTGATTTCACTGGATGGAGCCAATGAAGGCCTGTCCAGTGTGGAACACGTGCTTCAGCGCTCAACGCTGCCTGTGTGGGGTGGGGGATGAGGAGGTCGGGCATGCGGGCAAGTTCACTCATGTGCCTGGGCGCGCGCTGGAAAAGTTCCCTGAGGCACAGAGACCGCCTCAGGGAAATGAAGAGCTTTGCGAATTAAAATTAAAGATTTTTGAAATGTTAAGAAAACATGTCCCCTCATGTGGCTCTGTCATATGAGCAGGGACATGTTAGAAATTAGGATGACTTTTTTTTCAATTTTTTTAAATGACGGATCAAAACCTCATCCCACCCGTGGATGAGGTTTCGCAAGGAATGCAAAGGCCGTTTTGTCCTTTTCGCCTGTCCGCCACCCCCCCGTAATGTTGGATGGGCAGCAACAACGTTCAATCAATGACATTGGTAATGGTCTTAATAGGCTTTTTAATTAACGGCGGGCACGCTGCCGATTCGTGCGCGCGCTCGCCAACTGAAATATCGCGCGAGTGCGCGCTGACGTCGGGACGCCCGCCCGATGTCATCGCGCGTCATTTTACACTCGAGTGGGTCGGGCGTGTGCCTGCCCACTCAGCGAAAAACCCTGCCCTGGGAGTTGGAGCACAGTTTCGTTGAGGGTACGTATAGGCCGATTGGCGCACTAGTCACAGGAAATCATGGCACGACCTGAACACTGCCTTAACTCACTTGCTCCATAATTTCCTGGAACTCCAGCACTCCAACTCAAACCCAATACCGCATGGCACCGTTCTCCAGGAAATTCTGCGCCATTATGTGGGGGACAAGTCCTCTGCTTCGGTTGACTTCAGATAATAATCAGTGAACTGACCAAGGTTCTTGGTGACTTTAGAAATTATGATAAAAATGTACGTGAACCACAGAATAATCGTAATTGCATTAAAAGATTTCTAAAAGTATATTGTTATTCTTTAAAGAGTTGGTTGTTAAAATGTTTGATTGCTCTCATGGACATACATAACTGGCAGACAGGGAAAGACTTAACAGACCTATCAAGCCTGTCCCACACTCATGATGCCTGGATTATCTTGAGCAGGCATTTCCTAAATCCTAACCACCTCACCCCACCCCCTCTCCCCAGGTCTCCTTGGAGTGGCAATAAAAACCAGAGAAACCTGAGGTCAATAAGGGAAAATTCCCCTCTGACCCTCTCAAACGATTGCAACTAGTCCATATTTACTTTGCATACATTTTGGCCTAGATAGACATGAATCATCATCATTTGAATAAACAACTCGGGAAATCTTGAACTTGACAGTTCCTGCGACTTATCGGTGAAGATAAGCAGTTCAGAGAAGGTTCGCTTGACTGATTCCTGTGATGAGGGGTTAGTCTAATGAGGAAATGTTGGACAGACTGGGCCTGTATCTCTTGGAGTTCAGAAGGATGTGAGGTGATCTTATTGAAACACATAAGACCCTGAAGGGACTTGACAGGGTGGATGCTGAAAGAATGTTTCCCCTTGTGGGGGAGACTAGGACTAGGAGACACAGTTTAAAAATTAGGGGTCTTCCATTTAAGATGGAGGTGAGGAGAATTTTTTTCTAGAGGGTCGCGAACCAGTGTAACTCTCTTCCCCAGAGACCAGTGAAGCAGGGTCATTGAATATTTTTAAGGCTGGCTTTTAGATTCCTGACTGACAAGGGAGTCAAAGGGTTTAGGGGCTAGGAAGGAAAGTGGAGTTGAAGCCACAATCAGATCAGCCATGACCTTGTTGAATGGCGGAGCAGGCTCGAGGGGCTGAATGGTCTACTCCTGCTCCTAATTCATATGGTTCCTATGCTCCAAATGACTATAATCCAAGTGACTCTACAGCATCACTGGATTCACCAAATTGCTCAGAAGTAGACTAAGGCTAATTTAAAAATGGAAAAGCCAGAAATTACTTTCACTGATAATAGTAAACTAATGTGTTCAAATGTCTTTCCCCTGTCTGCTATTTTAATGGCGACATTAACCCCATTTAAAATAATTGATTTTAAGCCTCCATTAAAATTGTGGACAGAAAAATATCATACTCTCGGCCATTAATATCACCAACACTAGCTTCTGACTTTATACATATTTGCATGGGAATTCTGACTTGAGTCATGGTAAAACACATGTATAAATGTCTGAACTATTTTATATAGGTTTTCGGTCCAGGCTATAATACACTTGACACCTTAGCACACTTGGACTGTTCCAATGGATCTTCTTGTGCTGAAATTGTAACACAATGGACTCAGTGTTCAACCTCTATACTTACAGTGTATCAGTTGCCTGCTCATAGAAGTTAGTAAAACATTGAGAAATTACTTGATTTGACTTTAAGGTACTCCAATGACAGTGATAAATGGGATAAATTTTCCCAGTCCCGCGGAGGCAGGTTAGGAGGTGAGGCTGGGAGAAAAGGCAGAAAAAAAATGCGTTGGGTCCACGACCCAACACACTCCTTCCTATGAGCAGCCTTGTCAGAGGTGGAGTGAGCTAGGCAGAGGCTAACTGCCCAGCAGTGGTGGGCAGCCAATTAGGCCCAATTATTGGGCCAATTTGGCGAAAGATGCTGCCAATGTCAGGATCTCCCTGACTGTAGCTGTGTCCTCTGCTGAAGTTGGAGCATGTCACTTAACTGGAAGTGGCCTCCTGGCAATGAGCCAAGGGACTATCAATGTCTCCATCACACCACCGTGGGCCCTCTGGGTTGTGACAACCACAGGCAATCCTGCAGAGAGGTGTCCCCTCGGGTTTTTGCCCATCTCAGCTGAACCGCCTCTCCCTGTAGGTCTGCGGGTTGGGTTTCACTGTGAATCCTCCCACTGGGCCTGGTGCTTCACTGGTCTGCCTACCAGATCCTTATTTGGATGGGGTTCCCCAAGGCTGCTCCTTAATTGACCGCTCTGGGGAAGATTGTGAATGATGTCCCACCATAGCCATTTATGGGTTCCTGACCCAGAACTGAGGCCGACGTTGAGATCACAGGTCCATCCAGGAAAATCCAGCCCATTGATACAGCTTTTCACAGGTGTGAAAGCATCATGATACACAGAAAGGCAGCCATATTTTCACACTGAGGTCAAGATGAAATTTTATTATTTTGCCACCCTGCATTAAAATTTTTGTACTTTTCAGTGTGAACTAAAAGATTGAACAAGTTAGAAATGGATATTATAGAATAATTTCCCCTATTCAAAAAAATCACTGTTCATATTAATTGCCATTTCCCAATTCTTCACAGCTTGGTTGGTTTCTCCAACAGGGAAGCTGTAAAAGCTTTATCAGAAAACCGCTATAGTTCAATCTTGATTGAAATTACATCTGCATGCACTTCCTGTCTGTACAACTTAATTTCCTGTTGTCACATTATTGTCAACTTTTATAACTTTCTATGTCCATGATTATAACAGATTTTTAAAATTTAACCTTGTCATCCTGATTACAATCTGGCAACTGGGTTCCAAGAAATCATTTAGTGTGCCTTCTAAATTTTTTCATCTCCCATTTCTCTTTCACAGTAACTGAAATTTCTAATTTCCGAAAAGTCAGGATGGCAGTTTCTTTCCTCATTCAGATTTAATTTCGTAAACATGAAGGAGTCTGATTTTGTTCCCAGCAGCGAATGGATGGTACAAACATTCGTTACACACATACTTGCTCATAGACTTTCAACAGGCTTTTGCACCGGAAGTTTCTCTTTGCTAACCACCCAAGAAGCATGACACTTTCTAGAGGGCGTCTGGGATGCGTGTGAACAGGGAAAGCGACTGTGTGTCCCTTTAACCAAACAGATCGAAGAATCGGTGTTGAGCAGTGCAAAACCTGAACCCAGTTAGAATATTTCATTCAATAACAGGTGCATAAAGCAAAAGAAAGGAGAGGGGAAGAAAGGTTAAGAAAGAAAGAGATAAACGTGACAGAAATTCATGAATTATTTAATGTTTTATATTCTTTAGCTCTCCAGCAATAATTAAAATTTAAAGGATTGAGAATCCAAACATGTTAAAGTTAATTTTCAGAGACAGAGAAGTTGTTCAGTAATAATTAAGTCTTATCGTGCTGATAAAGGGTGCTTACACTGGAATAGATACTCCCTAACCTTTTCTAGTGAGTACTTGTTACATCCAGCTCAATAAGTTTTTAAAACAAAGTTTATTGGTGGAAAAAGATACAAAGGAAGGTGAGGGGAAAATGGAAGCTGGTTGAGAGTGAGGGAGCTCCTGGATTCTCTGGCAACTACTCAAGTGTCAATTAGAGGGATAGCATTGAGAGGTAAAGGTAAGATGAGTGGCAGCAGAGCAATGGGAGAGGAACATACCAAGTTTGAGCAGGTACTTCAAAGGGAAAGTGATAGAGACAATTGGGGTATTAAGAAGGAGGAGGAGTAGTGTGAAGGTGAAGTGATTCGGGATTCAATAGTGGCAGGGTAAGTTATTAGGGAAGGAGTTGCATCAGACCTGCAGATTTCTAATGGGGAGCCAAGCTGCAACACTTGGGCAGCAAGCTGAAGATCTATCTCAATAGCCCTGGACTAGAATAGGGAAACATCGGACATTCTCCTGTGCTAATTATTATTCAGTGATCCCCGCAGAAGGGCGCATGGATATCGGCCAGGCTCCATTCTTATACTCCCATGGGACAAATAACCAACAAACACTGACTTACTATTTAGTCTCATATATGAAGAATGGCTTCTAGCATGAGGCATGAGTAACCACAGGATTAACAATAGAACTATACCAACAAATGTTATTACCTCCAAGGGAGGAGGGCTAAAGGAAGAAATTGTGGGTGTTGGGGAGAATATTCATGGTAACGTGGTTAAGTGAAGGGGTAGGGTTTAAGAGCATTGTTGCTCTGATGTTGCAAATAAGGAGTTTCCAGGATTTTGGATTCATTTTCAAAAACCTTGAGTCAATGAAGAACATAGAATTTCCACATAAGTGTTGCCAGGTATTTCTACAAAGGGACTTTAAAAACAATTCCACCTGGAGGGTGACGAGTGGGTATTGGTGATTCATGGGGGTGTTGTGGGGGGTGGGGGGCACACTGATCTTTGCAAGTTTCTTATTTCTGTTGCCTAGAAGAACCCCATGAGCAATACATTTGGACAGTATTACATTTGTACCTATTGGATATGGTCCCACAGGACTAAAGCTACCTGTAAACTTGTACATGAGTTGGTAATCTTAATCAGGGAGACCATAAGACATTAAAAAGAGAAAAATAAAATCTGACTTTTGCAGTAGGGGGCACTCTTTTCAACTTAGGTTTAATGCACATTATTGGAACAGAGTAGAGAGAGGTTTGTGGTGTATTTGGCCACACTAACTTTACATGGGAGCGCTCGATGCTGATATTGGATGACAAAAGTAGAATAAATGCTCCACTTCTTGACAACTGTAACCCCTCACCTCCATGAGAACGAAATCCGTCAAAAATATTTAAGAAGGTAAGAAATTTAAAAGCCGAAAAGGTATCTTTCTTTCCATTGGAACGGTTCACAGGGGCAGCATCTTCTCAAACAGGTATTTCTTGATGTATAAATGAGGACCGGATACAACGTCATACATCACGTTGAAGTATACATTTGCATATTTTGTGCGTAAGATCAATTTGATGAAGCTGGGTTCTAATTGCTTCCTGTTCAAACCCAGTAATAAGCCTTTTCAAAGGCTCTCTCATTAAGGAGGCTCCCATTCAGGTCCTTTTTGAACTTAAAAATCTATTTTCTCTGCCACTCAAGGTCTCCTGGTTGCTTGCGATATTTCAAGAACAAAAATCAGGATGGGTGACCTTGTCCCAGCATTATTTCAGTGTTGTCCTTGCACTGGATGTCAGGGGTTGCTTGAGAACAACTGTGCCAACACAATTGTTGATTGTAACCTTCTCTGCCCGGGTGAAAATATCTTATTATTTTAACCTCCCCATTGAATGGCTCAGCCATTATCATGGACAATAGCATATATGGTGGAAATCATAGGCACAGATCTGTGCTTTAATATTCTATGGAACCTCACATAGCTAACTGATGCCACCTGTCTAAACTTGTTAAATTGTTTAAATTGTTCACTTCGAATTGTTAAAAAGGAAAATACCATTTCAACATTTAAAATACAATATCTGTAAATATTTTAATGTCAACGTGAATAAAATATACAATAAAGAGAAGTCATGGGTTATCTAATTATTATTGAATAATTATCTGACACACAAATACAATATATATGCTTCAAAAGTTAATCAAGCTTTATCATCAAAACATAAAGTTGATGCAAAATATAGTTCATAAACTTAATCTTATTTGACTTTGGCTGTTTACTTAAAGATTACTTAAACATTGAGAAAATTGGGGCTATCAATATAAAATATAATAAGCAATAAAAATATTTGGCAAATGAATAACTATTTAATTAATAATTTGGCTAATTAAGTCCCAATATTTCATTTGAGAAAAAAACACTAGCAAATTGCTTACCTCAGAACACTGACAAGTACTGCTGGATTGTGTCTGTTCTCTCAGGTGTTACAAACTTGTGTGCATTACCTCTCAGTATAATGTTCTGAACAGACTGGTGGTTGTTGCTTAAATAGAGAAATGAGTCATCAGGTATAGTGAGAGTGTGTTGCTTATAATGTCATTTGAAAATGATTTGCCGATTTTATTTAAATGACAGTCTGTACAGGACTCTATCAGAAAAGCAAAACAACTACATGGTCAGTAGGTAGAAGGGAAAAGAGAAAAAAAGCATTTATAATCTTAGTGACTTTCTTTGAAACCTTCATTAAAACCTTTGATAGTTGCACCTAAGAAACTATGGTAAGACTGTGAAGAATGTTACCTATTCTGTGCTCATTATCTACTCCGGACAATTTAGCTTTCCTGACAATTTGTTGAAGAAAGTGGTTCAATATGCAGAAATGCTAAATGCAGCAATAAGGAACTTGTGGACGATATATTTTTAGAGAGATAAATGTACCTTTTTCGGAATGTTACCAATATTCTGTTTTGTGACTGTTTTTAAATAATTCATTCTCAGTATGTCACTGGCAAAGCGACAAAGCTCTTAGTTGCTCTGAACTAAGTGACTGGCTAGGCTACTTCAGAGGGTAACTAAGATTCAGTCAAATTGATGTGGGACTGGAGTCACAGATAGGCTAGTCTGGGCAAGGAAGGCAGTTTTCATTCTGTAAAGGACATTAGTGAACCAGCTAGGGTTATTTTTAAACATAATAAAAACAGAAAATGGTGGAAAAACTCAGCAGGCCTGACAGCATCTGTGGAGAGAGAAACAGAGTTAATGTTTCGAGTCTGTATGACCCGTCTTCATCATTTGATATCATCATGGATTTTTTTTTTAAAGCCTGTCTCACACACACTTGTTTCCTTTTGGAGAATAGGGGGCAGTAGCGGAAAGTTTCCCAGGCTAATTATTAGCTCATTAGAACACACACCAGGAAGACTCCTTCTGTGGCCAACAAGTCCTAGCCTAGAGGCAGAGACACTACCACAATGCCACAAGACCACACTCGCTTTGTGGTAACTTTTCCTGATTACAGCTTTCCTTAAAAACTGAATTCAAATTCAGCCTACCTAGATTAGTCCAATCTCAGAATTCCTAATCCAGTAACATATCAACTAGGCTACGAAATCTGGTACATGGTTATGTAATATATAACATTTTGTTATGTATAAGTTATTCTTTATTATACACAATATAACAAGAAACTTCTATCATTTAGTGTCTATGAAAAGCATTAGTAAAATTCATACTTTATTCCAATGAGGTATTCCCAATGATGCTACCAATTCTTCCTAAGATATTCTTTATTATACACAATATAACAAGAAACTTCTATCATTTAGTGTCTATGAAAAGCATTAGCAAAATTCATACTTTATTCCAATGAGGTATTCCCAATGATGCCACCAATTCTTCCTAAGATATTCTTTATTATACACAATATAACAAGAAACTTCTATCATTTAGTGTCTATGAAAAGCATTAGTAAAGTTCATACTTTATTCCAATGAGGTATTCCCAATGATGCTACCAATTCTTCCTAAGATATTCTTTATTATACACAATATAACAAGAAACTTCTATCATTTAGTGTCTATGAAAAGCATTAGTAAAGTTCATACTTTATTCCAATGAGGTATTCCCAATGATGCTACCAATTCTTCCTGCTCAAATGCGTTGTTCTCTGGAGTATTGTGAACTGACTGGCTCCAGTTCAACATGTGGCACCTTCCTTCTCTTCACTCTGCCTTCAAATAAGAGGTGGACAAATTCACTCTGCGCTTTCCCATGTTTCCAGGGGAATGGAGGTGGGGGGGTGGTGCTGGTTTCAGTATATGGATCACCTGAGCATCTGCTTGACTAGGAAAGAATTGAAAAAACTACAACTGAACTCCAATGCCAAGTCCACAGTGCAGGAAGCTATCAGCGTATCAATGGGTCGTGTTTAATCTGTCTTTTCATGACATGCATCATAAAAATTCCACAGTGGCTGGATGAAATTTGAACTTTGAACAAAATATAAGACAAACTCCTATCTCGTACCTCCTTCGTTGATCAGGTATTGTGTCTTAGATGCTATCAACTGCCTATTTTTGGCTGTTAAATTTGATTGGCTTCAAATGAATGCATGCATATAGCAAAGCTAGTGATGAATAGATGAATGCATCATGCTATGAATCTGGTAGAGGGCAGGGAATTGTGAAGTTGTTGGATAATCATACATAGCCAACCGGCTTGCTAATGACCTAAAGTCAAAGAAACATGCTGTCCCATCTGATCTGGCCTGTATGTGCCCAACACCAAATGCAGTTGACTCATAATTGATCTCTGAAATAGCCCAGCTAGCCACACAATTGTACAAAACCACTATAAATGCAGAAGCTGAAGAAGGAAGCCCATCACCAAACCTTTCAGGGCAAACAGGGATGGGCAATAAATACGGCACCCAAGAATTAATTAAAAACAACACAAACAATTCACACAGCTTCAAGGCACAGCCTGACTGTGTGTGAGAACCTTGCTTATCACAGGCTAATTGCGAAAGCTATCGATGCAGTTATAAGCATTTGAGGGTCTGATGATCAATAATAATTATTTTTAGTACCTTGCTGGACTTTGTTTCTCACGAGAGTTGTTAAACAATCCACAAAACAGAGGTCAGAAAACTCCGTTTGAAATGGCATCAATGTAGTGAACAAAGATGTAGATTCCTTCCCTTTCCATTGTAGAGGTGGTGACTCTCGAACAGCCACACAGAAACCCATTTGAGAGAAAACAACTGTAGACTGGACTAGTTAAAATTGATTTTAAACTATGTTATGTATGCAGATTTAATACTCCCCCATGCCCTCTTGCACATCCAGAAGCCAATGGTTAGAAAACATATTGGTGAACACATGGAAATGGTTCTCTACCCTCCAGTACTTATTATGAATGTATATAATGACACATGCGACCAGAAAATCTTACGAAAGGGGTGGGGGTGGAGCAGGAAGAAAAAGACGTCTGACAGGCCTTCCTGCTCTCCGTCCTCCTTCATCAGATGTTCCCAGTATCACATCACCTTGCTTCTTAGCTTCCTGACTGTTCCGGACAAGATTGAACAACTGATCGCGCAACTGGTCTGAGGATATTCATCGTAGAAATGGTAAACGTTAAATACGAGTCTGAGAAATTCTTGTCACAGACGTGTGACCATTTTCTGACCTGGTTGCCTTCCGTAGGGTGCTTTCTCTGGCTGCAGGACATTGGGATTGTCATGAATTCTGTGAGCTGATTACCTTGCTGCGTTCTCTGATCAGCTCGCCTGTCGAGCTCCGTGCTGGTTGTGCAGGTTTGCTGAGCAAGGTGTTAAAGAGGAACAAGACTCTTTTCTTGAATTCCTCCATGACAGTTGCATTGAGCTGATTTTGTCCATTTCAAATGGGTTTTAAAAGCCAACTAGGTTCTCACCTGCCTGGAGCGTTATACCTACACTGTTCCTTGCTATTTGCTGTTATTCAACTGCAAACTATGGGTATTTCTTTCAATGCCCTGCACACGCTGAATAGAGAGAAGTTGGAAGGGAAGACAAGCAGGTACCAGGACTAACAGCTGGAATTGGCAGAAAGTGACTGGACTAGCCATATAAATACTGTGGCTACAAGAGCAGGTCAGAGGCTAGGAATCCTGTGGCGATTAACTCACCCCCTGACTCCCCAAATCCTGTCCACCATCTACAAGGCACAAGTCAGGAGTGTGATGGAATATTCCCCACTTGCCTGGATGAGTGCAGCTCCAACAACGCTCAAGAAACTCTACACCATCCAGGACAAAGCAGCCCGCTTGATTGGCACCCCATCCACAAACATTCACTCCCTCCACCACCGACGCACAGTAGCAGCAGTGTGTACCATCTACAAGATGCACTGCAGGAACTCACCAAGGCTCCTTAGACAGCACCTTCCAAACCCACAACCACTATCATCTAGAAGGACAAGGGCAGCAGACACATGAGAATATCACCACCAGCAAGTTCCCCTCTAAGCCACTCACCATCCTGACTTGGGAATATATCGCCATTCCTTCACTGTGGCTGGGTCAAAATCCTGGAGCTCCCTCCCTAACAGTGCTGTGGGTGCACCTGCAACACATGGACTACAGCGGTTCAAGAAGGCAGCTCACCACCACCTTCTCAAGGGCAACTAGGGATGGGCAATAAATACAGGCCTAGCCAATGATGTCCACATCCCATGAATGAATAAAAAAAATTGGAGGTGGATTGGCTGTGCCTAGCTGTCATTTTGTGAAGAAACCTTTTTTTTACAGCCCGGAAGCCTAGTAGAGGAAGCTCTTCATTTAAGAGACATTCTGCTAAGCACCCCGGCTGCCCATTTAAGAGAGCCTGACTACAGCGCACTGAAAAAGGGGCTGCAAACAATTTCACCATAATTGTCCTGTTACTTCCTCAACTAACGTCAATGGCCTTTGCTTTGTTGCAACCTTCTTCTAGAGTTTCAATAACTCAAATACTTCCCAACCAATTTATTGACCTACTTGTGTCACTTTTTCAGTAACGTTAATGTTTTTGCTCACAATGCTTTCTTTAGTACTGACATGCTCTGTGCAACTTTCAATTCCTAACCTCTCATTTCTTCTAAGTGTTTTACCATTAGAAGGAACAAATGTACTGGATGGCTAATGGCTCCAGTCACAGCCAATTGGGCTTGATGTGCCCCTGTATCTTTTTATACTGGTTCACGGGAAGGCGCGGTATTGTTTCATCCTTATCTGCCTCTGTTGTGTTGGCTGGACCAGGACATGTGTACTGTCAAAGCGTAGGAGAGCTAAGTGGGCTGGAGATGGTGTTTCTTCTCCAGTCACGCCCATGATGTCGAACACTTCTTCAGCATAGCCACTAATCTACGTAAGGCCTGTAATCAGGTCAATGAATCCTTGTCTCTATTTTATTTTAGTTCTCAGGTTGTGATCGATGCTGGCAATGCAGCCCTTATTGCCCACTCCTGGTTGCCCTGAGAAGGTGGTGGTGCGTCTTCTTGCTGCAGTTCAGATTAGGATGGTGGTACTTGAAGGGGAACTTGGTGATGTTAATGTTGTCACTGGTCTTGTCCTTCTGGTGGGAGGTGCCTTTGAAGCAAGCATGGTCAGCTGCTGTGGTAAACCCTGTGGATAATGTTATTGCAGCCACAGTGCACTGACAGATATTAAATCCATTGGCAGGAGTGACAAATGGATTGTCCTACCTTGAAAGGTATTGATCTTCTTGAGCATTGTAACAGTTGGGCCCATTCATCATTTCACCAACACAGTTTTAACTTGTGGGATTGGGAGGTCCGCATGAAACCTAACCCAGCAACAATCAATACCAGGCCAGAAAAGATGAAGAGAAGTTGCTTTTTGTTTTACATTTGCTCCTACCTTTGGGTCTTCTCACCCTGGACTTTCCCTGTCTCCTTGGCTATGATCAGAGCTCACCCCCCACCCCCCCTCCCTCATCACTCACCCTCTGCTGTGGACCATTCTTTTGTGTCTCCAGTGGCCTTCCTGCCCATCCTGCCTGTCAGCGCTCATATCATTCCCAACGGTATCAGGCAGAGGGAAGGGCAGAGAAATGTAACTGCGTGCTGGGAATGAGTTAAAACAAGCAGGCCTTACACCAGGGAGCCTGTGAGGCCAGGACTTTCCCATTTTAATTAGGCCATTGTGGTCTTAATGCATTTGAAGGTTTTGCAGTTAGTTTTTTCCCTGTCACTCAGATAGAATTAGCACATGCAGCCTTTCGGTCATGAGAGGATACCTCATTGTTGCATCATTTGACAACTTGCTACTCAGATAAGTGAAGCAGTTGACAAATCAATATTAACAATGATAATGGTAGATTTGTTGCAGTTTTTTCAGTGGGGGGAGCTCGCTGATAAAGGACCTCTGTTATCTTCAGGTTTATGATAAGATTCAACTAGTCAATAATAAACTGGAGATATTTTGCAAACAAGAGCAGAGCTGCTTCAAACTTCAGATTGAAACATTTCCTAATTGTGCCAAAGGAGACGAGAATATCAATATTAAAAGCAAAAAACTGCGGATGCTGGAAATCTGAAACAAAAACAAAAATACCTGGAAAAACTCAGCAGGTCTGACAGCATCTGCGGAGAGGAACACAGTTAACGTTTCGAGTCCGTATGACTCTTCACCAGGACTAAGGAAAAATAGAAAAGAGGTGAAATATAAAGCTGGTTTAAGGGAAGGTGGGACAGGTAGAGGCGGATAGAGGGCCAGTGATAGGTGGAGATAACCAAAAGATGTCAATATTTAGGTTTTGCGTCGCTAAACTCAAGAAAGGATTCGAAGAGGCTAGGAGCAAGCATGCATTTATATCCCATTTGATTGAAGTGACAGGAAAAGGTTTGGATAACAATCTATGAATTGTTCTGTGAATAATGGAACCAATCCATTTCAGACAAAAAGGAAACACCCTCATGGTCAGAAAAGTGGACTTTATTATGTCCAAAAAAAGTACACATATTTCTCCATTCTAATAAGAAGAATTTTGTTCCCTATTCTAAGGCCAACACAAAATCACCAGTGACAAACCCGTGGAGTGCCTAACGTGCCTTATGTTTTTGTTTCTGGGTGCTACGTCTAGGTGCCGCCCCATCGCTTGGAGTGGCTTGTGAGACAGCCTGCTGACTCTGCTATCCTGTTGACCTCGATGACCTTGGCGGGCGTCCTCTGGCCCGTGGAGCCTGTGCTGGCCCCGCCTGGGAGGGAATGGCCAGTTCCAGAACTGGCATCTCCCCAGTTGTCGCAGCCTCAACAGATGCAACGGTGACTGGCAGAGGGTCGGAGGAGCTGCTGCCCTCATCCGGAGCGCCCTGAGAGGAGCTCGCAGAGACGACAGGCAGCTGCTGCGCCGACGCGATGTGACATTGGACCTCCCTGCTCACCGCAGATGGATGGGCACCGAGCGCTGACGCTTGGTGCCTACAACATCTCCCACATTGGGAATGACCACCTGTGGCCATTAGCGCTGTGAGGGCTTGCAGGTCAAAGCGTAACCCAATCAGAAGAATTTCCAACCGATCGAACCCCCTCTCCATGAGAGTCACCAATCTCTCGGTAGAGGAAATCTGAAGCTCTGCCCTGAGGTTCATGCCTTCACATGCACTCTGCCTGGATTCCTCCATCGCAGAGACCAACTGAAGCACACCCTCATGCAACCCTGCCAGATGCAAACGCACTTCCTGCCGCTTGTCCTGCTGCATTGGTGAGAACTCCAGAGGCATGTCATCAGTGCCGGACTCAGCCTGTGCCTGGTCTCCTGCAGCCCTCTGGCTGCTGGAGCCATCGG
Organism: Cetorhinus maximus; assembly: GCF_964194155.1. NCBI lineage: Eukaryota > Metazoa > Chordata > Chondrichthyes > Lamniformes > Cetorhinidae > Cetorhinus > Cetorhinus maximus. Next base: position 3,824,227 of record NC_135886.1, on the reverse strand, counting down.
CACTCTCTGTCCCTACCATCTCCTCCAGTGATTGTGAAGTGCCCTCTCCACTGTGACCCGGGACACTAGCTGATGGTAAATTCCCCACCGAGGTGTGTGTGTCTGCGCTGGTGCCTGGCTGCCTGAAATGTTGTGCCGCAAGTTGCACATGTTGGCCCTCAGGTGTGGAGGGGGAGCTGTGGTGTCTTTGGGCATGGTGATCTGGTGGTGATGCTGAAATTAACAACAAGGACAGTGCATCAGTTAGTGTACAGTCAGTTCAACCTTTCATCCTTTTGCCCCCCAGCCTCATAAGTCGCTCACCCTTCAAGACCCTAAGGAGACGAACATTGGTGGGATGGAAAAGAGTCAAGAGGAGCCCCAACCATTAAACGCACATGCAGACAGGCTGGTCAGATGGCCTCAGGAATGCCACATGGCATGTTATGTGCCATTGGAGTGGGGAGAGTGCAGAGGTACCTGACCTGGATGCATGCTGGCCTGGATAGTGGCGGTGCTGAGGAAACATTGCAAACACTTGTGACATTTTCCTTGGATTACAGGAGATTGAGAGGTCACATTATTGGCTTTCATTCCATTAGGAGGAGCATAGACCGGGTGGGCAGAAGGCAACATTTCCCCTTGGTGCAGGGATGAGTAACGTGGTGGCATTTATCTAAGCTGAGTGCCATGAGGTTCACAGCTGAGGTGCTGAGGACCTTTTGGACAGAGTAATGTGGGGCGCACTGGCTGAAAGGGTGGTGGAGGTCCCAAACCCCCTCAGATGCAATAAGTCTTTGGATGTGCAGCAGCGATCCAATGGCATGTTAGACCATGGGGATCGCGGTCACAAATGGGATAAGGTGACATTGGAAGGTGGTGGAGAGGCGAATCCTCAAGGGGATGAGGGACCTTTGTGTATGACCCACACGTCTGACTGTATCAGTCTGTGAATGAGCAGTGTTGCAGCATTAACGATTGCAGCAATTATCAGTGCTTTGGATGGTGGGCAGACAGAGTGGATGGGACTGTGGACCTCAAATACCTGCCCGCCGGACCCTAGCCTCACCACCCCCGGCCGCCCTGGCCTCCTGCCTCCTCCCCAGCTCCATGGCCTGCTCTTCAAAAGTTGTGAGGCGCTGGAGGAGGGCGCGCCCACCTCCAGTCCTCTGGCACTCCGGGGCATTGTGGTGACTTTTTGCCTGAAAAACAGAGAAGAGGATTTATTGGGGCTGATCGCTCATGTACTCTGCACGCGCACACCGCACCCCAACCACAGTGGCCCATCTGAGGCCTCCAGCGGCTCTTGTCCACACCACTGGTGATCAGTCCCCAGAAGATAGTCCGGCTTCTCCCAACCCCCTCCCCCAACGGACACCTTGGACACATTCGGCGTCCGTCACTTTGAATAACACATGGGTCTTAGCGCCCATGACAAGGAGGCGCAACTAGGTGCGGCGCCGAGGCCAGCAGATGGCTCTTGGCCACGACATCTTGAGGCTCCCCTTGCACCATCTCATCACCATCAATAAGACATGTGTTGGAGTTCGGAGTATGTGTCGAGCTGCCTCCCCTGCAGGTTACCCCCAGACTACTCAAATGCCACAAACACCAACATGTGCTGCAGGGAGAACCCATCTTCTCCTCAACCACTAAGGCTGATGTAAACATGGTCACTATCTGTTTGCCCACCCAGCGTGTGCCAAATACCCACTGCAGTAATGACACTAAGACATGGCGGGGGGTGGGGAGGGGGCTCAAAGGCTAAGGCTACCTTCTGGGTCAAATAGCCAAGACTGACAAGGTACTCACCCTTCCAGAGCGCAATAAATCATTGAATCTTTTCCTGCACTGGGTGCCAGTGCGCCGCACAGCATCATGGGCACTGACAGCGTCACCCACCTCCTCCCATGCCTGGCTGGTGACATAGGGGGCCCTCCTCCTCCCATCCTCCGGATACAGCAAGTGCTGACGGCTGGACACCTCTTGGAGGAGGACAGCAAGGCAGGCATCGGAGAATCAAGGGGCACAGTGGCCCCCCCACTGGCCTCTCCTGCAGCCTGCCCCCCTCCTCCTGCTCATGCTCTTGTGCATACACAGCTCCCTCCCTCCCTCCCCGAGTGGCCATGGTGCACAGCCTCAAACAGTCTGCCTGGCCACTCTTTATACAGGCTGCCGGCTCCCCATTGGAACCAGTGGTCTGAGCACGCCCGCCCCCGGGACTATTTTCCCGTTCTCCACGGGAGTTGCTAACCCACTGGCCGGGCGTTAATTGGCAGCTGCAATCGGCTGCCCGCCCGCCGCCGAGTTGGCCAGGCCTGCCTGACCGGCAAACGGAAAATTCTGCCCATGGTCTTATAGGTGGTTATGGAAAATCCTTCTCACCTGCAGTGGAATCAACCCTACTAAGTTCAAATGAAGTCTCCAACGTCCTGAGCTGGTTAGCAAACTATTTCTTTTCTTTAAGGCCTCCCCTAAATCTGCCCACTCTGTTTCATTTTTATAACCTCCCCCATGAACATCATCTCTTCTTCCCTTCTCCTGACCTGCTGAGTCTTCAGCTTTTAGCCCAACATTTTCCTTCTTTATCCTGATTTCTTTGTTTTGACATTCAAGCCTATTTTAACTTCCCTCTTCTCCGTCATGGTTCCTCACACTGAAATTTGAACGCCTCGATTAGATATAAGATTTGGAGCAACGTAATGGGACGCAGGACATTCTCCTATCAAAGTGCTGTAACATCATCCAACTCCGACCCTGCCTCAGTTCATCTACTGCTGACGTGCTCATCGATGCTTTTGTTGCCTCTAGACATGATTATTCCAATGCACTAGCACTGGCCAAACTCCCACCTTCTGCCCAACATAAACTTAAGCTTACCAAAAATCCTGCTTCTCGTATCCTAACTCACATCAAGTTGCATTCAGCATCATCCCTGTACTCACTGACCTACATTGGTTCTTGGTTTTGCAGCACTTTGATTTTCAAATTCTCATCCTTGTTTTCTACTCCCTCCAAGACCTCGCCCCTCCCTATCTCTGTAACCTTCTCCAATCCTCGACACTCTGAGGTATCAGCACTCCTCCAATTCTGATCCTTTGCCCACTCCTGATTTTCATTGCTCCACCATTGGTGGCCATGTCTTCAGCTGCCGAGGGTCAAAACTCTGGAATTAAAATTAAACCTCTCCGCCTCTCTACCTCTCCTACCACCTTTAAAAGAGACTACTTAAAACTCCTCTTTGATCAAACCTTTGGTCATCTGCCCTAATATCCTACTTATGCGGTTTGGGCCAGGATTTACCGTGCCTGCCGATGTTGGGCGTGTTCGGTGGTGTGAATGGACAATATGGCGAAAAGGACAAAAATCAGTTTCATGAAGTCGTGAGACCAATTTGCAATCGTCCACTCTGCCCACCGATGGCGGGCAGCGTTCCCCGCCACTGGATGTCGGGAACCTCATTGTAATGCATCAGCATATTATCCCGCCGGACTCATCTCCTCCACCCCTCCCGCTGGATCATCCACTCTTCCCGGCAACGTGTTTCTCAACAGCATGTATAAGGCGTGCACTTGGCGGGCTGCACTTCCTCAAGACTTCAAGGTTTGTTTGCCTACCTGGCTTCGGTCAGCGCTCACGGTCATCAGCACCAGACTTCACAGACAGCACCACATCACTTTTAAGGGAGCTCAGGGGTAGGTCTCTACCTACCAGATCTGCCATATATGGGTGGCCTTTCAATGGATGTAGGGCAAGATCTTGCTTGGGGAAGGGGGAGAAGTGGCCTCAGGCAAGGGAAGAGGCTGCAGGACGAGAGCTGTACTGGGGAAGGGGGGTATCCCAGGGTGTGTGTGGGGGCACATGCTGATCTGTGCAAGTGGCCTCAAGATGCTGAGGACTGAGGAGGTAACCTCCAGAGGAGATGAGGCCAGATGGACATGTAAGGATCTGTGTGTGAGAATGGGTGGTGATGTCTCTTGATCTGGCAGTGAGTGAGATGCCTGTGAACGTGTGATGGGCTTGTGTGTGAGAGTTTAGAGTGATGAGATGGTTGCCTTACCCTGGCTGCATGGATGAGATCATTCATCCTCTATCTGCATTGGATGGCCAACCTCTTCTGTGCAGCGTTGGCACTGATCACCACTGCCACCACCTACCAAGCTGGAGTGGTGATGTAGCTGCCCCTTCTGTGGCCAGAGTGGGGGGGTAGAGGACATCACAGTGGGCCTCCATGGCATCCAAAAGGCACTTGAGGCAGTCTTCTTGCCTTTCGGGGCCATGTCTTCTTTGCTGCAGTCCTGGGCTGGAAGCACTGAGCGGGGCTGTACTTTAAATGTGGTGCCTGGTGTGACGAAGTGGCAAAGTGATGGCATGGTGGGCGACTGAGTGCCCACCCGCCATGGAAACAGCGTGTTTCCCAGGAATGCATAAGTAATGCGATGAGTTTGGGACGATATGGCATGCAAACCCGCCATTTCGGCCGACGGGTAAAACGTCGTTTCACCTGCCCATTACTGCACTTAGTGAAAATCTGGGACAATTCTGCCCTTGGTGTCAAATTTTGTTTGAGACTGTTCCTGCAAAGCACCTTGGGACGTTTCACTGCTATATAAGGTGCTATATAAATGCTGTTGTTGTTTTTGTTGTTGTGTGACGATCTACACTGCCCAATGCAAAATGGAGTGGAATGCTGGAAAATGCTCTGTCAGCATGAACAAGGGACATTACAACAGTTAGCTTATCTGCAGAAACACAAGCCTTTTGTTCAGGCAGCAAGGTTAATCTTTAATTATATTGTAATGGAAAAGAAAACCCACACAGACTATTCTAGTGACAGTGTCCGATTCTTCTTTTAGGTGAAATGAGCACTTGATGCTACGGAAGCAATTTATTTTAAAATATGTTGGCATCAAAGTCAAAAGTATTTTGGCATCTTGTGCCTTTGGCAGAGGTGACGCATGGCATGTTCTTTTTAAACAATATTTTGACCATCAACAGAACTCCATGACCCCAATATTTGTGGTGTAGACATCCCTCATTGTCCAAACCTGCAACCTTCTGCACATATTAGTTCATAACTATAAAGTGGATACAGCAATTGGTGTCAGAATTTATTTGAAATAAAACATGATTCTCGCATTTCAATGGTATTAGAAGGCAGGTATTGAGCCACATATTGTTTGGATAACTTCTTTCATTTGGTTGATGTTATATGTCAACTATTTAGCCAACAAATCACAATACAGCCTTATCTTGATCGACATTAAGGAGGGCCGCACCTCTTGTTTATAACTTTGCAAATCAAATCTACAAAATTCAATCCAATTTCTGCAAAAAATGCAGAATTTCTTTCACTTTGAATATTGAATAAAAATGTCTCGGAACTAATGTTAATATATACATTTTCATTTCAAGGTAACTACAAGTAAAAAGGCCGTTAAGAAAATAATGGAAAGTTCCCAATAATTGGTTGACTGTCCAGCATTAAATGTAGCGGCCATCATTTATCCTCTACATTACTGGGGTTGACAATCACAGCCCCTGGGGAAACCACATGGAATGGGAGTAGATGTTATTGTGTGTGGTTAAGGGGGTGGGGAGGGGAGGTCATGTGTAACTACATAAAAAAGCCCTAAAGTCTTGATCTGTGGAAAATGACAATTGAAATATGTATTACATGTATGGTTTAAGACCATAAAAAAAAACAACTCAGGTGTAAGGAAAAGCCATTGAAGAAGAGTCATATGGACTCGAAATGTTCACTCTGTTTCTCTCTCCACAGATGCTGTTTTTCCAGCATTTTCTGTTTTTGTTTCAGATTTCCAGCATCTGCAGTATTTTGCTTTTACCTGAGAAAAAGGCACGTGTCTATCAAAGCTGACCCTTCAAACATCTGAACTCTCCCATCATGCAGTCCAACTGTATTTTCAACACTTTGCCGTAACTACCCCAACTGCAGGTTATTCCAAAAACAGCCAGAAAGTATTCCCTGTTACCAGATTCAAATTTAATTTTCACCGATTTTCATTTAGATCCTCTGGCCCTCCTTGTGGAGATTATTTTGAAGTAATAACCTAGATTTATTTTATCCACATGCTATTTAATATATTTGTACTTCAATGAAGTTTCCCCTTTCTTTGGAGACTGTAAAGGTTAATCTTTCCTCGGAACCATCCTCTTTGCACTTGCAGCCCCTCTTTTTGCTCTTTCCTGTCCCTTCCCAGTGCATACTTGCGGAGTGATGACCAGAAAGAAACACAATACTCTGACCAATGCATTATAAAACTTCCAAATAAACTCTTTATTGTAATTTTACTGCTATATCTCCTGGAATTCAATACTAATTCCATCCCACATTTTTTGAATTAAGACACTGGGATGGATTTTAGACCCCTCCCCTCCCCCGACGCATTTGAAGGCAGGAGGGGGTGGTGCTTGTATAATAAAATGTGTGGCCTTCCCACCCACCCCCAATCTGTCTCTCATTCTATGGTGGGCAGGGATGGCATCAGGCAGCCAGCCTGCCCTTGGGCATATTGAAGCCTTTAAGTGGTCAATTAATGGCCACTAAAGTGCCTCATTCTACCCCTGTTGCTATTTTACCCATGGCAGGACAAGGCCCAAGCCAACTTTTCACTGTGTGGGCTAGCATTGGCCAAGAAGGGGAGAGCGTGTCCTTTGGGTCCCCTGTGCCCATCTGAGGTACACACCACCCCCCCCCCAACTCCGCCCAAGGATCAAATCCTCCTTTAATACTCACCCTTGGCCTCTCAAACCTGGCCCCACAACCCCCTCACCCACCTCGCTTGGGTCTGCCAGCCAAGCCTGTCCAAATCCCCAGACTTACCTGTCAGCCTGGGCTCCATCACCTCTTTTCCTTCAGGACCGCCTGTAGTCCCAGCAGTGACCACCACTTGAACCTGGCACTGCTGGGACTACAGAGCTACCAACAATCAGTTGAACTTTAGATCTTAAACTCCCTCCCCCCCATCCCCATCCCGTTTCTTCCCCCTCCCTTTTGTTTTTTTCAATAATTTATATAGATTTTTCTTTTCCCACCTATTTCCATTATTTTTAAATCTACAACTAATACCTTGTTAGTCTTTCCACCCCACCCCCACTAGAGCTGTACCTTGAGTGTCCTGCCATCCATTCTTAATTAGCACATTTTTTCTTAGATAATATCACCACCTTCAACACCTCTTTGATCCTTTTGTCTGTGACATCTTTTGATTATCTGCTCCTATCATTGCTTGCTTGTCCCTACAACCACCCCACCCTCAACTTCTCTCTCCCCCCGCCCCCCCACCTTAAACCAGCTTATATTTCACCCCTCTCCTAACTATACTCAGTTCTGTTGAAGGGTCATGTGGACTCGAAACGTCAACTCTTTTCTTCTCCACCAATGCTGCCAGACCTGCTGAGTTTTTCCAGGTAATTCTGTTTTTGTAGTGGAGCTGGTTGCTCCATAAGGTGGGGCTTCCTCCCCGATGGGGGTGAAAGTCAAACCCTGCTGCAAAATGGCTGTGGGGCAGCTGGCCCAGCTTTTGGGTGGGCGGGCAGGCTCATGACTGGCTTTTCAGTTGGGGGGTGTGCAGAGAATACACACCCCATAAAATCCAGTCCATTGTAAAGAAGAATTAGCAGAGGTGTCTGGTGGTTAGTTTGAAGAGGTAGATTCTGAGGAAGCTGCTTAAGATGAGAGGAAATGAAGCAAGGCACAGAGATTTTGGAAAAGAATTCCAGAATGCAGAGCCTCGATAGCTTTTCTGCTCATGGTGAAGAGATATGACAGAGTGAAACCTTGGGGATTTTGAAATCAATGCGTTGAGGGTTACTGGGCCATGGAAGTTGGAGAGGACAAGACTGACAGATGAGTGGAACTTGGTAAGTTCTGGATGGGATGGAGTTTGTGTAGCGTGGAATTGGGAAGGCCATCAAGGAGGACATTGTAAGAATTGAGATGGGAGAAATCAGAGGTATGGAAGACAGAATATGGAATACAGAGATATGGAAGAGTAACTTATTCAGGTAAATTTAAAGGGTCTGGCCAGTTAAAGATGAGTGTCATCATATGGGTGCAAAAATAACAAACTTTACAGAGACTAATATTTTTGAAGTGTATTTCAGCCTCTGCAAAGTTTGTCTGGGTAACTTGTTGCCTGGCAAAAGCCAGTGGTAGACATAATAAATATTGAGGTAGAACTCTGCGTATGTGACTATGAGATAGGGTGGCTCAGCACTCATAAGTCTTAATTGATGGGCGGTGAAGTGATAGTGGTGCAGAATGAAGTCTTAGTGAGGAAGATGATCAGAAGCAAAGCCAGAACTACCTTCTTTCTCGTAGTCAGGGTGAGGTATAATTAGTTCTGGGAATCCCAAAGCCTCAAGGTCATTGAGGTGGTTCCTTTCGTAAACCATCTCAGAAAAACATAAAAAAAGGGGGAGGAGTAGGGCTTTTGGCCCTTTGAGCCATTTGATAAGATCATGGCTGATCTGATTGTGGCCTCAACTCCACTTTCCTGCCTGCCCTCCATAACCCTTGACTTCCTTGTGGATTAAAAATCTGCCTAAGTCAACCTTGAATATATTCAATGATCCAGCTTCCAGTGCTCTTTTGGAATTCCAAAGATTCTTGTCTCTCCAGAGCACCCTCCTCATAAGATCACATTGCAACACGAAAGGAAACAGCACAAGGGGTGTTAAAGGCACAACCGCTCTTTACGGCCACTAGTGAAGCCAGCTCTATGATGTATGCTTAGTGCAACTAGGCTCATGTGATGTGTTTGTAAGAAATGGACTACTCTGCATCAGGTTTCTTATTGACCCTGACCCTGAACACCCATTTCTGCAGTGTCATCGCCAGGGAGTTGCGCCTCTGTCTGAAAATGTGCATAGGACAGGTTTACTGGCAAAAAGGGCAAAGTCTGTCTCTGGTGCAGCCTTTCAGCATCAATTCATTCCTCCGTTTTATTTTCTTATATCACAAGGGCGTTTTGATTCGGAATATTGTGAAATAGCCAAGTAGGTGCACTGCCAGAACACTTGGTACAAAATGTGTGAACCAACTAAATGGAAATAGGAAATAAAAAGAAGCCAAATCTGTTGAAAACACAGGCCAGCAGCCCAGTGTTCTCCAGAGGTTATATGAGTGGCCATAAATTAGTGTAGAGATGTCTAAATTACATTTTCACATATTTTCATATTATCTTAATATACATATCTGAAAATAGACAGGTATTTGGAGGTGGGAGTACATTTTATACATTGCTTGAGGTGCTATAGGTAAATAGATATCTGTAATAATAGATCAGCCCCTGTTAAATGGACAGAACCAATAGGAAAATCTAATCACCCAGATGAGGAAAGAGCATGGGAATGGTGTCTCTGATCACACAGCCAGTTACTAATAGTGAAAGAATTTGTACTCATCTTAGCACTAAAAGATAAGATTACAAATGGGCATTAAATAGACAAGGTTCATTCCTCAAAGGAACAAGCAAAGTTAAAATTAAAAGGGCAAGGATTTTCCTGTGCATTGAATATGGCAAAATAATAAATTCATTCCTTCGAAAATTGTTTTACCCAGGAGTATATCTTTAATTCTGAAGGGTCAGTTAACTCAATTGGCTAGAGTTTGGTTCAGAATAATGTCAAAAGTATGAGTTCAGTCCCTGTACCAGCTGTTGTGCTGAAGTCAATGGGAATCAGGGGGGATTCTCTCCATTGGTTGGAGGCATACTTGGCACAAAAGAAGATGGTTGTGGTTGCTGGAGGTCAATCGTCTCAGCCCCGGGACATCGCTGCAGGAGTTCCTCAGGGTAGTGTCCTAGGCCCAACCATCTTAAGTTGTTTCATCAGTGACCTTCCCACCATCATAAGGTCAGGAGTGGGGAATTTCACTGACGATTGCACGATGTTCAGCCCCATTCATGGCCCCTCAGATACTGACGCAGTCTATGTCTATATGCAACTAGACTTGGACAATATTCAGGCTTGGGCTGATAAGTGGCAAGTGACATTCATGCGACACAAGTGCCTGTCAATGACCATCTCCAACAAAAGAGAATTTAACCATCTTTCCATGACATTCAATGGCATTACCATCGCTGAATCCCCCATTATCAATATTCTGGGGGTTAACATTAACCAGAAACTGAACCAATTATATAAATACTGTGATTACAAGAGCAGGTCAGAGGCTGGGAATTCTGCTGTGACTAACTCATTTCCTGACTTCCCAAAACCTTCCCACCATCTACAAGGCACAAATCAGGAGTATGATGGAATACTCCCTACTTGCCTAGATGAGCACAGCTCCAACAACACTCAAGAAACTCAACACTGTCCAGGACAAAGCAGTTCACTTGATTGGCACTCCATCCACCATCTTAAACATTCACTGCCTCCATCAACGACGCTCAGGTGCAGCAGTGTGTACCATCCACAAGATGCACTGCAGGAATTCACCAAGGCTCCTTCGACAGAACCTTCCAAACCTGCAACTTCTACCACCTAGAAGGACAAGAGCAGCAGGTGCATGGGAACACCATCACTTGCAAGTTTCCCTCCAAGCCACACACCATCCTGACTTGGAACTAAGTCTACATTCCTTCACTGTCGCTGGGTCAAAATCCTTGAACTCCCTCCCTAACAGCACTGTGGGTGTTCCTACACCACACGGACTGCGGAGGTTCAAAAAGGCAGCTCACCACCACCTTCTCAGGGGCAACTAGGGATGGGCAATAAATACTGGTCCAGCCAGTGAAGCCCACACCCCATGAATGAATAAGTAAAAAAATGTTAATGGAAGCCTGCCCCTTTTCCATGCTCTCTATGGTCGATGCAGAGTGGTGCCCCTGAGGCTATATAACCATTTGTCTCTCTCTAACAGATAACCATTTGTCTCTCTCTAACAGATAACCATTTGTCTCTCTCTAACAGAGAGGCTACAGCTAGTTATCGCTTTAACTCTATCCATATTTCTTGATTTCAAGTTTCTCAATGCTTTGGTGATGGTTCAACATAAAAGTCCATCATCTGAGACCAATCTATAAAAAGTGCTGATTTAAGGACCGAGGGGCTGAAATTATAATTTTGTACTTTTCTTCAATTTGCAATGCCCATCCGTAGAAATATATGGCATTCATAGCTGCATGAGTAAAACATGGATCTTATGAAAACTGGCAAGTACAGTCAGTCTTTAAAGGGTTTAAAACATTTTCAGAGTGTAGATGATCGAGTCACAAGTTAAGTAGCTCTTCCAAATGAAATACCCCATTGTATTGCTGGTTCAGGCAAATTAAAGTGTCTATCATTGAAACACAACAACACAGCATGTTCCACAGTGAATAAGTTGGCAGAAGAACGTGAAATTCTGAATCTTAAAGGTCAGGACATATCCTTGGAAACTAAAGTTAAGTTTGAACAGAGTTCCAAGTTCTACTCAGCCAGTTATACTGTGTTTATGACCCAGCTCCACCTCAAATGTAGGCCTGTGCAATGTTAAACCCCTTAATTGATTGATTGCATTTATATCAAAACCTTTGGCACAATGCTATACGTTGTTGGAACGTGAGCACCTGTAAATATATCTGCATGGTGTTATTTGATTAATAATTAATTTTTGCTATTGTATTTCAATTGCCTGTTGCACCTGGCTAATTGAGATGCTGTGGACACAGGGTCAATTGCTAATGCTAATTTGACTTAATTCTCTAGAACAGAAGTACAGTAATAGGCAATTGTCAAGACCAGATGTATGTTACAGAATCCATTAGACAATTTGGAGGTAGGTTGGCATTGTTATTGTTGTATTGTTCCCTAAAATACATTTGTATTAATTGTTTTATGTATACATGTTGACCTCCAAAATATTATGGAAGGGTTGGAGATTAATCAGAAATTAATATTTCAGTAAAGTGTTAATTATGAGAAAGTCTTAACTGAAGATTTGGTTCTTCCCTTTCTCAATGGGAGTGGTTAACCTTCTGTTTTCATTGTGCCCTTTACTACAGCTGTATTTATTATTACATAAACTGCATTAAAACATTCTACTGTTGTTGTATGTTAAAGTAAATATGTCAATATTTTTTCAGTATACTTGCCTTTGGTTTTGCCACACATCACTTGCAGATTTTAATATGTTTAACGTAATAATATTTCTTGGTATTCAAACCGTGATTCAGAATTAAATTAATTGTTTCAAACCATTCTGTGAATCCAAGCAAGAAGTTGATGTCCTCAGAAAGAACCCCATGGGACTTCACTACACTCTTCCCACTACTCTTTACACTTATTCTCTTTTCCTCCCTCCTAATTAGCTTCTAATCCAATTTTCTATCCTCCTCCCCAACCCCATACTCTTTAATCTTTAATTCTTCTTCTGCTACCCTGGCTTTGGCTCACTGCAAACCCATGTATGCCACATCCACTTTATTTCCTGCCCCCAACATATCTGTAATCTCAAGGAACGGACAGACAAAGCCCCTCCTCAGATAACTCTAGTTGTTTTTATCAAGCACAATGTACCTTTCAGAAAACTTTATTAGCTGCTTCAAATTATTTCCTCCTTCTATATATATTTAGTAATTTTATCTTTGATTAAAGATCCCAAAATGTCTAGTCCCCCGGGCATTAAACTGACTGGCCTGTAATTACGTGGCTTGGTTCTGTCTCCTGTTTTGAAAGCAGGTATTACATTGACACTCTCCAGTCCTCTGGCATAAAATAGAATTTGTAAAGTCTCCCTTGTTATTTCTCTAGGAATTTCACTCATTTATTACTGTGTTTTTTTTCCTCGCTTTTAATCAATTAATGATTTATCTCCTCCTCAAAATCTTTCTCTTTTGTAAACATTGATGCCAAATATTCATTAAGTATCCCTGACCATCCTTCTATCATCTCCAATCAACGGTCCTACCATTTACCAATTCTGTTTTTCCTGATCTATTTGTGGAAAACTTTACTATTTTTAAAAATATATTTTGAGTTTTTTCATACTCAGTTCTGACTTTCCTTATCCCTCTCTTAATCTCTTTCCATATTCTCTTGTATAATTTTGTCATGGATATAGATACCATAAGTCCTCTTCTTCATTTTAAGTTTATTTCTAATCTTTTTATTAATCTATGGCATCCTCACACTTTAAATGCTTGCCTTTATATTTATCTGTGTATTTATCCTGTGTCTTTTTAATTCTCTCATTGATCCACAATCTCTTTTGCCAAATTCTCTATTCACCTCACCTCAGCTCATTCACTCCCCAGCTTTCTAAATTCTTTAATCCTTTTCTGATATGGTTTTGCTTTTGTACAAAAATTTTCCCTTTCTCTATTTGGAATTTAAATGTTATTGTCACTACTTCTGAGGTGCTCACCCATATTTAACCTGTTACAACTAGATCTAACATTTGCCCATTGTATGGCCTTCCATATGTTGGTCTATGGCTATGCTTGGCAAGATATTGCAGTTTCCTTCTTCAGGTTCTCACTAATGAGGAGACTCTCCTGTTTTTCTACCTGCCATAGGTTTATTGAAAGGATTTATAGGTTGGACACTCAACCTGTTTAGCTGCATTATGAACACACCTTTCTTGGCTATCAATTCCTAGAGTGGGATTTGAACCTAGAGCTTCTGGCTTAGAGGTAGGGACACTACCCACTGTGCCACAAGACCTTCCCCCCACTCTGGTAGCTACAGAAACATAAAGCTTGAGGAAAGAGTCCTGCAAACATTTTAGAAGTAACCATTCACTTTTCTGTTTATCCTTTCTTGTCCCATGAATGGCTAAAATCTCTGAATGTTATCCCAATTCATTTGTTCTGATCCATTTACAGGTTTTCTCTTCCATTCCCCTTCCACAATTAGGGGTCTGTAGTACAACTTTGCCTTTCCCGAATATGTCACATTGTCTCTAACCCTACCTTGGATTCCTGTGCTCCAATTCTAACTATGTGTATAAGTTAAGCAGAGTTGTTTCATTTAAATTTAAGTAAACAGAGTGTATAAACTTAAACTTAGCCATTGCTTAACTTATACATATAATAAGAATTGGAGCACAAGAATCCAAGGTAGGGTTAGAGACAATTTGACATATTCCCACTTCAGCCTAATTTCAGTGTTGGAAGTATTGTTCTCATTCTTGTTTACACTTCACTCCTTTAATCAACTCTCACCATGATATGCTCTGCATCCAGACATGGAGAGAGAAAGAAAGCATCTTTTTTGGTGATTCCTTTCACCACATGCGGTTTATTAATTGCCTTTTCCCTCCAAAATGTCACATTATCCCCTCCAACATTCAACAATTTCAGACATCCCCACCAACACCACTTAACCTTTGGGGTTACGGGTGAGTCATAAGATGTGAGTGTCTCGGTGACTGACTCTGTGATCAGGGAACAATGGTTAAGGGGTGAGTAGTGAAATGTTCATTTCTGTCATCATATGCACCTATATTGACATGTATGGATGTACAGTGCAGAAGTAGGCCATTCAGCCCAACTGCTCCAGGCCAGTGTTTATGCTTCACAGGAGCTTCCCTCCATTCCCCATCACCTAACCCCATCAACATAACTTATATTCCTTTCTCTCTCATGTGTTTATGTACACTCTCTTTAAATGCATCTATGCTACTTGCCTCAACTACTCCTTGTGGTGGCGAGCTTTACAATCTAACTACATTTTCTGAAACTTGGGAAAAAAAGTAATATTATAGCTTTAAGCTCCAATTGTGGAGCTTTGGACTCCAGTCAATAATTAAGCATTGGTATAGAATACCGTTATTAAATCCAACCCTAACATCATGAACCTTTTTTGCTGACTCCCATATGAACTGAAAGAACTGAATATATGCATTGTGACACCCAATTACATACAATAGAAATGGAGGGACAAAAAGTAGTACATAAGCTAACTTGCATATATGACAGAATAGATTATGCAATTAGTATCCTTTGTAAACGGCAGCACTGAGACTCCATAACAATTTATATACACCAGGACATATGAATCTGCTAATATCAATATTTGGGATAAGTATCAAATCAAAGTCTGAGCCTGAAGTGACTAGACTGAGCTAGTTTTTGATTTATTCAACATTATTGGGATGTTGTCACATTTGGATACTTTGGGATCAGATTCGGTTGTTCGTTTTAAAGTTAAAACGTGCAGAAACATACATAGAAACAGAGAAACATAGAAACTAGGAGCAGGAGTTGGTCATTCGGCCCTTCGAGCCTGCTCCACTATTCAATATGATCATGGCTGATCCTCTATCTCAACGCCATACTCCCATTCTCTCCCCATACCCCTTGATGCACTTAGAGTCTAGAAATCTATTTTCTTCTTAAGTATATTTGGCCTCCACAACGTTCTGTGGTAGACAATTCCACAGGTTCACCATCCTCTGAGTGGGAATATTTCTCCTCATGTCATCCCTAAATGGCCAATCCTGTACCCTGAGACTGTGACCCCTTGTTCTAGGCCCCCAGCCAGAGGAAACATCATCCCTGCATCCAATCTGTTCAAAGGCAGGCAGCCAATAGTAGGGAAAAAAGAGCCTTTTGAAGACATAAACTCCAATTTTGCATAGGCTGACCAAGTGCAGAGAGAAAGAGAGAGAGAGAGAGACACACACAAATAAGTTTCCATTATCATTAGCCATGGCCATGACAGCAAAAATTAAGATATGAAAGAAGTTGATCCCTGCTGATTTAATTGATTTAGGGAGGAATGGTAGCATAGTGGTAACGTCGCAGGATTCATGATCTAGAGGCCTAACTAACTCTGGAGGCATGAATCAATCCCACCATGTACAGCAGCTAGGGAATTTAAATTCAATAAATCCAGAATAAAATGCTACTTTCATTAATAATGATCATGAAACTGTGGGATTGTTGTAGAAACCTATCTGGTTCCCTAATATCCTTCAGGGGAAGAAATCTGCCCTCCTTACCTGGTCTGGCCTACATGTAACTCCAGATCCCCAGCGATGTTGTTGATTCTTAACCGTCCTCTGAAATGACCTAGAAAGCTACTCAGTTGTAGGCTCAAGGGCAATTAGAAATGGACAATAAATTTTGGCCTCGCCAATAACATTGACATCCCAAAAGCGAATAAAAACAAATTCAGATGGTGGAGGGCTACTGCAGAAAAGAGAAACAAAAAATGGCTTAGGCGCAGATTTCTGATTGCTGTTCCTTCTGCAAGCATTTTTTAAATCATTCATGGGATGTGGGCATCACTGGCTAGGCCAGCATTTATTGCCCATCCCTAATTGCCCTTGAGAAGGTGGTGGTGAGCTACCTTCTTGAAACGCTGTGGTGTAGGTACACTCACAGGGCTGTTAGGGAGGGAGTTCCAGGATTTTGACCCAGCGACAGTGAAGGAACGGCAATATTTTTCCAAGTCAGGATGGTGAGTGGCTTGGAGTGGAACTTCCAGGCAGTGGAGTTTCCATGTATCTGCTGCCCTTGTCCTTTTAGATGGTAGTGGTCGTGGGTTTGGAAGGTGCTGTCTAAGAAGACTTGGTGAATTACTGCAGTGCATCATGTAAATGGTACACGCTGCTGCTACTGTGCACCGGTAGTGGAGGGAGTGAATGTTTGCGGATGGGGTGCTAATCAAGCGGGCTGCTTTGTCCTGGATGGTGTCCAATTTCTTGAGTATTGTTGCAGTTGCACTCATCCAGGAAAGTGGAGAGTATTACATCACACTCCTGACTTGTGCTAGGTATGACTCCAACCAGCAGAGATTTTCTCCCCCTGATTCCCATTGACTCCAGCTTTGCTGGGGCTCCTTGAAGAGTGAATGCTGTGCAAGGATGGGGCCCAGCTTATCTATGACATTATCCAACAATGAATAACCTACAGATTCCCATACATAAGGAAAAGGTGCAGCCAGTGTCTGTAGAATTGTATTCCATCATGAACCACAGCAGCAAGGAGAAATGTTGGAAGGAAAAGAAGAAAGTAATACTTTGTCCCAGTATAGGTGGTAGTTGGGTCTTACGCCTAGCAATCAAGTACACCAAATATGCATCAATCTGCAATCTTTATCCTGGGGGTTACCATTGACCAGAAACTGAACTGGACTAGCCATATAAATGCTTTGGCTACAAGAGCAGGTCAGAGGCTGGGAATCCTGTGGCGAGTAACTCCCCTCCAGACTCCCCAGATCCTGTCCACCATCTACAAGGCACAAGTCAGGAGTGTGATGGAATACTGTCCACTTGCCTGGATGAGTGCAGCTCCCACAACACTCAGACGAACCGTTAATGGTTTGACTTATGATAATGCAATGTTTCTATATATTCTGCTTGTTTCTTTGGTCACTTTGAAAGGCTGAGACTGAGAGTTCTGCATCATGAACCTGTTGTGATCTGCTTGTGAAATGGAATTTCTGACTAACATGTACTAACCCACCAAAGACAAACTGGATTTTGAGTTTCTGTTTAGCAATAAGAGCATTTCTTTTACACATCATTGTTTAATTTTGAATCTGTTGTGTGAAACCGTATTGGATCAGAAGGGTGCAACCATTTAAGTCTCTTATCATCTGGGATAGCTCAGTATGAGACATCCTTTTAGCTTTGAGCACAGGAACAATGCAACCTGCTAAACAAATGAATTTGCTTTTGCTTGTGAATGAATTTGTTTTGAAAATATCAACAGTAGTGATAATGGCAGCTGAGTGAAACTAGTTCAGCATCAGAGCACAAAAGAAAGGAAGGAAAGAGAGATGGATTTTTAAAAAAATCATGGTGAAATATTGCAAATATTGCTGGAATATTAGGTGAAAGGGGACCAGAGGGTTTAAACAAGTGAAGAAAGATCAGACATAACTGCTCAGCTGAGGCAGTGTTTTTCTGTTAAATTGGCTGCTAAAAGTGAGTATAAGAAAATAAGGAATGAGATAAGGCCAGCTGGTTCATTGAGCCTGTTCCTTCTAAAGACCATGTACAATTGGTCTGTTGTGGACTCTGCCTTGTTTATTGAATCTCTTGAGGGAGGTGAATAACCACAGGTATGATTTCCAAGATAAAGCTCTGTGAAAGTTATCCCTGACACCCTAAGGTAACGTAGAAAAACTCTTAAGATATTAGGCTAAAGTTACAATCAGCATTATTCAATCCTTGCCAATCACATTCCACCAGTGACACTTTCTTGGTCCCAGCAGCACAGGAGCCATTGTGTTCCACGGAGCATTTGAATACTTGTGTCACCCTCATCGCCTTCAACCTTGTTCTTAGATACTTATCCAGCAAGTTTTTTTTTAAGAAAAATTAATCAAGATAGCATTAGCTGTGTTTTGGTGAAAATCCAGTTCACAGTGGGAAGATATCAAACCTAATTTCTAGCTGTGCTCAAGATTTTTTAAAGGTTGTATCACTGTGATCGCGGGTTAAATAACTCCATGTATCAAAATGATCCATTCCTTCCTGCATTTGAAAGACCAGGATCATGTAGTGCTTTAATCTTCTTTCCTCTAATGGAAACAAATTCAATTCCACAGGTCTTCCTTCCAATTTAAGAGCTTTAAGCCCCAGCTTTGTCCTTGTTTCTCTTCTCTGAACCTCCTCCTTTTGCAGTGAGACCAGATTTGAACCCAGCGCTCCAAGTTCAATTGCACCTATGAATGAAACAAGATTGAAATAACCTGTTACAGTTTATAAACTCAAAGAAAACTCTGATAGAGATGGAGCTCCTACACTATTAACCAGAATCATCTATATTTCTTGGAGGATGTATCCCATTTGAGACCTGTATGATTTAGTTACTTAGCAAGCTTGGGATCCATTGGGATGTTTGAAAGGAGAGCAGGGGAGTTCTCCCCAGTGTTCTGGCCAACATTTACCCCTCAACCGACATCACCAAAAAAAAACAAATAGCTTGTCAGGTCATTATCTCATTGCTGTTTGTGGGATCTTGCCATGCACAAATGAGCCGCCGTGTCTCCTAAATTACAACAGTGACTAGGCTTCAACAATAGTTCATTGGCTGTAAGGCGTTTGCAACATCCTGAGATAATGAAAGGCTTTGAATAAATGCATGTCTTCCTTAATTTCATTTCATCCTTTTGGACAGTTATGTGACATCCACTCATTATCCAGCCATAGTTATGATTTATTCTGATGTGGAGCATCTGATTTTTAAAAAATGTTATCAGCAAGTTGGATGAGCCCTGGGCACATCATAACATTCAAGGCTATGGGCCAAGTGCTGGTAAATGGGATTAGGTAGGTAGGTCAGGTGTTTCTCACATGTCGGTGCAGACTCGATGGGCAGAAGGGCCTCTTCTGCACTCTGAGATCCTGTGATTCTATAATTCTGTGAAGTTAAAATAGCCAAACAGATTATGTTAAGTTGTAAGAAAAAGTCCAAAGGATGGACACATTGCTCATGGTTAACTAGAAAGGTTAAAGGTAGTATCAAACTTAAAGAAAAAAAGCAGATAATTGTGCAAAGATAGGTGAAAGGCCAGAAGATTGGGTAGAATATAAGGAATAGCAAAGAATAACTAAAAGACTAAAAAGGGGGGAAAATTAAAGTATGAGAGAAAGCTAGCCAGAAATATAAAAATAGATAGTAAGAGTTTTTATAGATATTTAAAAAAGAAAAGAGTGAACAAAGTGAGCGTTGGTCCGATAGAAAGTGAGTCAGGAGAATTGATAATGGAAAATAGGGAGATGGCAGATGAATTGAACAGGTATTTTGCATCAGTTTTCACTATAGAGGATACAAGTAACATTCCAGAAGCAGCTATAGCCCAGGAAACGGAAGTGGGGAAGGAAGTGAGGAAAATTACAGTCACCAGAGAAGTGGTACTGAGTAAATTGTTGGACCTGCGGCTGACATGAGCCCAGGTCCTGATGGACTTCATCCTAGGGTCTTAAGAGAAGTGGCTAGTGAGATAGTTGATGCATTGGTTTTAATTTTCCAAAACTTCCTAGATTCAGGGAAGGTCCCATTAGATTGGACGGTAGCAAATATAATTCCATTATTCAAAAAGGGAGGGAGACAGAAAGTGGGAAATTACAGGCCAGTTAACTTAACATCTGTCGTAGGGAAAATGTTAGAAGCTGTTATTAAAGAAGTTATAGCAGGGCACTTGGATAAGCTCAAGGTCATCAGGCAGAGTCAGCATGGCTTTGTGAAAGGGAAATCATGTTTAAACAACTTGCTGGAGTTCTTTGAGGAAGTAACATGTGCTTGGATAAAGGGAAACTTGTGGATGTACTGTACTTAGATTTCCAGGAGGCATATGATAAAGTGCCATATCAAAAATTATCGTGGAGCATAACATATTGGCATGAATAGAAGATTGGCTGGCTAACAGGAAGCAGAGAGTTGGCATAAATGGGTCTTTTTCAGGTTGGCAAGATGTAATGAGTGGTGTGTCACAGGGATCAGTGCTGGGACCTCAACTATTTACAATTTATATAAATGACTTAGATGAAGGGATTGAGGATGGTTGCCAAATTTGCTGATGACACAAAGATAGGTAGGAAAGTAAGTTGTGAAGAGGGCATGAAGAGGCTACAAACAGATATAAATAGTTTATTTGAGTGGGCAAAGATTTGGCAGATGGCATTTAATGTGGGAAAATGTGAAATTGTCCATTTTGGCAGGAAGAATAAAAGAGAAGCATGTTATCTTAATGGTGAGAGATTGCAGAGCTCTGAGGTGCAGAGGGATCTGGGTGTCCTAGTGCATGAATCACAAAAGGCTAGTATGTAAGTACAGCAAGTAATTAGGAAAGCTTATAGAATGTTATCATTTATTGTGAGGGGAATTGAATACAAAAGTAGGAAGGTTACACTTCAGTTGTACAGGGCACTAGTGAGAGCACATTTGGAGTACTGTGTACCGTATTGGTCACCTTATTTAAGGAAAGATGTAAATGCATTGGAAGCAGCTCAGAGAAGCTTTACTAGACTAATACCTGGAATGGGTGGGTTGCCTTATGAGGAAAGGTTGGACAGACTAGGGGCTGAACTTTGCCGTCAGCGAGCAGGGGGCGGGGCCCACTCACCAACCCGTAAAATGACGCGGGATGATGTTGGGCGGAACCCCCGACGATATCCCGCCCCATTTAAATTTTCAGGAAGGCGGGAGTGCAGCAAAATCAGCTGTGGGCCCGCCGACCTGTCAATGGTCAATTGAGACCATTGACAGGATCATTAAAACAACTAAAGGACCTGCCCGTCCAACCTTAAGGTTGGTGAGTCGTCCAGGAGCCCCGGTGGGGAATAGAGAAAACATGAAACCTCATCTAGCGGCGGGATGAGGCTTCATGCAGGGTTTTAAAAAAGTTTAATAAAGTTTTAGTGTCAATTATGAACATGTCCCATCTCATGTGATATTGTCACATGAGGGGGACATGTTAAGGATTTTTTTTTCTATTTTTAATATTTTTCAAAGTGTCAGCGATCTCCCTGAGGCAGCACTTAGCCTCAGGGAGATGTGCACTTTATTATGCGCATGCGCGAACGAGCTCACTCTCGCTTTTGGGGAATCCCCCCCCGCGCGCACAGGGAGCGCATAGCGCTTCCCGCCGGACGTCACGCTGGGTGGGCCTTAATTGGCCCACCCACGTAAAATGGCGGCGGGGCCCGCTTCTCCGGCAGGAATCAGCTCCCCGCCCGCCGGAGATTGGGTCGGACCCACCCGCCCGACAGGCAGGCAGAAAATTCTGCCCTAGGTTTCTATCCGCTGGAGTTTAGAAGAGTAAGAGGTGACTTGATTGAAACATATAAGATCCTGAGGGGTCTTGACAGGGTGGATATGGGGAGGTTGTTTCCTCTTGTGGAAGAATTTAGAACTAGGGTTCACTGTTTAAAAATAAGGGTTTGCCCATTTAAAACAGAGATGAAGTGGAAATGTTTTCGCTTGGAGTGTTGTGAGTCTTTGGAACTCTCTTCTTGAAATGGTGTTGGAAGAAGAGTCTTTGAATATTTTTAAGGCAAAGGTAAGCGAGGGGGTGATTAGTTATTGACAGGAGGTGGGTTGCAGATTTCAGGTTACTATTGGATCAGCCAAGAGCTTATTAAATGGTGGAGCAGGCTTGATGGGCTGAATGGCCTACCCCTGGTCTTTGTTCGTATGTTCGTATGTACTGCCTCAGTGGGTTAATTGGGGGCTTCACTGATTCTGATGAATGTGATGTTCTACATTTATGGCCATAAAGACCAAGGCATGGAAGGCAAGAGAATGTAAAACTATAGAATATGATCAATTAGTTTTTATCCTGGGTTATTTAATTTTTATCCTGGGAGGGAACAGCCAGTGCCATGCCTGGCATCTCCCCAGCCCTTGCAGACTCATCAGACTCAGGTCACTGGCAGAGGTGTGGAGGAGCTGCTGCAGTCATCCGGAGCGCCCTGAGAGGAGCCTTCAGAGACAACAAACAGCTCATGCACCAACATGAGGTCACTCTGGACCTCCCTGCTCACCACTGATGGACGGGCACCCAGTTGGGATACTGGGTGCCTCATCCACCTCACACAGGGACACTGACCATCTGAGGTCAATCCTGTGTGAGGGTTTGCAGGTCCGCGCGCAACCCCAGGAACCCCTGATTCTGTCCCTGGAGCTGCCTCTCGATGAGATTCACACTCTCTCAATGGAGGAGGCAGTGCGCTCGGCCATGAGGGTCAACACAGTGCTCATGTTCCACAGGGACTCCTCCACAACAGAGACCGTGGCACACAAATCCTCATGGATCTCCGCCAGAGCCTCCTGCACATCTACTGGACATCCAGCATCTGCTGTCTCATGGATGACTCCAGAGGCTCATCATCAGCCTTTGACTGAGCATCGTCCTGGTCCCCAGCGCTCCTCCGACTGCCAGCGCCCTGGGCACTCTCTGCCTCTGCCTGCACCTCAAATGAGTGTGAAGTGCCCTCACTAATGTGCACCAACATTCTGGCCGCAGATCTAATGCCCTCAGAGGTGCATAATGATCTGGGGGACAGGATACACATTGGATCAGTTAATGTGGAGACAATGTCAATGCCCTTGTTCTTCCTTTCAGCACCAGTGTAGCAGGGCCAGGAGGAGGAGCAGCAGAGACCCCCCCCTCTCACACCTGAAGTCTCACCAGCGTCACACCATCTCTGCCAGGCAGGCAACAGCGCAGATACTAGCGCCTCAGTGGGGATTAGAACATTGGCTAGTGTCCCGGGGCACAGCGGTGAGGGCACTTCACAGTCGCTGGAGGAGCTGGCAGAGACAGAGAGTGTCCATGGCGCCAGCAGTTGGAGGTCAGCAGGGGACCAGGCACATGCTCAGTCGGTGCCTGATGATGTGTCTCTGGAGTCGTCCGCGATGCAGCAGGTGCAGGAAATGTGGCCGGGTGTGTGGGAGCATCTGGGGGAGATACATGAGGCTATGCTTGGCTTGGTCTCTGTGGTGGAAGAGTCTATGCGGCCTATTGCTGAAGCAATGAGCCTCAAGTCCTAGCGCCATGTATCCTCCATGGAGTGACGACTCTCGTGGAGAGGCTGCTCCAGGAGACCTGCCAGGGCTTCCTGGGGATGCGCTCTGACCAGCAAGCCCTCACATCGGCATTGACCTCAGCTGGTCAGTGCCAGTGTGGGAGATGGTGTGGGCACCAAGTTTCCCAGCTCAGTGCCCATCCATCCACGGTGAGCAGGGAGGTCCGAAGCGACTTCATGTCGGCGCAGCAGCTGCCTGTCACCTCTGTGGGCTCCTCTCAAGGTGCTCCAGATGAGGGCAGCAGCTCCTCCACCCCTCTGCCAATGGCCGTTGCATCTGGTGAGGCTGCGGTGTCTGGGGAGACGCCAGCTGTGGAACTGGCAGCTCCCTCCCAGGCGGGGCCAGCACAGGCTCCATGGGCCAGAGAACGACCGCCAAGGTCATCGAGGCCAACAGGACAGCAGAGTCAGCAGGCTGGTTCAGATGCCACTCCCAGTGATGGGGCAGCACCAAGACATAGCACCCGGAAACAAAAGCATAAGGCACCGTAGGCACATCATGGGTTTATCACTGGTGCTTTTGTGTTAGCCAGAGATGAGGTCTTTATGAGTTGGTGTGATTTTTAACACCTTTTTCAATTTGTTTCATTAAGTTTCTTAGGTTGCAAAAATAAATTCAGACACGTCACCATGGCTGAGGGAGCCTCTTTTGTTCTGCAGGTGGATGGTTTCCAATAATGTAATGAGTGCTTTGTGGGACATTCAGCTTTATTAACAAGGCCCTTAGTTAATGCTCCAAATCAGGCAGATTTGGCATTTAGGTCTCGAATATGGAGCATACAGCCCAGGCTTGTCCTGGAGGTCCATATGTGGTGTGCTAGCTGAAGGTTCATTGGATTAAAGCCTCCCAGGTGTCCCTGCCTCCCTGGCGTATGCCCGGGTCAGCGCCTACCCCCTCAGCATTTCCCTGTTCATGCTCATCCTTGGACTCACTGCTGGACTCATCGTGTGCAGCTGCAGCAACTGCATCGACATCTTCATCGTCCACTGCATCCCCTCTTTCCAGTGCAAGGTTGTGGAGAGCGCAGCATGCAACCACTATCACCGACACACGATCAGGGGGGTACTGGGGGGCGTCCCCTGAACAGTCCAGGCATCGGAAGCACATCTTGAGAAGACCGATGACTCTCTCCACCCCAGCCGTTGTGGTGCCCTGGCTCCTATTGTAGCGCTGCTCAGCTTCTGTTCTTGGATGGCGGAGAGGCGTCATGAGCCACCTTCTGAGGGGATAGCCCTTGTCACCCAGCAGCCATCCATCCAGCCGGGCTGGAGCACTGAAGAGCCCCGGCACCTGGGAGTGTCTGAGGATGTAGGCATCGTGGGAGCTGCCAGGGTATCTTGCACAGACTTGTAGAATCAGCATCCTGTGGTCACACACTATCTGCACGTTCATGGAGTGGAAGCCCTTCCTGTTGACAAAGGCACCGGGCTCACCTGCTGGTGCCTTGATGGCCACATGTGTACAGTCTATAGCACCCTGGACACGGGGGAAGCCAGCAATGGCCACGAAGCCTCTGGCTCGCTTGGTCCCAACTGTAGTGGATGAAGGTCAATGCCCGTCTGAACAGAGCGTCTGTAACCTGTTTGACACAAGTGTGGACAGCTGATTGGGAGACACCACAAAGATCACCCACCGAGCCCTGGAAGGAGCCAGAGGCATAGAAGTTGAGGGCAGCTGTGACCTTCAGAGCCACTGGCATGGGGTGTCCACCCACACAGTTCGCAGAGATCTCAGGTCTTATCATCTGACAGATATAGTTGACTGTCTCCCTTGAGAGACAGCGCCTCCTTCAGCACTGCACCTCAGACATACTGAGGTAGCTGCTTCGCCGTCTGTCTACCTTGGCAGCAGGATAGTGGCACCTTCTGCGGCCCCTTCCATCTTGGACAACCTCTTGACCCTGCGCCCCTTGTGCCTGCGCCTGTCCTTCCAAAGGTGGTTCCCCTGGAGGCTGAATGTGTACTCCTAGCCTCCTCCCCCTTCTAGCCCTCCCTTCCTCCTCAGAGGAGCTGCCTCCAGTGGACAGATTAGATCCCATTCCCAGGCTAAGGGAAGGCTTCCTGAAACATGCAGGCCCAAAAAGGATTCCTCACTGCAGAGTGCTGACCTGAAGGTTGTGAGTCCAGACCAAGCAGCTGGTATGTGTTTTGAAGTATTGCAGATCACACAAGCAAGTATCAGTAACTTTGAAACTTCAATATCTGACAGAGCAACTCGCGACCCCACTGAGCCCTCTTATCCTGCCCGTGGATGAGGTTTATACAAATGTGTCCTACCCGCCTGCCCATTGCGTCCGTGTGCCGACCTGAAGATTGCACGGGCGCCGAAAAATTGCTGTCGATTGACGCCTCAAGGGCCTTAAGTGGCTTGTTAATTAATGGCGGGTGTACATTGGAGATCATTGTGCGCCTGCCCAATGAAATATCGTGATGGCGTACGGTGACGCCGGGATGCTCGCCCGACGTCACCACGTGTCATTTTATGCACGTGCGTGTGAAAATTCTGCCCCTGGTTATCACCTGCCTGTGGGATTTTCCAATGGGTAGAATGCTTGCTGTCTGCACCTGCACGATAACAGAAAATGTATTTCAAAAGTAATTAGTTGATTTAGAACCTTTCTTGAGAGAATTGACAAGGTGCTATATAAAGATTAGTCAGGACATCTCTCTGCTCTTTACTACATGGAACCTTTCCTTTGAAGAATGAAGGTAATACTTTTACCATTTCATGATCCTCTTTGACATGCCTATTGTAGTTTTGATCCTTTTTGTCCTTTTTGTTCTAGATGTTATTTGGTTTCTTTGTTTCAAACAACTCTTGAATGTAGTCTGGTGTACCCCTCTGAAATGGTAACCAGAGCCAAGCAGAATATAAATAACCGTCCGTTAACTTCAAAAACCTGCTAAGCCATCACATATCTTGAACATATCACACCTCATGTTTGTTCTTGAATGAATTGAGTAAACTGTTCCCTCAAGGAAGCTGCTCAGAAACTACCCGTCCACTAGTTTCAGCATTCTATTGAGTTAAACTGGGAAATTATTGTGTGAGTGAAGCTGGTTTTTTTTTTACTCTGAGTGCATAAAAAGTTAAAATGGCAAATACCAAACTAAAACTTAGGCAAAACGTTTAATTGAAATCCATGTAGTCACCAGAGTCGTAATTGAGCACCCTGAGGTTCTCAATCTCCATCGGGAGATCCCATGTGGAAGTGCTGGGTAATTATTTAGCTTCCAATATGAAAAGAACAGACCAATCTTCCTTCCGCTGCAGAAAGCTCCCTGCTTGTCTACAATATTGATTTCCTCCACTAACCTGAGAAGGCAATTGCACTGCTCATTCCCTCCATCTCCCTAGGTAGCACTGGAAGCCATCCAGACACCATCACCTTTGCACTCTCCACTTTTAAACTTGCACATCATACCTTTGCTTTCCTCTTTTGCTTCCGAACTTTTGTTCTGGCATGACTAGTTGGATTGATGGATAATATTTCCATGGTCCCAATTGGGCTGCGGCAAATGTTCTGGAGGATATTTGATTCTCCGTGTCTAAACCTATGCCACTGACTTTTAATCCCATTCTTAACGTGATGTTCATCCAGCTCATTTTCAAATGTTAATCAACATACTTTTGCATTGGGGATTGTGACACATATCTATTACTCCACAGGCAAAAAGACTTCTAATCTTGTTTGAGGCTTGCCAATTTTGTGCTTGCGTTTTCAAGCTTCACAATCACAGTATAAGTTAGATTGCCTGCTTCTATCTATATTATTGATGTATATCAAATAATGTTTTAGATGGGTGGCAATCACCCTGCAATGGAGCAAGATTTGTTTTAACTTGGATCCAATTCTTTTTCCTGGAATGGATGGGGTTTGGACACAGTTGTACAAAACACGCAGAAACACGCAGTGAAAGCAAATTACTGAAAACCTTATCTGGAACATGACCTGAAAACAAGCAAAGAGATTATGGGGAAAGGTTTAAAAGGGCACAGTATTTATTTTCCATTAATCATCAGGTTGCCTCTGATTCATAACAAAATTTAGCAATCCTTGAACTCAGTAGCAATAAACAGATCTTGATAGAGATGGTGAATGGTTATTAAGTTATTTTTCAATCCAGTATATTAGCTTTTACTCTGATGACAACAACATATGTTTATGCAGCAGCTTCCATATCATAAAATACACCAGGCTGATTTTCAGAGTGTGAGGCAGACAACCAAGCAGGGTATAAGAGAGGAGTTAATGATGAAGACCAAAACGAGTGGTGAAAGAGATATGTTTTTAGGATCCTTTCAAAGATGGACAGTGAGTCAAAGGCTTGAGAAAGAAATTGCAAAGTCTAGCAGCTGAAGTGAGCATCGCTAATGTTGGAGCGGGAAAGAAAACAGAAAGCGCTGAAAAAACACAGCAGCATCTGTGGACAGAGAAACAGAGGTAACGTTTTGAGTCTGATATGACGCTCCTTCAGAACTTCAGTTAGTCGAGTGAAGGGTGCTGAGGCGCAAGCCTGGATAATATTGCAGAGAAAGGGCAAAGCAGGAGATTTGAAGATGGGAATGAGGATTTTGAGGCCCGGGGACTGATGGATTGATGTTTGTTCAGGATTTGTGTGGGACACAAATCGGGCTGTAGATGAATTGGAGCTCGTGTGGGGCACAGCTGTGGAGACTGGCAAAAAAGGTTGTCAAAGAGATCCAGTTGAAGACCAGGAAGCTGAGGATGGAGCGTTGTGATGAAGATAGGTGTGATGTAGGGAAGTTGACGGGTGGTATTCCGGTGATGGACCCGATATGGGATTTGAAGCAGGAAAGTGAGGTTGTCGATCTGCGGATTCAGTCTGAGTGGGCAGCCAGTGTGTCTGGTGGAACCAAAACCTGAGGCATGAAATACCTGAAAAATGCAAATCTGAATAATTCTAGTATGGCTGACATTGAGTCAGTTTTTTCTGGACTTGGGGCTGGATTTTAAATTTGACTCGTTAACAGCAGGGAGCTCAGCAGCACATACAGAAGTCAGAAGTCCCAGAAACACGTTTGACAGTGGCTTCTTAACATAGCCACTCCGTTAGCATCTGACATCCTGGTTTTCTGACCAATTAGCGCGAGTGGGTGTGGCGATAACCCACTTCTGTCTATTGCAGCTCAAATATTTTAAGGAACTTGCTAGGATGAGAGTTCAAACGTTGTACAGGCGTTTAAGCAGAGCCAGAGCCTGGAGCTATAGTTTCACAACATTGCGAGGTAATCCAAGCTTCCATTGATGCCTCCCTGGAGATGACGTTGTGGGCTGTAAGGGCTCACAGGGAGATTCTGTTTCCTGTCAATGGGAGGAAGAAACCTGACACAGAGAACAAGTAAGATGGTTAGAAATCCCTGCGAAGGTGAGCAGCAAGAGTGTGGCGCCACGTTCCTGGATGCAGTGCCACAAGTGGTTTAATGGCCTAAACAGGACAGGGAAGGTGAGTGGCATGGCACATTCAAAAACGTGTGTCTTACCCCAGTGCCCCTCACTCTGCCTTCTGGACTCTTCTCCAGCACAACAACATACCTTGCCGGTGCACCCATCCCTCTCTGTCTATACACCTCCTCCCTTCTCATATCTCCAACTGACCAACAACTACTGATACTCACCCTAATTTTAATGCAATGTCACACTCTTCCTCACAGTCACCCTCCACAAATGCTGTCTTTCCATCCACTCAACACATTCCACTTCTCACACTCATAGGTCCTTTACTGCCCTCCTTGCAAGAGAAGAGAGCATAGAGCAGCAGAGAGGGATAGAGAACTTCAGGTGGCCATCCAACCACCTGCATACTCACAGCTGCAGATGAGAAGTCGCTGGAGATAATCTGAGTCTCTGCATGCCTGGCTATCTGTGAGGAAGAGGTGGGGATCTCCAAGCTACCTGGTGATAGAATTAACAATCACACAGCCACAGGGTATACAACACTCACTCATGATGTCTTGATGTTGGCAGCCACTCAAATATGATCATGTGCACAATGAGGACTTAAGACCTTCTTAAGTTTACAGTTCTAATTCATGTCTTGCATTTTTGACAATCCCTTCAAGTGTTCCACAGAAGGTGGTGTTGGAGGAGAACCAATAGTTCCCAGAGAGGTCACTCACTCTGAGGATGCATGACCACAACATGTCAGCTCAGATCCACAGAACTCTGTGGGACCACCAAGACTGGGAGTTGGGTTGTCATATGGTGCCTTACACATCATAAGTGAGGAGGGACAGATGGAGGCAGGGACAGCAATAGAGAGATCCCGTCAGAGGGTGTACGACATTTTTTACCATCAATAGTGGAAATTAAAAGGTCTTGAAAGACTTTAGGGGTAATTTTTCCTCTAAATTTAAGTGAGAGAATAGCAAAGAAAAGCAATCACAGAGAGTCCTGATCCCAACATAAAATGGGTGAAAGGAAACTAGAGAAAAAAACCTTGTTAAGGAGGGGATGAATGGAAAACAAAAAGCTCAACTCATATTTAAAATGGTATTTAGGTTAAAAAAAGAAATAGATTTGAAAGTATCAATTAGCTTATTCATCAACTGAAGTTTTAGTAGTTTGCACTCTTAGCATGGACTTTTACCCACAAGAAGCCTTTAGCAGTAATTTAGTTTGGAAGTTATCGTAGACCCCAGAATTTACTGCCCATTAAAATAGGACCAATTGATTCCATGCTCCCAAGTTTATCAAAGTTTAGCCTCAGGAGCACAAAATTCATAAAATAGACCCAATAGTTTTAAAAGATTCCAAATGCATGATTGGCCACAATAATGAAACAATGGTTATCTACAGGTATGTGTTTTACATAAAAACATAAAAATAATTTAAGGCAATATCTGTACTACGTCAAAAAAAATCTTATGAAACCTGATGGACTCTTGCCCCTGGGGTGGTCAACAGGGTCAGAATAGCTGGGACTCATGTCTCACACAGTCATCTCAAGGAAGCACATTTATCCTGGCCTCAAAACCTTGGGAGGATCTTGACTTTTGGTGATAGCATTAAACCTGCAAGGAGTGGCAGATGAACATGGAGTGGATCGCTCTAGACCTGTGTTTAAAGAATGCTTTCTGAGCACTGCAGTTGGAGTAATCACTGTGTGAAGCAATGCCATGCAGATGGTGGCCTGGATAGAGGAGTCCAGTGTATACTTGTGCACAGTGTTACACACAACACTGTAGTCCACAATACATGGTAATTACAGCTGTAGCAGAGATTCCAGTGCCAGAAGCCCACCCACAGATGCTCAGACAACTACCATAGAGGCCTTGAGTTCCAGCTTTGGCAAGCTGTAGGAAAGCCAAAAAGAACCTCATAGTGGGGTTTTATTGACCTTCATGTCTCCCATTGCATTGACCAGTGGCCATGGTGAGGGGGTGCTGCTCAATTATAAATCTAAACTTGATGGAATATATCACCTCAATGTTTTATGGACACAGCAGCCAGAAACCTGCTGGGCTCTTGCCCCTAGGGTGGTAGATAGGATCAGAATAGGTGGGACTCGTGTCTCACACAGTCATCAAGGGGAAGCACCAGACAAAAGAACGATTGCTGATGAAGCACATCACGTGTAGGTTTATGTAAAAAGCTGGTCGTACTGTAGTTGGATTGAGAAAATTTAAAACACTGCAGGTGGGGGCAGATTAGTGGAGAGCATGGCAGAAGTATAGACAGGGCCAGTAGTGCAATGGGCACTTTTTCATGTTAGGAAATCATGGTTAATGACAGGTAATCCATCCTCTTCTGCAGCATCCTCCAGCTGGCTCTTGCACCTGGCCTACATAATGATGCCTCTTTTGTGGGACTAAGTTGTGTAGACTGCCACAGTCCTTGGCACCTTAGCTGGAATGCAGAGCAGGATACCCTTAGCATCTGAATTGCTGAGTCAACATTCCAATGATGTGGTTTATGACCACTCTTGTAGCAGTCAACACCTC
The DNA here is from genome assembly GCF_964194155.1 of Cetorhinus maximus. Lineage (NCBI taxonomy): Eukaryota > Metazoa > Chordata > Chondrichthyes > Lamniformes > Cetorhinidae > Cetorhinus > Cetorhinus maximus. The sequence goes on along the minus strand of NC_135886.1, from coordinate 3,792,782 downwards.
ATCATTCCTGGGAGGTTAGAAATTACCTAATCTTGTTGCTTTTACTGTGTTTTGTTTGTAGGTTGTGTTTATTGTGTGTTTGTCGGGTGGAGAGGAGGTGCACACTCCAATATGTGCTGCAGCTCTGCTAATTTAGGTGTGGCTGTTTCTAACAGAACCTTTTATTCTTGTCATTTTTGTCCATGTAGTAGAACAATTGAAAATATTCTATTATTCTATCCAAATCTCATGGTATTTATTCCAGGTGCATATTTGTCCAAGAGCCTCATGTGATTAACTCAAGTGATTAACTCCACCACCAGCAATTTGTCAAGATGTGATCGCTAAATCTGCAAAATTTTTATCCCACCTTCATCCTCATCCTACCATGTCCTTCTTCACATCCTTTCCCCATTGGCCAGCATGCATTCATAAATCTGCTATTTTTATATATCAGTTCTGATGTATAGCTACTACATAGCTACTATAAGATAACATTAGAGTAGTCTGTCTGACTTCTTGTTGCTCCAACTGGGGAAGAACATAAGAACATAAGAAATAGGAGCAAGAGTAGGCCATTCAGCCCTTTGAGCCAGTTCTGCTATTCAATGAGATTATTGCTGCTCTTGTACTTCAATACTATTTTGATATAGGGAGTGACAAGGTATTGGAGGTGTTGGCAGGCTCAAAAGTGGACAAATCTCCAGGTCTGGATGATTTGTGTCCCAGACTGCTGAGGGAGGCAAGGGAGGAGATCGCAGGGGCTCTGACCCAAATTTTTAATTCCTCTCTGGCCATTGGGGAGGTGCCAGAGGACTGGAGAACAGCTAATGTGGTTCCGCTATTTAAGAAGGGTTGTAGAGATAAGCCAGGGAACTACAGACCAGTGATTCTCACGTCAGTGGTAGGGAAACTATTGGAGAAATTTCTGAAGGAGAGTATCTATCTCCACTTGGAGAGGCAAGGTTTGATCAGGGATAGTCAGCATGTCTTTGTCAGAGGGAGGTCATGCCCAACAAATTTGATTGAATTTTTTGAGGAGGTGACCAGGTGTGTAGATGAGGGTAGTGCAGTTGATGTAGTTTATATGGATTTCAGCAAAGCCTTTGACAAGTTCCCACATGGGAGACTTATAAAGAAGGCAAAGGCACATGGGATACAGGGTAATTTGGTTATTGGCTTAGTTGTAGGAGGCAGAGGGTGATGACAGAAGGATGCTTTAGTGACTGGAAGCCAGTGTCCAATGGCGTACCACAGGGATCTGCGCTAGGTCCCCTATTATTTGTCATTTATATAAATGACATAGATGACTATGTGCGGCGTAGGATTAGTAAGTTTGCGGATGACACAAAGATTGGCCGGGTGGTTAACAGTGAGGTTGAGTGTCTTGGGCTACAGGAAGATATAGATGGGATGGTCAAATGGGCAGATAAGTGGCAGATGGAATTTAACCCTGAAAAGTGTGAGGTGATACACTTTGGAAGGGGTAATTTGACAAGGAAGTCTTCAATGAACGGCATGGCACTAGGAAGTTCTGAAGAACAAAGGGACCTTGGTGTGTGTGTCCATAGACCTCTGAAGGGAGAGGGGCATGTTAGTGGGGTGGTGAAAAAGGCATATGGGACACTTGCCTTTATCAATTGAGGCATAGATTACAAAAGTAGGGAGGTCATGTTGGAGTTGTATAGAACCTTGGTGAGGCCACAGCTGGAGTACTGTGTGCAGTTCTGGTCGCCACATTATAGGAAGGATGTGATTGCACTGGAGAGGGTGCAGAGGAGATTCACCAGGATGTTGCCTGGGATGAAACATTTAAGTTATGAAGAGAGGTTGGATAGACTTGGGTTGCTTTCATTGGAGCAGAGAAGACCGAGGGGCGACCTGATCGAGGTGTACAAGATTATGAAGGGCATGGACAAGGTGGATAGGGAGCAGCTGTTCCCCTTTGTTGAAGGGTCAGTCACAAGGGGGCATAAGTTCGAGGTGAGGGGCAGGAGGTTTAGGGGGGGATGTGAGGAAAAACATTTTTACCCAGAGGGCGGTGACAGTCTGGAATGCACTGCCTGGGAGGGTGGGGGAGGAAGGTTGCCTCACATCCTTTAAAAAGTACCTGGATGATCACTTGGCACGTCATAACATTCAAGGCTATGGGCCAAGTACTGGTAAATGGGATTAGGTAGGTAGGTCACGTTTCTCACTTGTCGGTGCAGACTCGATGGGCCGAAGGGCCTCTTCTCCACTGTGATTCTGTGATTTTCCTGCACTATCTCCGTATCCCTTGACATCTTTAATATCTAGCAATTTATTAATCTCAGTCTTAAACATACTCAACGACTGATCCTCCACAGCCCTCTGGGACAGAGAGTTCAAAAGATTCACCACTCTCTGGGAGAAGAAAGTCCTCTTCATCTCAGTCCCTTGTTCTGAGACTGTGTCCTCTGGTTCTAACACCCCCGGTCATGGGGAAACATCCTTTCTGTGTCAACCCTGTCGAGTTCTGTAGGAATTTTGTACAGTTCAATGAGATCACCTCTCATTCTTCTAAGCGCCAGAGAACAATGGTCCATTTAATCATTCCTCATAGGACAAGCGCTCCAGGAAGTAATTTAGTGAACATTTGTTTCACTCCCTCTCTGGCAAGGATATATTTCCTTTGGTAAGAAGACCAAAACTGCACACAATACTTCAAGTGCGGTCTCACCAAGGCTCTATATGATTGCAGTGAGGCATCTTTATTCCTATAATCAAATCCTCTTGTAATAAAGGCCATTTGCCTTCTTAATTGTTTTCTGTACTGGCATTTTAGTTTTCCGTGACTCATGAACAAAGATATTCAAGTACCTTTGAAGTTCAACACTTCCCAGCAAATTTAGGAAATACTCTGTATTTCTGTATTTCCTACCAATGTGGATAATCTCATATTTCTCTACATTGTATTTCATCTGCCAAATGTTTGCCCACTTGCTAAGCTGCTCCAAATCTCTTTGAAACATCTTTGCATCCTCCTCCCCACTCACACTTCCACCTAGTTTTGTGTCATCTGCAAACTTGAAATCTCTTTTTTTGTATTCATTCTCGGGATGTGGGCTTCATTGACTGGGCCAACATTTATTTCCCATCCCTAGTTGCCCTTGAGAAGGTGGTGGTGAGCTGCCTTCTTGAACCACTACAGTCCATGTGATGTAGGTACACCCACAGTGCTGCTAAGAAGTGAGTTCCAGGATTTTGACCCAGCAACAGTGAAGGAATGGCGATATATTTCCAAGTCAGGATGGTGAGTGACTTGGAGGGGAACTTCCAGGTGGTGGTGTTCCCATTTATCTGCTGCCCTTGTCCTTCTAGATGGTAGCGGTTGTGGGTTTGGAAGGTACTGTCTAAGAAGCCTTGGTGAATTCCTGCAGTGCATCTTGTAGATGGTACACTCTGCGGCTACTGTGCATTGGTGATGGAGGGAGTGAATGTTTGTGGATGGGGTGCCAATCAATCGGACTGCTTTGTCCTGGATGGTGTCAAGCTTCTTGAGTGTTTTGGGAGCTGCACTCATCCAGGCAAGTGGAGAGTATTCCATCACGTTCCTGACTTGTGCCTTTAGGTGGTGGACAGGCTTTGGGGAGTCAGGAGGTGAGTTACTCATCGCAGGATTCCTGGCCTCTGACCTGCTCTTGTAGCCACAGTATTTATATGGCTAGTCCAGTTCAGTTTCTGCTCAATGGTAACCCCCAGGATGTTGACAATGGGGGATTCAGTGATGGTAATGCCATTGAACATCAAGGGGTGATGGCTGGATTCTCTCTTGTTTGAGATGGTCATTGCCTGATACTTGTGTGGCGCAAATGTTACTCGCCATGTGTCAGTCCAAGCCTGGACATTGTCCAGGTCCTGCTACATTTGGACATGGACTGCTTCAGTATCTGAGGAGTTGCGAATGGTGCTGAACATTGTGCAATCATCCCCACTTCTGACCTTAGGGTGGAAAGAAGGTCATTGATGAAGCAGCTGAAGGTGATTGGGCCTAGGACACTACCCTGAGAAACTCATGCAGTGATGTCCTGGAGCTGAGATGACTGACGTCTGACAACCACAGCCATCTTCCTTTGTGCTAGGTATGACTCCAACCAGCAGAGAGTTTTCCCTCTGATTCCCATTGACTCCAGTTTTGCTAGGGCTCCTTGATGCCACACTCTGTGAAATGCTGCCTTGATGTCAAGGGCAGTCAATCTTGCCTCACTTCAGGAGTTCAGCTCTTTTGTCCATGTTTGAACTAAGGCTGTAATGAGGTCAGGAGCTGAGTGGCCCTGGCAGAACCCAAACTGGGCGCCAGTGAGCAGGTTATTGCTAAGCGAGTGCCGCTTGATAGCACTGTTGATGACCCCTTCCATTACTTTACTGATGATTGAGAGTAGATTGATGGGGCAGTAGTTGGCTGGGTTGGATTTGTCCTGCTTTGTGTGTTCAGGACATACCTGGGCAATTTTCCGCACAGCCGGGTAGATGCCAATGTTGTAGCTGTACTGGAACAGTTTGACTAGGGTAGTGGCAAATTCTGGAGCACAAGTCTTCAGTACTATTGCTGGAATATTGTCAAGCCCCGTAGCTTTTGCAATATCCAATGCCTTCAGCCATTTCTTGATGTCACATGGAGTGAATCAAATTGGCTGAAGACTGGCATCTGTGATGTTGGGGACCTCCGGAGGAGGCCGAGATGGATCATCCACTCAGCGCTTCTGGCTGAAGATTGTAGCAAATGCATCAGCATTTAATTATTTAATCTCCACATCCTAATCATTGATAGATTGTGAATAGCTGGGGCTCAAACACTGATCCTTGTGGTACTCCACTAGTCACAGCCATTAATTCCTACTCTCTGTTTTCTGTCTATTAACCAGTTCTCAATCCAGGCAAGTATGTTACCCACAATCCCACGTGCTCTACCTTTGTTTATTAACCTTTTGTGTGGGACCTTATCAAAAGCTTTCTAAAAATCTGAATTATACCACATCCAACTGTTCCCTCTTATCTATTCTGCTAGTTACATCCTCAAAATACTCCAAAAGGTTTGTTAAACATGATTTCCCTTTTATAAATGATTATTGATTCTGCCCAATCCTACCATTATCACAGATTCCAGTCTTCAGCCAATGCAATTCATTCCACATGATATCAAGTAATGGCTAAAGGCACAGGATATTGCAAAGGCTACAGACCCTGACAATATTCTAGCCGTAGTACTGAAGACTTGTGTTCCAGAATTGGCCGTGCTCCTAGCCAAGCTGTCCCAGTATAGCTACCACACTGGCATCTACCAGATAATGTGGAAAATTACCCAGGTATGTCCTGTCCATAAAATGCAGGACAAATCCAACCCTGCCAGTTACAGCCCCATCAGTCTACTCCAAATCATTAGCAAAGCGATGGAAGGTGTTGTCGACATTGCTGTCAAGCGACACTTACACAGCAATAACATGTTCACTGTTGTTCAGTTTGGGTTCCACCAGGGCTACTTGGCTCCCAAACTCATTATAGTCTTGGTCCAAATGTGAACAAAAGAGCTAACCCAAGAGGTGAGCTAAAAAGGGACTGCCCTTGAGAACAAGGCAACATTTGGCTAAGTGTGTCATTAAGGAGCCCCAGCAAAATTGGAGTCAATGGGAATCAGGGGGAAAACTCTATGCTGGTTGGAGTCAAACCTAGTACAAAAGAAAATAGTTGTTGTTGGAGGTCAATCATCTTAGTCCCAGGAATCACTGCAGGAGTTCCTCAGGCTAATATCCTCGGCCCAACCATCTTCAGCTGTTTCATCAATGACCTTCCTTCCATCATAAGGTCTGAAATGGGGATGTTCGCTGATGATTGCACAATGTTCAGCACAATTTGCATCTCCTCAGATACTGAAGCAGTCCATGCCCTTAAGCAGCAAGACCTGGACAATATTCAAGATTGGCCTGATAAGTAATATTTGCACCATGAAAGTGCCAAGCAATGAGTAAGACCATAAGACATAGGAGCAGAAATTAGGCCATTCGGCCGATCGAGTCTGCTCCGCCATTCAATCATGGCTGATAAGTTTCTCAACCCTATTCTCCCGCCTTCTCCCCATAACCTTTGATCCCCTTACCAATCAAGAACCTATCTATCTCGGTCTTAAATACACTCAATGACCTGGCCTCGGGTCCTAGTCTCTCCTACTAATGGAAACATCTTCCCCACGTCCACTCTATCCAGGCCTTTCAGTATTCTGTAAGTTTCAATCAGATCCCCCCTCATCCTTCTAAACTCCATCGAGTATAGACCCAGAGTCCTCAAACGTTCCTCATACGTTAAGCCTTTCATTCCTGGGAGAATTCTTGTGAACCTCCTCTGGACCCTCTCCAGGGCCAGAACATCCTTCCTGAGATACAGGGCCCAAAATTGCTCACAATATTCTAAATGTGGTCTGACCAGAGCCTTATAAAGCCTCAGCAGCACATCCCTGCTTTTATATTCTAGTCCTCTTGAAATAAATGCCAACATTGCATTTGCCTTCCTAACTACCGACTCAACCTGCAAGTTAACCTTAAGGGAATCCTGGACTAGGACTCCCAAGTCCCTTTGCACTCCAGATTTCTGAATTCTCTCCCCATTTGGAAAATAGTCTATGCCTCTATTCTTCCTACCAAAGTGCATGACCTCACACTTCCCCACGTTGTATTCCATCTGCCACTTCTTTGCCCATTCTCCTAACCTGTCCAAATCCTTCTGCAGCCTCCCCACCTCCTCAATACTACCTGTCCCTCCACCTATCTTTGTATCATCTGCAAACTTAGCCAGAATGCCCTCAGTTCCTTCATCTAGATCATTAATGTATAAAGTGAAAAGTTGTGGTCCCAACACTGACCCCTGCAGAACTCCACTAGTCACCGGCCGCCATCCTGAGAAGGACCCCCTTATCCCCACTCTCTGCCTCCTGCCAGACAGCCAATCTTCTATCCATGCTAGTACCTTGCCTCTAACACCATGGGCTCTTATCTTACTGAGCAGCCTCCTATGTGGCACCTTGTCAAAGTCCTTCTGGAAGTCCAAGTAGATAACATCCATTGGCTCTCCTTTGTCTAACCTACTCGTTACCTCCTCAAAGAAATCTAGCAGATTTGTCAGGCATGACCTCCCCTTGATGAAACGATGCTGACTTTGCCCTATTTTACCATGCAGTTCCAAGTATTCTGAAATCTCATCCTTAATAATGGACTCTAAAATCTTACCACCAACCGAGGTCAGGCTAATCAGCCTGTAATTTCCCGTCTTTTGCCTCACTCCCTTCTTAAACAGGGGGGTTACATTAGCGATTTTCCAGTCCTCTGGGACCCTCCCTGACTCGAGTGATTCCTGAAAGATCACCACTAACGCCTCCACTATCTCTTCAGCTATCTCCTTCAGAACTCTGGGATGTAATCCATCTGGTCCAGGTGATTTATCCACCTTCAGACCTTTAAGTTTTCCTAGCACCTTCTCCTTGGTAATGGCCACCATACTCACCTCTGTCCCCCGACTCTCTTGAACTTTGGGGATGTTACTCGTGTCTTCCGCCGTGAAGACTGAAGCAAAGTACCTATTCAGTTCCTCCGCCATTTCTTTGTTCCCCACTACTACTTCTCCAGCGTCATTTTCCAGCGGCCCAATGTCCACTTTTGCCTCTCTCTTACCCTTTATATATCTAAAAAAACTCTTGCAATCTTCTTTTATATTACTGGCTAGTTTACCCTCTTATTTAATCTTCTCCCTCCTTATTTCTTTTTTAGTTGTCCTCTGTTGGTCTTTGTAGGCTTCCCAATCCCCTGGTTTCCCACTGCTCTTCGCCGCATTGTATGCTTTCTCTTTAGCTTTTATGCTGTCCCTGACTTCTCTTGTCAGCCATGGTTGCCTCGTCCTCCCTTTAGTATGCTTCTTCTTCCTAGGGATGAATTTTTGCTGTGTCTCCCAAATTACTCCCAGAACTCCTGCCATTGCTGTTCCACTGTCTTTCCTGCTAGGCTCATCTCCCAGTCAATTCTGGCCAGCTCCTCCCTCATGCCTCTGTAGTTACCTTTATTCAACTGTAATACCATTACATCTGATTCCAGCTTTTTCCTCTCAAATTGCAGGATAAATTCTATCATATTATGGTCACTTCCTCCTAAGGGTCCCTTCACCTTAATCTCCCTTATCAAATCTGCCTCATTACACATCACTAAATCTAGAATTGCCTGTTCCCTAGTGGGCTCCACCACAAGCTGCTCCAAAAAGCCATCTCGTAGACATTCCACAAATTTATTTTCTTGGGATCCACTACCAACCTGATTTTTCCAGTCTACCTGCATATTGAAATCCCCCATGATCACTGTAACCTTGCCTTTCTTACACACCTTTTCTATCTCCTGGTGTATCTTGTGCCCCACATCCTGACTACTGTTCGGAGGCCTGTACATAACTCCCATTATGGTTTTTTTACCTTTGCGGTTCCTCAACTCTACCCACACAGATTCTACATCATCTGACCCTACGTCATTTCTTGCTATCGATTTAATTTCATTTGTTACTAACAAAGCAACCCCACCCCCTCTGCTAACCTGCCTATCTTTTCGATAGGATGTATATCCTTGGGTATTTAGCTCCCAGTCCTGATCCCCTTGCAGCCATGTCTCTGTGATGCTCACCACATCATACCTGCCAATTTCATTCTGCGCCACAAGCTCATTTACCTTATTTCGTCTACTGCGTGCATTCAGATACAACACCTTCAGTCCTGTATTTCCCATCCCCCTTCTCATTATTTTCCCTTTATCTGATGTGCTTGAAGTTAGATTCCTAGCCCTTTCCAACACTCTGTCCTATTTTGTGTTCTGGAGACTTTAATAGCCTCTCCTGGGCTCTCCTTTCTTTTCAGTTTTTTCATAATTTTCCATGAAGTTGAATCCACCCCCCCACACGCTAACCTGCTGCTTTGTTTCCCATTAGTCATACTTCTTGGAGTTTTACCCTTCCCCCCCACTTTCTAGTTTAAAGTCCTGTTGACCAGGTCAAGCCGGTCAGAGATGTCCCTCACCCTGGCACCAGGCAGGCAACATACCATGCGGGACTCTCGATCCTGCTTACAAAGGAAGCTATCAATTCCCCTAATTATAGAATCCCCTACAACTACCACTTGTCTTTTTGCTCTCACCTCTTGAATGGCCTCCTGTGCCACGGTGCCGTGGTCAGCTGGCTTATCCTCCCTACAGCCCTGTTCCTCATCCACACAGGGAGCAAGTACCTCGTAACTGTTGGACAAGGTCAAGAGCTGAGGCTCCTCTGTTCCTGAACACAGGATCCCTCTACCTGCCTCACTTGCAGTCACACCCTGCTGACCCTGACCACTGACCGGACTTGAGGTACTTAATCTACCGGGTGTGACAGCCTCCTGAAACAAAGCGTCCAGGTAACTCTCCCCCTCCCGGATGTGCTGCAGCATCCGGAGCTCGGACTCCAGCTCATCAATTCTGAGCTGGAGTTCCTCCAGCAACCAACACTTGCAGCAGATGTGGTCGCTGCGGCTCACAATGGGATCTGCCAGCTCCCACATCATACAGCTACAGCATATCACCTGCCCAGCCATCTCTACTTAGTTAATTAATTTATTAATTAGCTTTGCAGTGTTTTTTTTCAAATTTGGTGCAGATTTCCTACCAACCAATCAGGTCACAGCTTTCCTGTGACATCACTTTTTTAGTTTTGGCTTCAGTTACTCTGTGCCCCGAGGTCACCGCTCCGGTGCTCCTCCCTCCGAGCCTGCTCCCTGGAGACAAGGCCGCGAATCCCCGAGGTAAGCTAGATTTATACTCACTGCTTCGGTACTCCTCCCTCCGAGTCTACTCCCTGGAGACAAGGCCACGAATCCCCGAGGTAAGCTAGATTTATACTCACCGCTCCGGTGCTCCTCCCTCCGAGTCTGCTCCCTGGAGACAAGGCCACAAATCCCCGAGGTAAGCTAGATTTTATACTCACTGCTCCGGTGCTCCCTCTTCCGAGTCTGATCCCTGGAGAGTAACTAACCACTTAACTCTCCTGAGCCTGTCCACCATCTACAAGGCACAAGCCAGGAGTGTGAAATAATATTCTCCACCTACCTGAATGAATGCAGCTCCGACAATGCTCAAGAAGCTCAACATCATCCAGGACAGAGTAACCAAGTTGATTGGCACCCCATCCATGATTTTAAACACTCACTGCCTCCACCACCTGGTTCCAGTGGTGAGGAAATTCAGTTACTTAGGTAGACTGGAGAAGCTGGGACTGTTCCCCTTGGAGAAGAGAAAGTTGAGAAGAGATAGAGGTGTTCAAAATCATGAGGGGTCTGGACAGGGTAGATAGGGAAAAATCGTTTCATTGGTGGAAGAATCAACAACAGACACCAACTTAAGATGATTGTCAACAGAAGCAATGGCAGCATGAGGAAAACTTTTTTATACAGCTGGTGGTTGGGATCTGGAATGTACTGTCTGAGAGAATAAGGCCATAAGACATAGGAGCTGAAGTAGGCCATTCGGCCCATTGAGTCTGCTCCACCATTCAATGAGATCATGGCTGATCTGATAATCCTCAGCTCCACTTTCCTGCCTTTTCTCCATAACCCTTGATTCCCTTACTGATTAAAAATCTGTCTATCTCAGTCTTGAACATACTTAATGACCCAGCCTCTACAGCCCTCTCCAGTAAAGAATCCCACAGATTAACTACCCTGAGAGAAGAGATTCCTCCTCATCTTTGTCTTAATTAGGCGACCCCTTACTCTGAGATTATGCCTTCTGGTCCTAGATTCTCCCACAAGGGGAAACAACCTCTCAGCATCTACCCTGTCAAGCCCTCTAAGAATCTTATATGTTTCAGTCAGGCTGCCTCTCATTCTTCTAAACTCCAATGAGTACAGGCCCAAATTACTCAACCTCTCCTCATTAGAAAATCCCTCCATACCCGGGATCAAACCAGTGAACCTTCTCTGGACAGCTCTGATGCCAGTATATGTTTCCTTAGATAAAGTGACCAAATATGTTCACAGTATTCTAGATGCGGTCTAACTAGTGCCTTGTATAGTTTTAGCAAGACTTCCCTATTTTTACGCTCCATTCCCTTTGAAATAAAGGCCAACGTTCCATTTGCCTTCCCTATTACCTGCTGAACTTGTATGCTAACTTTTTGTGATTTATGCACGAGGACCCCCAAATCCTTCTAAACTACAGTCTTCTGCAGTCTTTCTGCAGCTGAATAATATTCAGTTCCTCTATTCTTCCTGCCAAAGTGCATAATCTCACATTATATTCCATCTGCCAAGTTTTTGCCCATTCACTTAACCTGTCTATATCCCTCTGTAGACTCCTTGTGTCATCCTCACCACTTGCCTTCCCATCTATTTTTGTGTCATCTGCAAACGTGGTGATAGTACATTCACTTCCCTCATCCAAGTCATTAATATATATTGTAAATAATTGTGGCCCAAGCAATGATCCCTGTGCTCTCCACTAGTTACAGGTTGCCATCCTGAAAATGCCCCCTTATCCCAACTCTCTGTCTTTTATTAGTAAGCCAACCCTCTATCCATACTAATATACTACCCCCAACACCATGGGCTCTTATCTTATTAAGTAACCTTTTGTGCGATACCTTTTCGAATGCCTTTTGGAAATCCAAATATATTACATCTACTGGTTCCCCTTTATCTATCCTGCTTGTCACCTCCTCAAAGAATTCAAATAAATTTGTCAGGCCTGATTTCCCCTTTGGTGGAGGCAGATTTAATCATGGCTTTCAAAAGAGAATTGGATCATTATCTGAAGAGAAAAAAATTTGCAGGACTACTGGGAAAAGGCGAGGGAATGGCACTAGGTGAATGCTCTAACAGAGAATTGGCACAGACACGACAGGCTGAATGGCCTCTTTCTGTGCTGTAATCATTCTATGAGGGGGTAAATGTAAAGTGAAAAATCAGGCCACTCAAACCTTCTGAACAGTTTATCACAACATATTACACGTTTACATGTATCATGACTTACTGTAATCTTCCAGTGGTCTGAAGCCATACTAGGGCAGTGGATAGGGTTTTAACTAAAAGAGACAGGGGAAGGGTTCAGGTGATGGGAGATTTATAAATCTAAAGACAAAAGTCCAGACAATAGAATGGTGTAGCAATTATAAAGACAAGCAGTGAGATAGTAAGGGATAGAGAGTTTAACAGTATTAGGGCATCAGCGAATAAAGTCCATGCAAATAAAGTAGTTAAAAGAATTAAAGGCTTTTTACCTGAATGTATGAAGAACTTGTGAAAGATGGATGAACCAGTGGCACCAATAGAGATAAATGGTTTAGATCTAATTGCTGCTACCCTGCTATGGACCAGAATTTTCAGGATGGCGGGGGCTCAGCTCTGAGTGTTGATTGGCAGAAGGAGGGACTTCCACCTGTCACCGGGAGGAAGTTCTGCCTTGGAAAGCTGCTGGCCAATCAGATTGGCCGACAGCTCTCCGGTCATTCCAGGAACAGTGCTGCAGTGGCCGGAAGAGGCATTGCAGCTTGCTGCCTGGAACTAAGTGCTGGGAACCAGAGAAGAGGTAAGTGGCAGGGGTCAGGGGGGCAGGGGGAGGTGGCGGTGTTGGGGAGGTTGGTAGGGAAGGCGTGTGAGGGTTGTAAGGAGTTCGATCAGGGTCTCGGGGGATAGGTCGGTGGGTAGGGAGGTCCAGACCCCACCGGGCCCTAAGGGGAGAGCGCCCCCAGTCAGAAGGGGGCTTCTGATGGCCACTTAAGGGCCTTTATTGGGGCAAGGGTGGGCTTCCCACCCGAGGCCCTGCCCACCCCAGCGTAAAGTCATGACCATGTCATGGTGGGCGGGATTTCAGAGGGAATCCTGTCCATGTAATTTACACTCCCACCCCTCGTCTCAGAACCCACCAGGGGGTGGGCAGTGTAAAATTCTGGCCATGGTTACAAGGTGACCAAGATTGGGAAATAACTATTGCAGGTTACATTACATTTCAAAAAGATGGAGAGAATGGAAAAGGAGGAGAAGTAGCCATGATAGTAAAGGGAAACATAAGGACAGTAGAAAGGATCTTGGCTCAGAAGGCCAGAAAGTAGAATCAGTGTGGGTGGAGATTAGGAATAGCAAGGGGCAAAGAAAGCTGGAGGGACTAGTTTATAGGCCCCCTAACAGTAGTTATACCATTAGGCAGAGCATTAAGCATGAAATAATTGGGGCTTGTAACAAAAACAATGTAATTATTGTGGGGGGGCTTTAATCTTCATAGAGAACCAATCAAATTGGCAAAGGTGATCTGGAAGATAAGTTTGTAGAATGCTTCAGTAACAATTCCCTGGAACAACTAGGGACAAAACTATTTTAGATCTAGTATTGTGCAATGAGGCAGAGTTGATTAATAATCTTGTAGTAAAAGATTCACTGGGAAAAATTGATCCTAATACAGTTGAATTCCATATTACGTTTGAAAGTGGCCTACTCCAGTCCTGAAAAAGAATCTTAAACCTAAAACCAATTCCATAGGCAAGAGGGGAGAACTGGCTAAGGTTGATTGGGTAAATTGTCTAAAAATTTAGGCTGAATTTTACGGCACTCCTGCTGGGGTATTTGAAGGGTTCGTAAAATAAAAAGAATGGCATGCTCACTGCCATGTGAGCGTAAATTACATGGACAGGATTCCCTCTGGAATGGTCATGACTTTACGCAGGGCCACCCTTGCCCCAATTAAGGCCCTTAAGTGGCCATCAGAAGCCCCCTTCTGACTGTGGGGGGTCGCTCTCCCCTTAGGGTCCGGTGACGTCTGGACCTCCCTCTCCCCCGACCATTCCCACCCACCTTCAGCCTGTCTCCCATATTAGGGTGGGTGGATAAGGCACCAGACAGCCTGCCCACCCTTGGGCCTATCGAAGCCCTTAAGTGGTCAATTAATTGCCACTTAGGGGCCTCATTCCTCCCCTGTCACTATAATACTTGTGGCAGGAGAAGGCAGAAGCTGGGAGGATGCACTTTGTCCCTATATTAAGAATAAGGAGCTCACTATATACGAAACTTATTTTCTATCTCCCTGTGATATGGTACATTAGCACAGAACACTGCTTTACTGCTGCCAGTCAGGAACATTGAGGGCAATTTTAACCTAACTTGCCTTTCAGTAAGATGATTGGTTGCCACACCTCTACTGAAGCCAATAAGACTAATATTGGGTGTGGTGTAAAACTAGCGTTCCATCCAATCCTGTGGATTTCCTACCTAATGGGAGTCAGATTAAAATAATCCCAGTGAAGCATTGTGCGAAATTCAAAGTTACTGGTAATCAGAAACGTTTAGTGCCACAGTTTGCATTACTGTCAAAAAATACAGTGTAAAATCGATCCAATTTGGGACCTTCTTGGGTTATAATAGAAAAAAGTGGAACTATTAAATTGTCCTGCCAATTTAAAAATCCACATACAGGATCATAAGTGTTTCTCTGTTCACACACAATCATTTGATTTGTGTTTTCCCATCATTCACATGTTGCACTCACAGCGATCCAACTTTCTAAAGAGGAACAGATTAATTCTGGACACCAAATGGATCTTGAAGTCACTAAATCTGTGGGTCGATTGCTTCACTTTAAGTATCTGTTTTGATAGATGTTGGTCTGATAAAAGGGTGTGTTGACTGTAAACCTATTTCAAGCTCAGCATGTTTAAAGGTTGGGGCCATCTTATTATGAAATATAGCCACAAATTTTATCAATTAAGATCGGTAATCTTAACTATTCTTGGCAACTCAAAACCACCAATTTAAGCATTGTAGTATGATCTTGAAAAGTCTTTGATTATTAAAACTATATTCCAATTGTTTGCTTTCTTGTGTGAGGCTCTCTGTATTCAATTGAAAACGGAATCCTGGGCAGTGCTGTTCTCTTGGGTTCCACCCTTGTTGCCATCCTGATTCATTGGAAGTGAATGCGTGTGGAAGAAATTGGACTTGTTCATCCACGTTTTTTCTCCTTTCTTCAGGGGATCTGTTCTGTATTATTTCTGCTCTCTTGGGAATGACTGCAATGGAAGTCAGGAACTTGTTTGTAAAGAGTCTCTGAATCTGTTACTAATCTGTTTGTCCGCAGGGCTTGAGAAATCTTAATTGGAAAAAAAGTCATCAAAGCAATTCATGATTGCTAGGAAACAACTTATTAAAAATGATAATAATTTGGTGCTGGTTTCAAAGCTTAGGGTTTTCATTTTCTTTTATGTGACAGTCTATTATATTCTTTTTGCGGCCTGCCAAGAAAATACTATCACTGATCTTAATCAAACTGACACCAAAGTTGGAGAGTTAAATAATAGTAAAACTATTGATGAAAAACACAAAAATAATATAACGCAATACATTTTGAAATGACGTTGATAGTGATATGTTAACACTTGAGGCTTTGTCAACTGTGGGAAAGGCTCCATTCGCTACTACTCAAAACAAGTTAGTCAGTTTAATCACACACTCATGGTTGCCCATTTGCCAACTGTCACTGACTGACTTTTCTTTATTGTTATATTAATATTACACCAGTGTCAAAATGTCTGGCACCATTCTTTATGGCAGATACCCAGACAGTTCCATCTTTGGCTAAAGTTTCTCACAGTTATGGATGAACTATGAACGTCACATTCCTTAAATCGTTGCTTCTTCAGCTTCTCCTTGAAGCATTTCCTCTGAGCCCCCATAACCCTTTCGCCTAGTAACTGGCTGCCGAATATGGTGTTTGCCTGATGCGTAGACACAGCATAGCTCACCAGAGTTGCATTTGTATAATCATTACTTCTGTGCTGACCATGTTAATGAACACTTTACTGCTTGTTTCCCTGTATTGTCACTTAGTTTTCTTGAGATGTCATACATACTTTGGTGACATCTTCCTGACTGCTCCACTTGTCAATGTTAAAGAGTTCAGTGTTCTTATTGTACAAAGTGAGCGCGACAGCACTGCTTACCTGTAGCTTTGTTTTAACCTCAGACTGTGTTGGTCCTAAGGACAGATGGTTGCATACAGTGTGGTTTCTTTCACCTGATTGAATACACTGTTTAACAATGTAGAACTATCCGTGGCACCTAGCATTGTGTTCTGTATGATGATCTCGGGTTTATCCTAAGGTTGACCTGAGGTAAAATGTTACACATTTTTGGTCTTAGTTAATTTTGGTCAAGAGTGACACAAGACGAACTCAGTAAATTGATTTATGAAAGACTCCCCATTCTGAGTGAAAATAGTACACTCAACAAAAAATAGCAGCTTAACCTGCTGAGATTGAAAATCCTGCCATCGGAAAGGAATTGTCTGAAACTGTCTTTACTCACATCAATAACAACTTGCATTTAAAAAGTGCTTTTAATATTCTATGGTTAAGAAGGAAAGCAGTAGGACAGATGAACAAAGTCTTAGTCAAAGAGGTGGGTTTTAACGATGACCCAGGAGGAGGAGTAGAAGGTGAAAGGACAGAGAGATGTAGGAAGGTAATCCCAGATCATGATGCCTAGCCAGTTGAAGGCAGAGCTGCCGGTAGTGGACAAATAGAGAACACAGTCAGAAGAACTGTGAGTTTGGGGGGTGGTGAGGAAGGGTTTTATTGGTGGAGGACAGTTCCGAAACAGGTGGCCAAGAGGGGGATTTAAACGTTGTCTAGAATTGCTGGGATAAGCAGAAAAGGTTGGAATGAGTATGCTTCACGCCACCATCCATTACCGTCAATAATTTCCATACCCATCATGCCATTGTGGAGTTGCTTGATTATATTATTATAAAGAATTTACAGCACAGAAACAGACCATTTGGCCCACCTGCTCTATGCCAGCATTTAAACTTCACACAAACATTCTCACCTCCCCCCCACCCCCAACCCCACTCTTCATCTTATCCTGTTGTATATCCTTCTATTCCTTTCTCCATAATATGCTTATCTAGCTTCCCCTTAAATGTATTTACACCATTCACCTGAATAAACCTTGTAGTAGAGAGTTCCACATTCTAACCCCTCTTTAGATAAAATAGCACAAAGTACATAAAATATACAATGCTTCATAGGCTCAGGATTTTGTTACTGAATTTTCTTAATTTGGAAAAATGAGTGGGAAACTGGGAAATACAGTTCTGATCTTTTGGAGAGGTCCAAGGTTGTTCAGTATCTTCTCTGTTCAAAGATCCCCTGACCACATCCATGTATAAGGACACTTAATATTCCAGATCCTTCTTCTGCACTGCCCTTGCTGATACCATTTGCAAGTGGTGAATATTGCACTGCAATTTAGATTTGAAATCATCAGCAAAGTTTACAAAATGACTCGTAAATAATTTAGACTGAGAACCCAGTGATGGAAGAAACGTGTTTTGGTTATTACCTCAGTTGGATGTTTTTTTTTTACCTTTTTTTGTTTTTTAAATGGTGATGATGAACAAGGCTTTGCCATTCCGTGGAATGGATTTGTTCTCAGTTCAGCTATAGCAGCCTTGATGCAAACAACATTCCACTGTGCTTATCCAGTCCGGCGGGTATCAAGTGGAGCCCTTGTGGATTATTGCTTTTCATATATTGTATGGGAGCAGGGGTACATAAGAACACGAGAATTAGGAGCAGGAGCAGACCATTCGGCCCATCCAACCTACGCTGCCATTGGATAAGATCTTCTGATTGTGGCCTGAACTCCACTTCCCCGTCCATCGATCTCAGTCCTGAAGGCTTCAATTGTCCCCAGCATCCGCAGCCTTCTGGGAGAAATGCTTTGTGCACTCTCCTGAGAAATGTTAAAACAACAATACAAGTAACTTGCAGAGGGCATGGCTGCTTGGGAAACAGAATGGATGAGATGGAATTTACAACTTGACTCGAAATCTTCTGTTTGGGATGATGCTGTTCTACTTTTGGGCCTCCTCTCCTTGTGCGTGTTGTTCCTATTCTGCATAGGACACCTTGCACTAGGACAGCATTCTGCCCAGCAATTGGGGTGAGAACACAGGAAATTAGCAAAGCTGGACCTAGTAGACTTAGACAAAATGACAAGTAGGAGCCATGTTAGTGAGAAATATGGAATTGGGAAAATAAATCCTCCCCGCTTTATTTTAGGCATGGCTACATGCGATAAGACAGTGAATAGGAAATCAGAACCATTGCTAGGAAACTGCTGTACTATTGCGGAATGAACAAAATATGTTGCCCAACCAGAGCCTCTAAATGCTCAAGAGCTGCACCCTAGATATTTACAGAACACAGTGTAACAAGTAGCTATCACTCATAGTATTAAAACAGTGAAAGAAGATTGCCTTTAGTCAATTTGTATTACTGAAAGATTTTCACTGATAACCATTTCCAGCAGTATTTGGAACTATTTTGAACATTTTACCAGAAACAGTGAAAAGAATCTTCCTGCTATGTTTGCAATGTTGCTGACGCTTGATCAGATAGTTATCCCCTGATATTCTTGAATGGTATAAGTAGGGGTTAATTTGGAAGTTGTGTTTCGCAATCTATTTTTTCCAATAGTTTTATGGGAGTTAGAGAGTTTGGGTCAGTTGTAGGCTAATTGATAGAGATTGATTGTTCTCATTAATCATCAAGCCCATTGTCACGCTATCTCATTCTATTACAGGAGCAGCATTGTGGTAATGTTACTGGACTAGTAATCCAGAGATAAAAGCAAAGAACTGCGGATGCTGGAAATCCAAAACAAAAACAAAAACAGAAATACCTGGAAAAACTCAGCAGGTCTGGCAGCATCGGCGGAGAAGAGCACAGTTGACGTTTCGAGTCCTCATGACCCTTCAACAGAACTAAGTAAAAATAGGAAAGGGGTGAAATATAAGCTGGTTTAAGGGTGGGGGGGGTTGGGACAAGAAGAGCTAGGTAAAGGGCCAGTGATAGGTGGAGATAACCAAAAGATGTCACAGACAAAAAGACAAAGAGGTGTTGAAGGTGGTGATATTATCTAAAGGAATGTGCTAATTAAGGGTAGAAAGCAGGACAAACAAGGTACAGATAGACCTAGTGGGGGTGGGGTGGGGTGAAGGAATCGAAAAAGGCTAAAAGGTGGAGATAAAACAATGGATGGAAATACATTTAAAAATAATGGAAATACGTGGGAAAAGAAAAATCTATATAAATTATTGGAAAGAACAAAAAGGAGGGGAAAAAAACGGAAAGGGGGTGGGGATGGAGGAGAGAGTTCATGATCTAAAATTGTTGAACTCAATATTCAGTCCGGAAGGCTGTTAGTTCTGTTGAAGGGTCATGAGGACTCGAAACGTCAACTGTGCTCTTCTCCACCGATGCTGCCAGACCTGCTGAGTTTTTCCAGGTATTTCTGTTTTTGTTTTTGTAGTAATCCAGAGGCCTGGCCTAATGCTCCAGAGACATAGGCCTGAATTTCACACTGCCCCGCCGGCTGGTTTTAAGGGTGGGGGGGGGGGGGGGGGGGGGTTGGGGGCGCAGGGGCGGGAGCATGAAATTGAAGGAACCGGATTCCCTCTGGGTCCCAGTCCAGCCCCAACATCATAGTAATTATTGGCCACTTAAGGGCCGTTTCCTGCCCAGCCTCAATTCTTAGGGAGGAATTACTTGGCGTGGGGGAGGCCTGAAAATGAACCGGGTTATATCTCGGGTGGGAAGGGGGGAGGGGCGCCTTCTGACTTTAGGCCCACCTCCCCCTGCCTCCCTTTAAGGCCTCCAGTGGCCGCTGGAACTCTCTCCCCCGCCCAGCCTCTCCTCCAACACCCTGATCGCCTGCTTTGCACTCACCCCGTCCTTAGGCCTTCATTACCCTCCCCATCCTGGGCTCCCATAAACTTACCTTGTCGTCCATTCCTGGAACTTAGGCTCAGGCTAATCTTCCTGAAGTTCCTCTTCTGTCCACTGCGGCTCTTGTCGCTCCAGCGAGGAGAGAGCTGCCGGTCTAATATAAGGCGGGACTTCCTCCCGAGTGAGGGGCAGAAGTCCTACCTGCAGCCAAGGGACACTCATTTGAGCGGGAAATGGCTGCGGGACAGTCAGAGTCAGTGGGGATGTGCTCCTCGCTAACATTTCGGATGGCGGGAACCTATTTAGGCCATAGGTTCAAATGCCGCCACAGCAGCTGTTGGATGTTACGTTCAATTAATTAATAAATCTGGAGTAAATGGTGACCATGAAACTACCTGATTGTTGTAAAAACTCTATCTGCTTCTCCAATGTCCTTAAGGGAAGTGAATTTGCTGTCCTGAACTGCTCTGGCCTACATGTGACTCTAGATCCACAGCAATGTGGTTGACTCTTAACTAGCAAACTACTAAAGAAAAGTTGAATAATAATAAAACCTGATGGGCAACCAGCATTGACTTAGGTACCAGAAACAACTGCACACCCAGTCCACTCTTCAAAGTCCTCCTCTGAGGATATGTGTCACAGACTAATCAAGCAACAGCCTGACATAATCAAACTCACTGAATCATACTGTACAGCCAATATCTGAGATTCCTCCATCACCATCCCTGGGCATGCCCAGCCCCATCAGCAGGACAGATCCAGCAAAGTTGGCAGCAGAGTGGTATATAGTCATGAGGGAGTCACCCTAGGAGTTCTCAAAATTTACAAAGTTGAAGTGTCATGGAAACAGGTCAAACATGGACATGAAAACCACTTGCTGATTATTACCTATCACCCTCGCTTGGCTGATGAATTAGTACTACTCCATGTTGAACACCACTTGGAAAAAACACTGAGGGTAAAAAGGATGCAGATTGTGATTGGGGACTTCCATAGCACCAGGAGTGGCTCAGTAGCACCAAAACCGGCCAAGCTGACTGAGTCTGTCAGATTGGACCTGTGGCCGTTGGTAAGAGAACCAACAAGAGAACCAACTGACCTACTTGACCTCATCCTCATCAATCTACCAGTCACAGATATATATGTCCTTGACAGTATTAGTAAGACTGACCCACACCCCAATCTTCGAGGACATGCACCTTGCCAATACAATATTGACAGCTCAGCTCTGGCTAGCTTCATTGAGACCTCCTGTTTGGGACAGGAAGCTCATTTATCCTATTTAAATGAGATCCCGCTGTCAAAATGGAGGCAACCTCTTCAACCCGGTGCATTCTACCTACCAACTGCTGGAAGGTTAAAAATTACCCCATCATTCTTGTGGTGTATTACATGTCTGTAATGATGGTTTGCTCAATTCAATCATGTTACTACTTTTGCATAAACCTCTAGGAGTGATCGACCTTATATCATAAGACCACAAGACATAGGAGCAGAAATAGGCCATTTGGCCCATCAAGTCTGCTCTGCCATTCAATGAGATCATGGCTGACCTGATAATCCTCAACTCCATTTTCCTGCCTTTTCCCCATAACCCTTGATTCCCTTACTGATTAAAAATCTGTCTATCTCAGCCTTGAATATAACTAAAGACCCAGCCTCTACAGCCCTCTCTGGTAAAGAATCCCACAGGTTAACCACCCTATGAGAGAAGAAATTCCTCCCCATCTCTGTTTTAAATGGGCAGCCCCTTTACTCTGAGATTATGCCCTCTGGTCCTAAACTGTCCCACAAGGGGAAACAACCTCTCAGCATCTACCATGTTAAGCCCCCTAAGGATCTCATATGTTCCAATAGGTCACCTCTCATTCTTCTAAACTTCAATGAGTACAGACCTTCTTAACAATTTGTGCTTAGTCAGGCCACGCTAAAGCTTTACGTGACTATGATCACACTTATACTAGGTTGTTCTGTATGAATAGTTTTACAATAAATAATGACTCATCTAGTAAAACAAAAAAGTTTTCTTAAGGTTGACGTGAAGTAAGATCCTATTCCATTAACAAGTATTGTGTGTATCTGTTGTGATAATTATTGCTGCTGCAGTGGAAGCTTCGAATCAGATTTTATTTTAGAAGCAAAGTTGACAAAGGAGCTCAGGAGAGAACTGCAAACATGTGCCATACAAAATGACGAGGAAGTACTGATTGAGGTAATGACCAGTCATGCTTTCTGACTAAACACAAAGGAAAAGCTTGCTGTTGAGTTCTTCGATCTTTCTTTGATTGTCCACATGTTGATGTTGGGGGTCTCCAAGCTGTGGGGTTTGGACTGAGCTTCTTGATGAATTTAATTTAATTCTCTTCTTCATTTCACAGGAATGGCAGCTGTCTTTAAATATGACCAAGTGGGATGAAGAACTACGTTTATGGCACCCCAAACTCTGAGAAGTGGATCGTGCAACTTGCAAATATTATTTTTATCAAAGTCTACCAAGTTGTATTGGCAAATGTTGCACCCCTGCCACTGTACAACAAAAAGACCCCAGCAAATACAGTATGGTGGAAAAAATTTGAGTGCTTATCTGGAGAATCCTGTGATTGAAGAGTGCTCCAATGCACCCGTCCTTTTCCGTTGCTTCATCCATTTCTTTAAAGCCTACAGGACACAGAATAGTTGAGTGGAAGTTTGCCAAGGACATGCTTTCAAAGGATTATTAATCAAGAGCAAAGGTTGGAATTTTAACCCTTCACCTTTTTGCTGACAAAACATTTCTAATTGCAGTAAACAACGGGATATTTGTCTACAAAATAACAGATGAAAAGAAATGACAAACACAAAGGAGGAAATGAATACTAAGGACAGTGCAGGCCTATGAATAATTGGAATTTCTGTATAATTAGGAATGAAAAGATCAACAGCAATCTTTGCGTTTTTTGCAATTGTTTTAGGTTTTGTGCTCATCCTCTCCCCAAGTGGAAACTGAGAAGTGGATGATTTGATTTGCACGATGCAGAAAATAAACCCCATCTGCTGATGGAATGTTCTGGAGCAGAAATATTCATTGACAAGATTTATGTTTAAGCACTGAAATCAATTAATAATACATTCCTGTGAATACCATTTTTACACAATTCTTAACCTGATGTTTTATTTAAGCTGTGTCAAAAATGCCTCAGACAGCAGTGTAATACAACATGTTGTATCGAACTGTCAACGCTTGGAATTTCTACTTGTCTAACCGTGTGTAAGTCAATTATAACCAATTGATCTTGTGGAATTAAGAGGGGATTCTGAGCATCACTGTGGAGTTATGGCAAGGCAAGACTACCGCTCCACCCTCTATATCTGTTGGAGCTCTGGCCTTTTTTCCTGTATTGGGGTTCTTTTAAGTGTGCATGACATGCTATTGGTTGGATTTCTATTGCCAAGAGACAGTTCACTATTGCCAAGGAGCAAACTCTGATGGTGCGGCATCAGGTACACCACAGCAGCACCACAAGATCCATGGAAGGACCTCAAAGGGGTAGAAGTGCCCTGAAGACTTGAAAGAAAACTCTCATTGAAAGCCTCAGCTGAGATCGAGGTCTTCAATGTGTAAGTATCTGGGCTGACTGAAGGGAGAGGTGGCTGCTACTGGGCCCTCTCCCTCCATTTGGGGAACTCTATGTCCTTCCTTCTACTTTTTGGGGTCTATCACTGCCTTTCTTATGGTAGTCCCAGGAAGTGGCAGTAAATGGTACAGAAAGATGTAAAATAGGCCAGAAGCCCCAAGCCCTGATCTTCACCCCCAATCCATCCCCCACCCTAGTATTTGCGTGGAGACAGTGAACAAGTGGACAGTGTTGGTCCTGGCGAGTGGTTGGGGAGGGAAGTCCTGGTAAGGTGGTGAGAATGATCGCCTCAGTTTCTAACATTACCGAACTGGTTTGTCCAGCCAGACTCTTCCTATGTAGATACCGACCTCCAATTGACATGTGTTGCCTACAAATGACGTATATCTTGAACTGGGTAAGGGATATGTCAAATTAATTGTGGTTCATTGTTTTACAGTTATCTTGGGAAAATTTGATCACCAAAACGCTGGTGAAAATTGTGGAAAACTGTGCAATTAAAATGTAGATTGACAATTATTCATTCAGTGAAAAGCCATTCATAGTGGATAATACCTAACATAATATAATAGCTCAGCTTCTACTCCTGCTCGCCTTTGACCTACCCCATGGGAGGGTCATTGCTGGACAAAACATGTTGAGTCCATCCCAGCACTTTACTTTCTAATTAAAGTTGAACCTGAACACGCTTCCAAAGTACACAAAAAGGAGAGACTCGAGGCCTCGGGATGGGGCCAACAGCAACTGACCTGCAGTGGTCCTGAGAATGCAGTGATTTGCTGCAGTTAGTTCCTATGGCCTTAAAAGAACAGGCAAGTGACACTGAGCAGTAACTCTGCTGGGACTGAGGCAGGGACCCCACACCTGAAATTACGGCAGTAGAGTAGGAGCAACCCCGACGAAAGTTTCCAGACTTTGTCTCCATTGACGGAATAATGCTCCTGCTATTGTATACCACAGTGTGCCCTCCACTTTAATGTGTGCAGGGGAACTGTCACTTTATAATATACCTGTTAACGCTCTTACTTCCTTCGTCTTCCCTTCCCCACCAACACTTTCCCCCCTACCCCACACAGCCTACAGATCTTTAATAGCCCACCAAGTATAGTCACCATTCCTTTAATCATATTGCCTCTCCTTCCATTTGTTTGACTCTTGGCAATATCCTGCGTTGCAGAATTTGGCCTTTTACTTGCACTGCTCAGTTGAAAAAAACAATTGGGAGAAAAAATGATGAGGGTGCAGTAAATTAATCTTTGCTATGTTAAATTGCATCATGCTTTGGGATAATTTTTATGTGTGTGTAATAACACTAAGACTGAAGTTCCCCTCATTGCGATGCCTTTGCCCTTGTGAAATCAGTATCAGGATAGATAATGCAAATATTTAATAAGATGTAGAGTGTTACAAAAGGTTAAGTATAGCAATTCCTGCATATCTGAAAACTCAGCAATAATGAGGCTACATCCTAAACTTTCACCAGTTGCTGATCGTAATCAACGTTTACTATAATTTAGGAAATTGGATGGTACCGTGAATAAAGGTTGTTCGTCCTTCCTCTCTGGCAACTGCTTTAGCCCAGTCTCCCCTGTAAGAAGCTTACAGGTTTGGACAGGCTCAATCCAGTTCTTAGTGGCCATGGACTGGCCGCACCAAACTCTCCTTAATTGAGTACGACTGAGCAAACTCACTTCAAATGGCTTCAGGGTGGCTGTGAGCAGGGATATACCGCACTGTTACAGCAGGGAGGCTGGGGGAGGGGGACGGGTGCTTTTCTGAAGTTAGGGCTGAGGAACCTTGTCAAAGGAGTGTCCAGGGAAATAAGGGGAAACTGGCATTTATGTAGCTTCTTTCTTACTCTCAGGTTATGCCAAAACCTTTCGCAGTCAATGAAGTACTTTTGAAAGGTAATCACTGTTGCAATGTAGGAAAAGCCATTTTGCACACAGCAAATTCCCACAAAACAGCAAAGTGACAATGAGCGGATAAGATGTTTTGGTTGAGGGATAAATATTGGCCAGGGCACTGGGGGTTCATTTCCCTATTCTTCTTTGAAACAGAGGCCATGGGATCTTTTACTTCCATCTCAGAAAGCTAATGCCGCATCTGAAAAACAGCACCTCAGCCAGTGCAGCACTCCGTCGGCACTGCAGCGGAGGAAAGGAGCTTCGCACTCTAACATGGAGTGACCTGCTTGACACAGGTTACCTGGAACAGGGAAGATGACACCCCTTGAAATGTGCAAGACCAAAAAAAAAAGAAGCATTATATACATTAATATCAAGATCATGAGGGGTGTGGACCAAGTAGATTGGGAGAAGCTGTTCCTGTTGGCAGAAGCATTGAGAACCAGAGGTAACAGATTTAAGGTGGATGGCATTAGAAGCAATGGCACAATGAGGAAAAGCTTTTTTATTTTGCACATCGGGTGGTTAGGATCTGGAATGCACTGCCTGAGGCAGATTCAATCATGGCCTTCAAAAGAGAATTGAACATGAGCTGAAGAGAAGATTTTCGGGGCTATGGGGAAAAGTTGGGGGGGCGGTGGGGAGGGTGGAACTAGGTTAGTTGTTCTTGCAGGGAACCAACACAGGGATGATGGGCTGATTGACCTCCTTCTGTTTTGTGATTCTATGATTTCTCCTTCAGTTTAATTGAATCATATGCTGTGGAGGAATTAAACGCTTTACTTTTTCACTCGAATCGAGCAACATTATCCTTTACGCCTGAAGGTGTGCTGGTCTAATTTCCCACATTGACATTTTTTTGCTTAGTTCCCTAAACCCATAGATGGCAAATGGTGGTTGAGTTTGATTCAAGGGTCTGTGTTGATAGAACTTATCTCAGCTGGGCAGACAGCGGCCAGGTGTTACATTTGCTTTTTATAAAGCAGGGGGAGGGGCATGGGCAGAGGGAGGTGGAAGCAAAATAGCCAGGAGATAAGCTACAACTGTATCAACAGAAGCAATTTGAACAGATGGCCAGACTTCTGTTTTTCCCCAGGTGGCTTTGTTATGAATGCTTGGCTGAGCTCCAAGAATGTATAATGGGCTCAGCCCTGTAGGGAATATTGTAATCTCTTCCAGGGGATCAACATCTTCATGGTCTTGTATTGATTTTGACATTTCTTTAAAGAGTTTTTCAATATATATGTGTTTATTACACCAAGGTTAAGAGGTGTGAAGTAGACTAAGGCCAGGATTTTATGTGCCTGCTAGTGTCAGGCGTGGTCAGTGGCATGAGCTGACAATGTGGCGAGAAGTCCAAAAAATCAGTTTCATGATATAGTGAAACCTGTTTGCAATTGTCTGCTCCACCCACCAATGGCGGCCCACGTTTCCTGCCATCGGATATTGGAAGTCTCATTGTAATGCATCAGCATATCATTATAAGGCCAGCCTGCCGGACTCATGACCCCCCTCCCCCCCGCCACCCCCCACCTCCGGCTGGATCATCCGCCCACGTCGGCAGGAAAACACACTGATGAGTTTCAAAACAGCACAGAAGCGACATGCACATAGCAGACTGCACTTTGTTCAGGACTTCAAGGTTTGTTTGCCTACCTTGCTTCGGTCAGCACTCGCAGTCCTCAGCGCCAGGCTTCACAGACAGCACCACATCACCTTTAGGAGGCCTCATGGGTCGGTCTCTACCTACCAGATCAGCCATACATGGGAGGCTTTTTAATGGCTGCAGGGCAAGGTCTTGCTTAAGGAAGGGGGAGGAGTGGCCTAGGCAAGGGAAGAGGCTGCAGGATGAGAGCCAAACTGGGGAAGGAGGTTATCCCAGGGTGTGTGATGGGGCACATTATGATCTGTGCAAGTGGCCCCAAGATGTTGAGGGGGCTGAGGAAGCAGTCTCCAGAAGAGATGAGGCCAGGTGGACGTGTGAGAGTCTGTGTGAGAATGGGTGGTGATATCCCTTGAGCTGGCAGTGAGTGAGATGCCAATGAATGAGTGATGGGCTTGGGTGTGAGAGTTTAGAGTGATGAAATGGTTGCCTTACCCTGGCTGCACGGCTAAGTTCATTCATCCTCTATCTGCATTGTGATGACCAACCTCTTATGCGCAGCATGGGCACTGACCACCACTGCCACTGCCTGCCATGCTGGATTGGTGATGCCACTGCCCATCCTGCAGCCAGAACAGGGGCAGAGGACAACACGGCAGGTCTCCAGAATATCCAAATGGCATTCCAGTGATGTGTAATTTATCCTGGGGGCTGCAGTGTTTTTGCCTCTCGTGGACATCTTCCCTGCAGTAGTTGTGGCCTGGAAACACTAAGATGTGTGCGCGTGGCTAGACTTTAAATATGGTGCCTGGCGTCATGAAGCAGTGAGGTGATGGCGGGCGGGCGGGCGGGTGGGCGAATGAGAGCCCGCCCGCCATGGAAATGGTGTTTTTCCGGGAATGCATAAATAATGTGGCAGGTTTGGGATGATACTGCGTGAAAACCTCCCCCATCTCGGCCGACGGGTAAAACATCGTTTTACCTGCCCGCTACTACACTTAGTGCAAATATGAGATGATACCGCCCTAAGGTTTTTTTTGTCATTGATACTATGAATGGGTATGTATGGTTGTCACTTTTATGTGGTTGTTAGATTCAGCAGAGTCAGAGAGATGTCCAGGGCTGTTCCTGCACATGGGGTCTCAGAGAGCTGGTCATCGGTCTACACAGTGCTTTCACTTCTCAGTCAGAGGACAACTTTTGATAGGTGCTAAAAAAAAATCACAGTTTATTATTCCTATTCAGTTAAAGAACATTGCAAAGAACAGAGACTTGAATCTTTGATTAGGAATAATGAAGGACACATGGGCACTTATTCTACTGTGAGTTTTATTTGGGGCCTGATCAGCTGGAATCTCCTCTACAGCTCCTTCTTCACATTGAAAATTGCAGCATTCCATTCAATACAGACCATTATTTTTTTGAAACACATTGAATTCAAATGACACAATGGCTTCAGATATACTTTAATTGAGAAAGGAATGTTCTTGCCCATTTAGTTTCCATGAGATTCTGCTTTGCAAGTTGCTGCCTGTAGGAGATTTGAGGCATCTGAGAACTGGACAAGCAACTGTGTGTCTCCTGAACCCATCACACTGAAGGATGATGAAATGAAAGTTGCAGACTCTGAACCAGCAAGCGGAAGTTACAGTAATTAAGTGACTGTAAAATCAAGTATGGAAAGCAAAATAAACTGAGGGAATGAAAGATTGGATTAAAACAGAAAGATAAAAGAGACGAAAAGAAAACATTATAAAAATAACCTTTTTGCAACCATAATTAAGCTGAAGCAATGAGCCTCCACATTTGTAAAAGTTAATTTTCAGGGCCAGAGAGGTTGTTTGGGAGTAGTTAAGACTTAGGCAGAAATGGTGGAGGCCTAACTTTCTGTGTTGAACTTAAATTGCATTCGCTGTGCAGGTACAGGAACTTCACACCATTCCATGTGTTTGAATGATGACTGAGTCAGCGAGACAGCGCCTTTTGGCGCAGCAACTTCCAGATTTTTGTGTCTGACTGCTCTTGCTTTCTGTGTGATTTGTGCTTTAATAATCATCTTCACATGATACCTTAGCATGAAAATCTGGGCTATTAGTATTGCTGAAAGCATGGCCTCATTTATATAAAATTTCTTGCAAGTGTTAACCTATTTAACAAGCGTTAAACAAAACAACACTTCACAACAACTTGTATTTGTATCGTGTCTTTAATTTAGTAAAATATCACAGAGGGCTAAGTAAATGTCAATTATAAACTTAGTGGGATTTAATGTCCTTTGGTAACACATGTTTGTGTAAAATTTCTGTGCTTAATATTTTAACCAGTTTCTTGGAAAGTGTTAATAATAACATTAAACTAACATGGAGAAGAACTTTATGCAAGTGAATTAACCATTAATAAAACAGAAAATGCTGGAAACATTTAGCAGGCCAGGCATCACCTGCGGAGAGTGAAAAAGAGTTCTTTCTGTGTCAGCAGGAGGATCAGTTGGTATCACTCTGTCAGAGATTGTGGATTCATGTCCTACTACAGAGACTTGAGCACATGAATCTGGAGTGACAATTTATTGCGGTATTGAGGGAGTGCTATGCTGTTGGGGGTGCCATTTTTCTGATGAATTGTTAAATCAAAGCCTGGTCTGCTCTCTTAAGTGTATGTAAAAGACCCCATGATATTTTGAAGAAGAGTTGGGGAGTTATTCCCTGGTGTCCGGCCAATATTTATCCTTTAATCAACATCACAAAAGGAACTAGATTACCTGGTCATTACCACCTTGCTGCTGCTCGTGGGAGCTTGTTGTGCGCAAATAGGTCGGTACATTTCCTACATTACAGCACCGAGTACATTTCAAAAGGGTTTAATTTGGCTGCACAGCACTTTGGGATGCCCAGAGGTCGTGAATGGTGCCATCTAAATGCAGTTCTTTCTTTCCGCTTAGATGCTGCGTGTTCCCAGTATTTTTTTTTACTTCAGGTTTGCGGCATCCACAGTATTTTGCTTTTGAAGTGGCCACAAGAAACGCAATGCTTAATGCTATAAGGAAAGAAGACTCGCCGATTAGAGGAAATCATTTCCACACATTTTATTTGTTAATAGGATAAACGTTGAAACAATTGTTACAATGAATTTTTGAATGTTTTGGAATTTTTACTTTTGTCAATTCTTGACTTTGGAAAATTAAAATCAAGTTAATCTTCGTTCTGTGGTTAATTGAGATAGGCAGTGCATTCCTTGTCTGTGACCAGCGTTTCATTTTTCACACTACATTACCGCGCCTGCACAGCCAAAGCAAACATTGCATGCTTAGGGCATGGCACGTGGACCTTGATTTTCTGGAGAACTGAATATTTAGCTGAAATAATGACTGTGACAACAGTTATCATTATGTGGTATTGTTTAGCCAGCAACTTATCTTGTTTAAGTCAACTTAGGGGAAGCGTCATTCTCATGAACTGGACTATTATTCATTTATTTGCGAAAAAGTATTTATAGTCAATAAATACAGATGAATGTCACAGTCCCTCAGTGTGCCGGTCACCTATCTTTAAGCTGCCCGAGATCGTGCAGTGGCTCGGTGCTACCCTGGTAACTGATCCGGGAATGAAGAGGTTGGCATAATACAACTGGTACAATAGGCTTTTACAGAAAATCAGTTAATCCAAATTAAAAAGCCAACAGAATCAGGGACGGGAGGATAAATTTCCACATTCACTGCTTGGACAGTAAAACTGAACAAATGGAGAATAAATCCCCCTGCCACTTATTGAACCTGCCTCAATTCTTCAGTGAAATGAAAATCGGCCAGTTCTACTCTACCCATTGACCACTTAAGTGATGAAGGTGAAAGTAACCTTGCCATCCAACCTAAAAGCTGCAATTCCGGCCGATGCCCTCTCCCACGTGAGGGAACAGGCGGAACGTTGCAAGGTACTGAGGAACCATCAATAATTATTTTAACCACAAAGCTAGCTTCAACTTGCTTCAGCTTTGGCACCAGTCATTTGTATGTATACAATAATGTGTTTGGGAAGCGTGGCTCAATCTCAGTCCCTGGAATACACGGTAACCTTTCTGAAAAGTATTGACAATCCTAGATGGTCACTTTTCCTTTTAGTTTCGCTCTCCTTATATCCTGTGTAAACTTATGGATGAAGGTGAATTAGATATGAAAGGCATACATGTGATAATATCACATAAGGTAGCTTACTAGGCTTACATTACAGCAACAACTTATGTTTTTATAGTGCCTTTCAGGTAATAAAACATCACAAGGCGCTTCACAGGAGCATTATAAAACAACACAGAGCCACATTAGGAGGTATTAGGTCAGATGACCAAAAGCTTGATCATAAATATAGGTTTAAGGAGTGACTTAAAGGAGGAAAGCAAGATAGAGAGGCAGAGAGGTGTAGGGAGGGCATTCCAGAGTTTAGGGACTAAACAACTAATGTTTGAGGAATTAAAATCGGGTGTGCCCATGAGGCCAGAGTTAGAGGAGTGTAGAAATCTCCAAGGGTTGTGGGGCTGGAGGAGGTTACAGAGATAGGAAGAGGTGAGGACATGGAGGGTTTTGAAATCAAGGATGTGAGTTTTAAAATCAAGACAGTGCTTTGCCAGGAGTCAATGTCGATCAGCAAACACAGAGGAGATAGGTGAATGGGCCTTGGTGCAAGTTAAGACACAGGTCTCAAGTTTACAGAGGGTAGAATGTGGGACACCTGCCAGGAGTGGGTTGGAGGTAATGAAGACGTGAGTAGGAGTTTCAGCAGTAGGTGAATTGAGACAGGAGTGAAGTTGGAGCTGATAGTCCCAAAGCAAAGACTTTGAAAAATATTCATGCCTTGTCCAGCAACACCTCTTCAACTTATGGTATTTACATTTGGTCTTGGGGCTACTGGTGACTTTGATCTTTGATCAGTGGAAACACTACATTTAAAACGTTATATCAAGCAATGGGCCAGAGCTTCCATGGAGTGGCAATAACTGTTGGATTGTTATTCCGCTCCTAGTTATTTACACTGAAATGTGGCCATATTTTTCTCGCTCGACATTCTGACTTGGGCTGGATGAGAATAATGCAGTGCACCAGGTTCCAGAGGCCTGCGGTTGAGGGCAGCAGAATTGGGGGAGAGGAAGCTCCCATTTTTTACAGAACTAGCTGCCATAAAGCAGGTAAGTTTAAAGGTCCAGCCGCTTAAGGAAGCCAGGGAGAAGGTAAGTGTGTAAGGTAAGTGAGTAGGATGGCGGGGAGTGGCGGGTGGGATATGGTCGGATGGGGATCGGGTGGTCAGTGGGGGGATTTCAGGTGGTCAGTAGGAGGGGCTCGCTAGTCAGCAACAGGGGGTCAGGTAGTCAGTGGCGGCGGGGGTCAGGCAGTCAGTGGGGGGAATTGGGTGATCAGTAGGGGGGGGTGGGTTGGGTAGTTTCCAGGAGCTGGTTGATGGGGAGGTAGTCACATAGGCAGGCAGTGGTGGGTTTTCAGAGGTCTAGGAGGCTAGTCGGAGAGTTGGGAGGGTAGTTGGTGGGTGGGAGAGGGTAATCTGGGGGATGGGGGTGTTAGTCAGGAGGTGTGAGGGGGTAGTCAGGGGTCCTGTGGAAGGTGTTAGGGAGTCAGTACTATAGTTACCCAAGAGTTAAAAGTGGTTTTAATTCTTCTAACTTTTCCTGGGTAATTATTCCTGTAAGACAGTCAGAACCATCTGAAGCCTGCGATTTAAATTGGACTATTGGATGGTTTCCAGTGCAGGGTAATTGCCCAACGGAGATTTGAACTTCCTGGGCAACTGCTGTGCAATCCTCACATGGGGACTTGCGGGGAGTCTCCAGCCCATCTTTGGGGTACCTCCTGGGTATGACACCCCAGAGGTCGGAGGTTATGTGTCAATAATTCAGGGTTGTGCCATTTGAATTTTAGAAAGTTGTGGGTTAGGAGGGGTGTTGACAGTAGCGGGGGAAGGGTTCGGGAGGTGGAGGGGTGTGGTAAACAATGTGTACCTAATTTACCCATTGGAAAAAGGAAAGGATTGGATCTGATGTCTACTCTACATCCCGCCCAAATTTACTATTTAATGACTTCAATCCAACAGAAATGATATATTATATTTTACTTAAATTAAAATAGGCTCAAATTGTTTATTTAAAATCTAGCCTATGCAGTTTGACAGGTGCTATAAATGCCAACATTTTCTTGAGTCATGGAATATATATTTATTACCTTAGCCTTTTGAAGCATATTTTCCAATGAATATTTGAAAATCTTGTAATATAATAGCCAGAACTGGACAATGGTGCATCTCCCTTTGTCCCTAATTTACATTAGCCTGTGTTAAGATATTCCTCATGTTAGATCCATCAACCAGTTAGAACAGCCCCAATAACATGTTGTGTTCATTACCACTAAATTAACTATACACGTGCAGTACAGCCCTGCACTTAACCCTTTGCCGACTAACCGTGTTATGTTGAATACCAACTCAAAATAAGTTGATGCTCATTGATAAATCTATGCACCAATGCATATACCCATGCCCTTAACACCTTTATCTGTATCAGCGTTAGCGCCAACCTTTGACATGGGGCAGGTAATTGCAACTGACAGTGGCATAAACCGATGCCAGTCTTTGTGCCTCTCTTGTAAGACTTTTTGACTGAAGAAGCACTGGCGTAGTTTCTTTGGACAAAATTATTTTGCTTAAAATTGACAATGAAAAGAAGATACCCACCATCCAAAATTCAGCCACTATAATTCTGCAGAACCAATGTTTTGCTTGTGGTGTTGACTCCCGAACGGTATCCACGAATCCCGAAATGCATGTTTGAGCGACATTGATTTACTGCACTTATAATCACTGTTGGCAATCAAGTTTTGTGGAATTGTGCGGACAAAAATGTAGCCAAATTTGTTCTTCAGGCACCCAAAGCAACTGCTGGCCACAAAGAGTGCAGAGTTTGTGGTATAGCTATGAGGTTACTTTCGAAATATAAAAACTAATTTCTTAATATAGACTCTGTTGTAACCATGGTGAAGACTCCAACTAAAAACAACTCTTATCTTTGTTAAAAAACATATTTATTTTATTTTGCATTATGACAGCTCCTTTCTCTGCAATCTGCTTTTCAGGTCCCTTCTCTCCAGAATAACCTGTTGAACTGTGATAAGACAGTGTAAAGTAGTGTAAAGTACCGCAAGCAGCATTACCAGGAACCTGGAAGGGATTTTACTCCACTGTTGTCCGCATGGGGAGATTCCACATTGATATCAGCTGAATTGCAAGTTCCTGTTATGGCCAGTTTAAAAACGAGTGTTGTCCAAGTCAAATGAGCCCTGGCGCTGGTTAAATTTTCACAGTTCAAACATTAAGGTTCTGGATGGCTTTTCTATCTGACAACATCTGTCAAGATATCTCAAATTAGAAATTAGAAACGTGTCCCAATCCACAGCGCTTTCTGAATGAAAAAAAAACCACGTCTCATTATGTCAGTTAAGAAACTGAAATCGATTTCACCGATCCTTAGAAAAATAAATCTTTGCACAAAACCACAGCTGTAGGCGTAGCCAATACTCCAGTACATCGTGAAAGTGGAAGCCACACAATGAATTTGTGGAATGGAATGGTCCAGTCACAAAGGGTCAGCAGCAATTTTGTCTCGTTGCTGTTCTGTTGTCTCCCAGGGAAATGGAGTTTGTCAAGTAACAATCTTTCCATTCTGAATCCTTAGGAGGAAAAAAGGATGAAAAACGTTTATAGACTTAAATGTAAAATTTTTGCCAAGCAACTCCACGTTAATGGACCATGAAGACTCACCTCGAACGGAATATATTATAACCGATGAAAAAGAAAGAAATCAAATCAGGCAATAAGAAAAAGCCATTCAGGCAAGCAAACCTGGTTCTTTCACTGGGGATCATGAATGATCTACTCCATCAATGATTCTACTCAATTTTGTAGGTTTGTACAAGATGAAGGAAGATGTAGCAATGCAAATGGCTTTTTTGAGTAATTCCAGAGTACTGGGGCCATAGCTGAATATTGGGCTAGTTGTTGGGCTGCACTTTATGGGGGTGGGTGGGGGAGGGGGTGGGGGGTGGTAGGGAGGTGTGGTGTTGCGGATAGCTCGCACCCCTCACCCCCAGAAGGAAAGTTGGCTAGAAGCCGACTTGCTCCAAGCAAGCCCACCCCGCAGCCACAACGCACTCCGGGGGTGGGCTAAGTTGCCTGACAGTGGGGCACCCGCCCCTCACTGGGGAGGAATTCCCACTCTCAGGAACTGCTGGCCAATCTGATTGGCCAGCATCCCAGCAGTCCCAGCAACACCGAGATCTCAGCGGTGGGCGGCTGCCGGGACTGCAACCAGTCCCAATGGATCCCGGAGTGAGGTAAGCCCAGGGTATTGGGTGCGGAAGGATTTGGCCAGCTTAGGGAGTGTGGCCAAGGGGGTTGGGGTGTGGGTTTTTGAGAGCAGGTGGGTAGGAGGGAGAGGGGGGCGTACTATCTTGGGGGTGTGCCCCGATGCGCAAGGGGCACCCAACAAAGATAGTAACCCCGTCTTCCTTACCGCCCTTTTGAAAACTTTTTAAAAAAACATCCTGCCATCCTGCCCCCGCCAACTGTATTGTGGCATGGGCAGCATAACATTGGGCTCAACTGGCTTATTAACAAGCTCAGTTAGCCCTTAATTCTATATTTAAACATGGTGGGTGGGCTGCCGATTTCAGCACCTGCCCACCTACCATGCTATGGGGAGGTGAGCTTGGGGTGTGGGTGGGGAGGTGGTGGGCTGTGCACCCACCCTATTTTACGTGCTCCCCCCCCGCTGAAAACATGGCCGGCAGGGGCAGCCTGTTAAGTGTGCTAGCATGTGGGGGTTGTGCTTCGAGTGGACAGGGCTCTTGGACTCCCCTTCCCCTTTAAAGCAGAATTTCAAAAATTGTGTAACAATGGAATACCGTCAAAAGAATACGACACAATCCAGGAAAAGGCGGCTAAGTAGATAGATCTGCTTTAGTTACAGTTTCCAAACATAACGGCTCCCACGCTTAGTAATGCAACCTAACTGCTGATTAATTCTATAGCTCAGAAAACAGCCCAGCCAAATGTTCTGCCTCACTGATACCACGGTCAGCTTGCAAGCCAAGGTTTATCAGTTGACGACAGCAAGCATTTCAAAGAGCAGGGGGAATTCGGCTTCTTTCTTTGCGCCACCCTTTCACTGGCAAGCTGGCTTCTCTCTCTAGTGCTCCAAGCCCAGCACAAAACAGAGGATATGTTGCCTGCCAACTTGACTTCCTAACGACTGGCAGACAGTTTTACTGAATAGCATCTAATACACGACTGCGAGACCATGAGACTCATCAAAAATTAAAAATAAAAAGCACGAGCAGGAGACCGAGCTCTGCCCTGAATTATCCGGTGCGATCTGTTAGAATCTTATTTCGTCCTTTCAATAAAATGAAATAACTGGAACTTTTAGGCAATGTCACGGGAGTCAGGCAACAATCCCTGCGCTGTCTTATTTCACAAGGCATCATTTTAAATGTTCACCAGGCCAGAATTTTACGCTCCCCCAGCCTCCCCCTGCTGCCCCTCTCACCACCCCGCATCCCCCCCACCCCCCCCACTCCCAACCCTCCCTCCGTGGGTTCTGAAGAGGTCGGGGGGGGTGAAATTGAATGCACGGGAATACCTCTAGGTTCCCACCCTCCCCGACTTCGCAGCAGTTTTGCGCTGGGGCAGGCAGGGCCTAGAACAGGAAGCCCGGTCTTGCCCTAATTGAAGCCCTTTGAGGGAATGGAGGACAGGCCCACACCATCCTAAAAATTCAGGCCCAGATGTATTATGTAATGAGATCGGAATAATTAATGATCTCATAGTGAAGGTGCCCCTAGGTAGCAGTGACCATAATATGGTTGAATTTTATAATCAGATTGAGGGAGAGAGGAGTGTGTCCGAGACTAAGTTTTTAAACTTAAATAAGGGCAATTATGAGGGCATAAAAGCTGAGCTGGCTAAAGTGAATTGGCAAATTAGGTTAAGGGATAGGTCAACAGAGATGCAGTGGCTAATATTTTAGGAGATATTTCAGAATGCACAAAATAGATACATTATAATGAGCAAGAAAAAGTCCAAGGGACAGACACACCATCTGCGGTTAACTAGAAAGATTAAAGATAGTATCAAACTTAAAGAAAAAGCATATAATTGTGCAAAGATAGGTGGAAGGCCAGAAGATTGGACAGAACATAAGGAACAGCAAAGAATGACTAAAAGACTAATAAGGAGGGAAAACATTAGAGTATGAGAGAAAGCTAGCCAGATATATAAAAACAGATCGTCAGAGTTTATATAAATATTTTAAAAGGAAAAGAGTTAACAAGTGAGTGTTGGTCCTATAGAAAGTGAGTCAGCAGAATTTATAATGAAAAGCAAGGAGATGGCAGATGAATTGTACAGGTATTTTGCATCAGTTTTCACTATGGAGGATACTAAGTACATCCCAGAAGCAGCTATAAACCAGGAAATGAAAGTGGGGAAGGAAGTCAGGAAAATTATAGTCACCAGAGAAGTGACACTGAGTAAGTGGTTGGAGCTGCGGCTGACAAGAGCCCAGGTCCTGATGGACTTCATCCTAGGGTCTTAAAGAAAGTGAGATAGTTGATGCATTGGCTTTAATTTTCCAAAACTACCTTGATTCAGGGAAGATCCCATTAGATTGGAAGATAGCAAATGTAGCTCCATTATTCAAAAAGGGAGGGTGACAGAAAGCAGGAAACTACAGGCCAGTTATCTTAACATCTGTTGTAGGGAAATGTTATAAGCTGTTATTAAAGAAGTTATAGCAGGGCACTTGGATAAGCTCAAAGTCATCAGGCAGAGTCAACATGGTTTTGTGAAATAGGAAATTTAACCAACTTATTGGAGTCCTTTGAGGAAATAACATGTGCTGTGGATTAAGGGGAACTGGTGGATGTACTGTACTTAGATTTCCAGAAGGCATTTGATAAAGTGCCATATCAAAGGTTATTGCGAAAAATAAAAGCTCATGGTATAGGGGGTAACATATTGGCGTAGATAGAAGATTGGCTGGCTAACAGGCATAAATGGGTCTTTTTCAAGATGTAACGAATGGCATGTCACAGGGATCAGTGCTGGAACCGCAACTGTTTACAATTTATATAAGTGACTTGAATGAAGGGATTGAAAGGATGGATACCAAATTTGCTGATGACACAAAGATAGGTAGGAAAGTAAGTTGTGAAGAGGGCATAAGGAGGCTACAAACAGATATAGATAGGTTAAGTGAACGGGCAAAGATCTGGCAAATGTAGTTTAATGTGGGAAAATGTGAAATTGTCCATTTTGGCAGGAAGAATATAAGAGAAGCATATTATCTAAATGGTGAGAGATTGCAGAGCTCCGAGGTGCAGAGGGATCTGGGTGTCCTGGTGCATGAATCACAAAAGGCTAGTATGCAAATGCAGCAAGTAATTAGGAAAGCTAATAGAATGTTATAATTTATTGTGAGGGAAATGAGTACAAAATTAGGGGGAGTTATGCTTCAGCTGCACAGGGCATTGGTGAGACCACATTTGGAGTACTGTGTACAGTATTGGTCATCTTATTTAAGGAAAGATGTAAATACATTGGAAGCAGTTCAGAGAAAGTTTACCAGCCTAATACCTGGAATGGGTGGGTTGTCTTATGAGGAAAGGTTGGACAGGCTAGGCTTGTATGCGCTAGTTTAGAAGAGTAAGAGGCAAGTTGATTGAAACATATAAGATCCTGAGGGGACTTGACAGGGTGGATGTGGAGAGGATGTTTCCTCTTGTGGGAGAATCTAGAACTAGGGGTCACTGTTTAAAAATGAGTGTCACCCATTTAAAAGAGAGATGAGGCAAAAGTTTTTAACTCAGAGGGTCGTGAGTCTTTGGAACTCTCTTCCTGAAAAGGTGGTGGAAGCAGAGTCTTTGAATATTTTTAAGGCAGAGGTGAATAGATTCTTGGTAAACAAGGGGGTGATAGGTTATCGGGGGGTAGGTGGGATGCAGATTTCAGGTTACTATCAGATCAGCCATGATCTTATTAAATGGCAGATCAGGCTCGAGGGGCTGAATGGCCAACCCCTGCTCCTTGTTCATATGTTTGTATGTATATAGCTTTGCAGTATTGTTTAGTCCCATTTATATTTAATAGAAAGAACGTGGCCAAGTGTAGTCCCTTATACCAACGCTGCCATTTATTATAAAAGATTTATGAGGCTGAATTGTGTTAAGGTGTGCAATTGTGTCTGATGTTAGACTGAATTATGCTTTCCTTGATAAAGATGTGACTATAAGCCATTCAATTACATTGGTCATGAGTTGACTCTACTCTTCTGTGGGAATATCAAAGTACCTTCTTAATAGCGATAATAATTTCATGTTCGAGCACTGGTTATCCTTAAACTATTGATTTAGGCTAATGGCTCGCAGTTTTACACACAATGGGAGGTAGGTAATAGGTGCCCAAGGTCACTAGCCAGTGTTTCCAATGTGTCGGGATTTTGGGTGAGGGAAAGATCACATCTATGATGTTCCTCATGATCAGACAAGCCATTGACTCACACAATCTAGGCTCACAACATTTGGGGAGGTACAGGAGGGCTCTTACTGCATGTGGAACTGAGTGGGATGAATAAGGAGGGTGAAAATGTGCACAGAAACACAGGGGGAGTTTTATCCCCGCAAACTGGGTGGGTTTGGGTCAGATGGCAGGTTATAGGGTTAAAAATCTTATTCCTGACCCAAACCTAACCTTTAACCCACCCACGTCCATTTTTAATGGAGGCAGAATGGAGTGGGGAGGGGTTGACGACAATTTAAACATGATTGTGAGGCTATGTGCCTTGTATTCATCCACCATTTTAAATTTAACTCTGGCCAGGCAGGTTTCCTGAGTCACAGGAAGCCCAAGAGCTACAGGATGATCGGGGACTGATGAATCCAGGATGTATTGATCTGCTTCTAATTACCTGCTTTATCCAGCATACCTGCCTTGCCAACCCCCCAACGATTGGACATCAACCCTGACTTTTCTGATACCCTTCTGACCTCCCCCACAAGTCCTCTAACTTCAACAAAGAGGTCTCTTCCTGTGCCATAATGACTCGATACTTCTATGACTCTATGACATGTATACTTGAATGTGGGAAGACTCCAGTGCCCCTACATTCCCAATAGGTCAGGAAGTTAAAATTCCCTCCATAGTATGGGTTGGAGGATCAGCCCTGTATTCTTTTAGGCCTACCTCTGACCACAGTTGGCAACAGGCTCTGAACTAAAAATGGGGCCTCTCAAAATTACCACTGCGCACACACAAATACAAAGAAGGTACATTTTATTATCTAAACTGAATGAGCTGCAGTAACAAGGTAACATTTGAGAGGGCTGCAGTTTAACTGCCACATTAACCTGCTGCCTGACATGACAACAACGGCACTGAGATGCTGTATTCTTAATGGTGTATCCATCCAGAAAATGCTCTGCGCTGCCGGACAGCGAGAGAACACTGACATTCTCTCTCTAGGTAGGACCATGGCATGGCTTAGTCAGTGGCAGGAGTGTGTCGGTTAACAAGGAGCAAATGAGTTGAGTTACTCATTGATTCCATTTATTTTAATTAGTTGATCTACCTGGGAGAGCTCTTGAGGCATGAGTGAGGGAGTTGGTTTCAACTGATGCCTGATGCCCTTCCTCATTCACAGGGACACTGGAATGGAACGTGGGGCCTAAGGCTCCGTGTTCTACTCTTGCAACCTGACTACCGACTCCTGCTGTCTTCGAGCTGGGCTTCCTGCAGCGAGTGTGGGATCGGTGAATGGAGAGGAATATGAATTTTGTGATTTTCACAGTCAGATATCTCAGTTTAGATGCACTGTGCTTTTTGTTTTAATCCAGATTATATGGAGCCCTAACAAAACCAACATAGCAAAAGAAGGAGGCCATTCTGCCCCTCAAGCTTGTTCCATCATTCAATGTGACCACGGCTGAACTGCGACCTAACTCCATATAGCTGCCTTTGCCCCATATCCCTTAATTTGATTAACAAAAACCTTATCAACCTCAGATTAAAATTAGCAATTGATCCACAACTGCCTTTTGCAGAAGACAGTTCCAAACTTTTAGCACCCTTTGTGCGAAGATGTGTTTCCTAATTTCACTCAAAGGTCTGCTCTAACTTTTAGGCTATGCTGCACTAGTCGTAAGATCTCCTGATCGGGGAATAAATTAAAAAAATAAATTGAACTCCTTTGGGTGTCTCAGCAGTAAACACAGGAGTAGGGATGGATGGTCATGGACCAGGACAAAGCCAGGTTTGATCCCTCGCTAGCGCTGAGTTAGTTTTAGTTACAGTGGGTGCTAGAGTTGGTCTGAAGAGCTTTTGGAATAGGGAGTGAAAAAGTTTGGATTTCTGTTTCATGTTATTATCCCCCGCTGCCCACCCCTCTCCCCATTAGAGAGTGAGCTGGGTGGAAGTCAGGAAGAGGAGAGGGTTGAGTTTCCGAGTGACTTTTTCATGGTTGAGGCACCTCCTGACATTTAAAGGCTGATTTTATGCGTCGCATTAATAGTGGTGAGCCACACCCCATTAACACCAGCAGCTCATACTGAAGCGGAGGAGGAGAGGGCTGGAAGGATGGGCACATGTTAGCCATGAAATAAAGGGTCTCCCATTTAAGTCGTTGGTCTGTAGAATGCTCTTCCCTCAAGAGCAGAGGAGACTGGGTCATTGAATATTTTTAAGACTGAGTTAGGCGGATTCCTGATTGACCGGGGAGTCAAAGTGTACAGAGGGTGGACAGGAAAGTGGAGTTGAGGCCGCCACCTGACCAGCCGTGGTCTTATCAAATGACAGAGCAGGCTCAAGGGGCCGAATGGCCCACTCCTGCTCCTAATTCATATGTTCGCATGTTTGTATGACTTTCTGATAGTGGGCAGCGCAAACTCAAGTTTCTGATATACACTGCCAGCCAAGTGGGTGTGGCTAGGACAGGCAGCACCCACTCACGGAATAGTCCTCCTTTACCTTTTGCACTAGCAATGTTAAGGTGCCACTTGGGTGAAGTGCCAGAAAGTTACCAGCACCCATGGGACCAAAAAACTAATTCAAACCAATGGCCATTGGGTCAGGAGTGGAGAAAGAGTTTGGGGGGTTGGGGGGTTTGGGGGGTTGGGAGGGGAGGGGTGCGTTGGTGGGTGTGCAGACGGGGGTGGTAACCTATGACCAAGGAATAGAAAGTACTACAGATGCTGGAAATCTGAAACAAAATGGAAAACAATGGAGACTTTCAACAAGTCATCCCTGTCAAAACATAAAGCATGTTCTGAGGAAGATTAATATACCTGAAGCATCAACAGCCCCATGTTTCTCTGACAGATGCAGCCTGACAGCCCGAGGTATCTCCCAGTGTTTGATTCACCCAGTTTGTTACGGGGGTAGGGGGGGGGCGGTGGGTGGGTGTGTGAAGACGAAATGGCCTAGAAATGGCCATTGGAAGTCGACATTGGGATTCATGTACAGTTTGCTAAATTGTTCCCTCACAATTCAACTCAAAGTACCTGCTTTGCAAGTTCCTGGGAGTGGAAACTGATAATGGCACAATAAGGGCAACGAGGCACCTAGGACATTGGAAAACAACGGGATCAACAGTCTATCTCCTTAACCAATGAGAGTTAAAGATTGAAAAATAAAGTGAGGAATAATGGAAAAGGAAAAAATGTGAATTCGTTGCCAAATTAGACACCTAAAAGTAAATAAAGAGAGGAA
Organism: Cetorhinus maximus; assembly: GCF_964194155.1. Taxonomy (NCBI): domain Eukaryota; kingdom Metazoa; phylum Chordata; class Chondrichthyes; order Lamniformes; family Cetorhinidae; genus Cetorhinus; species Cetorhinus maximus. The sequence continues at coordinate 3,750,088 of NC_135886.1, read as the reverse complement.
AAGAAATATTTAAGAAAGACAGAGCTGAAAAGAAAGAGACAGACAAAAAAACAGAAAAATATTTCAAATTAAACTCTCTAAGAGCAATTGACTACCTGAAGGAATGAGACTCCAAAGTTTCTGGAGAGGTTGACTGGCATTGCAGGAACATAATTCTCCTTGTTAAAAAGGTGCTTGTTTTGTTAAATACCAGCCCCCAACTTTGTGGCGAGTTTACTTAATGTGAAAAAGCAACAATTTCTTGAATTACACAGGGTAGGTTAGAGATGAGCTCCCATTTTCTCAAGGGTAATGGAAAGGAGATGCAAATCATGGGCTAACATGTGGCTATTGGCATTTCATGGGCTAACTCTTGCTTGCTACAAATTGTTGGGTTATTCACATCTTAATAACGGCAAGTGCATTAAACTCACCATTATTTACCCAGCAAATTCTGAGACCTTTGTCTACTTTTATTTTTGAGTAACTGATGTAATCGTTACCTGCGACAATGCATTTCTGGTGATGTTCTCAAAGGCTTGGTCCACATTGATATCCTCTTTTGCACTCACTTCAAAGTAAGGAACATTGTGAGCTGTGCACCAAGCTTCTGCCTCATCACTTGCAACCTGGAGGAGTGAAAAGAGAGGAGGAGGGATCACAACATTAGCAAAACTACAGAATCATAGTCCACAAGGTTAACCACGGTCTGCTGAAAAAATTTACAATTTATCCTGTTTATTTGAAATCCCAAATTTGGCGTTAGTCCTTTGCCTTGCCTGGTTTGCACTCCATTCCGCAGTTTTTGATGCACGCTTCTTAAAGTCGCTTTCCTAATTAGTTGAAAAAGAGCCACCGTTAGCCACTCAAGAGAGTGGACATTAGGTTTTAACCTGGTCACGTCACTGAAGGGTCACTTCAAATTTCCATGGCCAGGATTTTCCGTTTGGGGGGGTGTGGGGGAGAGTGGGAGTGGGTGCAGGCGGGCGGGAACCTGAACACCGCCTGTGATTGGGTCCGCTTCACCATGTTACGTGGGTGGGCCAATTAAGACCCACCCAGCGTATTTGCCGTCTCCCGAGGATAGGATATGGCGGGCGGCGGCGGGAGTGCACAGACCTCCGGGTCCAATGGTGACCCCACAGCCTGTTTAAAGGAAGGCCTGGCAGCCTCCTGTAGGTTGCTCACAACAGCCAGTTCCAGGCCGCCGCAGAGGGGTTCGGGTGAGCAGGGCAGGCTGCAGGGTAGGGCAGAGGTGGGGGCCAATGCACCCCTCGTTTTTCTGATGCCTGCCTTGCTGCCCTCCTCGAGGAGGTGGCAGCACGGCTGGAGGTGTTGGTCCCCCAGGATGGGAGGAGGAGACCCACCCCAACATGACAAAATGTGCCTGGGAGGAGGTGGGGGAGGTGGTGAGCTCCTGCGATGAGGAACAGCGCAACTGGATCCAGTGTCGCAAGCGCTTCAACGATTTGTTGCGCTCTGGCAGGGTGAGTACCATGTTGGCATTGGGCATTTCACCCAGCAGGCAGCCTTACCCCCTAAGGCCTCCCTGCCCCAAGTCTTACTGTCGTGACACCATTGAATCATTTAGGGCATTTTTCCTTTGCTGGGTGGCCAAGCAGATATTGCCCATGCTGAGGTCAGCCTGAGTGGGTCATGAGGAGATGAATTCTCCTCCGCATCATGTGTTGGTCTTAGTCCCATATGACTGGTTTGGGGGCAACCTGGAGGAGATGCACCTAGTCGCAGACTCAGAGCTCCAGGACATGTCCTAGTCAGGGTGATGAGATGGTGGAAGGGGAGCCTCAAGGTGTCGTGGCAAAGACCCATCTGCTGCCCTCTATGCCGTACGTGGCTGTGCCTCCTTGCTATGGGAGCAAATACCGCGTGGTACCTAATGTGATGTAGGCAGCATGTGTCCAAGGGGGCGTTGGGTGGATGGGGAGCAGGCCTAGCATCTTGGTCTGAGTGATCAGCAGCAGCGGGGAGAGGAGGCACTGGAGGCCTGATGTGTCCCACTCTGGCTGGGGTGGGCCGAGCGCGAGCAGAGTCCATGTGCAATTTGCACTAATCAATGCTCTTCTCTCATTTTCAGGAGAAGAATGCTCATAACGGGGCCGGGTGTGTGAGGGCTGGAGGCGGCCAGGCCCAGCTCGCCATACTAAGCTGCTTCGAGCAGGAGGCCCTGCTTCTGGAGAGGCGCCATGCACCCAGGTCCACTGGTGTCGGGGAGGCTGGTGTGCCACGGCCAGGTATTTATGCCCAACAGTGAGGTCAGCATTGTCCTCCCAACAGCCATAGCAGTGCTGAATGTTAAATTAGTTATTGTTGGAACATTGCTGGGCCATTGGTTCTGGAAGGTTGAGCGCATAACGATCCAGGGGACAGGGATGAAGTTTGTCAGTGTCTGCACGCTAAGTGATCCACTGTCCTTGTTCTTCCTTTCAGCATCATCAGAGCAGGGCCAGGAGGAGGAGCAGCAGATGCCCCCCTCTCACCTGAGGGGCCTGAAGTCTCACCAGCGTCAGACCATCTCTGCCAGGCAGGCACCAGCACAGATACTAGCACCTCGGTGGGAATTCGAACATTGGCTAGTGTCCCGGGGCACAGCGGTGAGGGCATGTCACAGTCGCTGGAGGAGCTGGCAGAGACAGAGTGCCCATGGAGGCAGCAGTTGGAGGACAGCAGGGGACCAGGCACATGCTCAGTCGGTGCCTAATGATCAGCCTCTGGAGTCGTCCGCGATGCAGCAGGTGCAGGAAATGCGGCCGGGTGTGTGGGAGCATCTGGGGGAGATACATGAGGCTATGCTTGGCTTGGTCTCCATTGTGGAGGAGTCTACGTGGACGATCACCGAAGGAATGAGCCACATGTCCAAGCCCCACGTGTCCTCCATGGACAGAGTGGCAACTCTCTCAGAGAGCCTACTCCAGGAGACCCGCCAGGGCTTCCTGGGGATGCGCTCTGACCAGCAAGCCCTTACATCGGCATTGACTTCAGCTGGTCAGTGCCAGTGTAGGAGATGGTGTGGGCATCAAGTGTCCCAGCTCGGTGCCGATCCATCCACGGTGAGCAGGGAAGTCCGAAGCGACCTCATATCAGTGCAGCAGCTGCCTGTCGTCTCTGCGGGCTCCTCTCAGGGCGCTCCGGGTGAGGGCAGCAGCCCCTCCTCCCCTCTCTCAGTGACTGTATCATCCGGTGAGGCTGCGACGACTGGGGAGATGCCAACTGTGGAACTGGCAGCTCCCTCCCAGGCGGGGCCAGCACAGGCTCCACGGGCCAGAGGACAACCGCCAAGGTCATCGAGGCCAACAGGACAGCAGAGTCAGCAGGCTGGCTCAGATGCCACTCCGAGCGATGGGGCAGCACCAAGACGTAGCACCAGGAAACGAAAGCATAAGGCACGTTAGGCACACCACGGGTTTATCACTGGTGCTTTTGTGTTGGCCCGAGATTAGGTCTTATGATTTTTTTTGATTGTTTACACTATTGTTTAATATGAGATAACTTCTGATTCACACTTTAAATGCCAGATGTGTCACCATGACTGAGGGTGCCTCGTTTCATCTGCATGTGTGTGTTTAAGAAAAGTGTCATGAATGTTTCTTTGGACTTCAGCTTTATGTACCAGGCCCTTAGTTACTGCTGATGACCTGGCAGATTTTCTACTTAGGTGTCGAGTATCGAGGCGGCAGCCTAGGCTTGTCCTGGTGATCCATCTGTGCTGGCTGAATGTTCATTGGATTAAAGCTTCCCAGGTGTCCCTGCCTCCTTGGTGTAGCCCCGGGTCAGGGTCTACCCCCTCAGCATTTCCCTGTGCATGTTCATCCTCGGAATCACTGCTGGACTCATCGTGTGCAACTGCAGCCACTGCATCGATGTGTTCATCGTCCACTGTGTCCCCCCTTTCTAGCTCAAGAGCACAGCATGTAACCACTATCACCGAGACACGATCTGGGGGGTCCTGGAGTGCGCCCCCTGAGCAGTTCAGGCATCTGAAGCGCAGCTTGAGAAGACCGATGACTCTCTCCACCACAGCCCTTGTGGTGCTGTGGATCCTATTGTACCGCTGCTCAGCCTCTGTTCTTGGATGGCAGAGAGGCATCATGAGCCACCTTCTGAGGGGATAGCCCTTGTCACCCAGCAGCCATCCATCCAGCCGGGCTGGAGCACTGAAGAGCTCCGGCACCTGGGAGTGTCTGAGGATGTAGGCGTCGTGGGAGCTGCCTGGGTACCTTGCACAGACTTGTAGAATCAGCATCCTGTGATCACACACTATCTGCACGTTCATGGAGTGGAAGCCCTTCCTGTTGACGAAGGCACCGGGCTCACCTGCTGGTGCCTTGATGGCCACATGTGTACAGTCTATAGCACCCTGGACACGGGGGAAGCCAGCAATGGCTGCGAAGCCTCTGGCTCGCTGTGTCTGACTTGCCTGGTCCCAGCGGAAGTGGATGAAGGTCAATGCACGTCTGAACAGAGCGTCTGTAACCTGCTTGACACAAGTGTGGACAGCTGATTGGGAGACACCGGAAAGATCACCCACCAAGCCCTGGAAGGAGCCAGAGGCATAGAAGTTGAGGGCAACTGTGACCTTCAGAGCCGCTGGCATGGGGTGTCCACCCACACAGTTCGGGGAGATCTTAGGCCCAATCATTTGACAGATATATTTGACTGTCTCCCTTGAGAGTCGGAGCCTCCTTCGGCACTGCACCTCAGACATATTGAGGTAGCTGCTTCGCCGCCTGTAAACCCTGGCAGCAGGATAGTGGCATCTTCTGCGGCCCCTTCCACCTTGGACTAACTCTTGGCCCTGCGCCCCTTGTGCCTGCGCCTCCCCTCCCAAAGGTGGCTCCCCTGGAGGCTGAATGTCCACTCCTGGCCTCCTACTCCTTCCAGCCCTCCCTTCCTCCTCAGAGGAGCTGCCTCCAGAGGACAGTTCAGCTCCCATTCCCAGGCTAAGGGAAGGCTTCCTGAAACCTGCAGGCCCAGAAAAGATTCCTCTCTGCAGAGTGCTAACCTGAAGGTTAAGAGTCCAGAAAAAGCAGCTGGGATGTGTTCTGAAGTCCTGCAGATCACACAGGTAAGTTTCAAAAACTTTCAGCAATAAATACTTCATAGAGCAGATTCACAACCCCAGTGAGCCCTCTTATCCCGCCCGGGGATGAGGTTAATAGGAATGTCTCCTACCCGCCTGCCAGTCGCGCCGAAAATCGACATCGATTGAAGACTAAAGGTCGTTAAGTGGCCTGTTAATTAATGGCGGGTGCGTGTCGGACTTCATCGCGCGCCCGCCCAGCGAAACATCGCGATGGCGCACGGTGACTTTGGGACGCTCGCCCACTGTCACCGCGCGGACACGTGGGGCCCACCCCCTGCACGTCCGACGAACAATTCTACCCCATGTGTTTCTGAGCTGACATTCCAAAGCCTGACACAGTTGGCAAAGTGACTCATTGCATCCATGTCAGTGATACAGGGAAGCTGATGGAACATAGTCTCTGACAAGTGTTCCATGCATCATTTCACATCAATCTGTCGATGCACGTTCCTGTGTCAGAAATTGTGTGTGGAATGTTATTGTGACAAACGTGACACATAGCTCCTCTGGCTGCTCCGTTTGCCCAAGAAGGAGGAATGAAAGACAGACTTGCATTTCTAAAGTGTCTTTCACAATCCCAGAACGTCTCAAAGAGCTTTATTGACTTTCGAAGTGCAGGCACTGTCGTGACACAGTAAACATGGCAGACAGTGCGCGCACAGCAAGCTCCCACAAACAGCGGTGCGATAATGACCAGATCATCTGTTTTTCTGACGTCAGCCGAGGGATAAATATTGGTCCAGACTCCTAATAGGGCCCTAGGTTTTTTACAACCACCTTAGAGGGCTGACGGATTAGAGACTCACCCGAAAGACAGCATCCCTGACAGTGCAGCATTCCCTCAGTGCTGCCTTGAAGAGTGAGCCTAAAGAGACAACAATCCCTCTTTAGGTGTTTTTTTTATATATGCTGCACTGCAAAAATTTATAGTTGGTACCAAATCCAGAATCCAGAATTCCCAGAGGGATCAATCTTTATGGGGAAAACTGCATCTCAAGAAGTTGAGAGCTACCTGTGGAAGCTAAAATCACACATGTTGAGCAGTGGTGTCATGAAAATATAATAATTTTCATAATATTATTGTAATTTATTGTCAAAGTAGGTTAACAGTGGGGATTGGATTAATTTATCTGTGTATAGGTGTGTGTGTGTGTGTGTGTGTGTGTGTGGGTTTTAATTGAATTACAGACAGCTGGCCTGGGTACTTTGATGTAACAGAAGGGGAACTAGGTTTGAAATGCTAAATATGTAAACACGGCTGAAGTTTTAGAGTGTGAGGTGTGAAGAACATTTGCATTTTTTGATAAACCAGAGTAGTGAATTTCAAAGAGATGGTAAGGTGTTACACCTAGCCATAAGAGGCTAAGCCAAACAGTGTGTTAATTTTTCCCAAAGATTACTGATAATATGAGCGCTATGAAATATTTCTATTATGGAAAAAGTGAAGTTGCAAATACACATTGGGAAATGGAATTTACATTAAAAATGGAGAAACCTGTACAAAGGAGATGAGGTTATGTGTAATAGGGAGGAATTCTAAGATCTAACAAGTGTGAAAAGCCTCCAGCCTCTATGTACCAAGCTGCTGCCTATAGGAACTGAAGATAAGAGAATTAATTTTAAATATCACTGTCCAGGGTATTGTGTTGCTTTGCCTGAGTCTGTTGAAATCTATTCTGTTTTACTGTTGCCTTAACGTAGGTGTAACTGGGAGCCAAATTAATTAGGGGAGCTAGGAGTTATCATGGTAGTAATCTGTAAATAGCAATCTGTAAACCTATGTATGTGCTTAAAATCATTTCTTTTATTAATAAATGTTTAATTTAGTTTTGTAAAAAAAACCTCTAAGACTCAGTGATCTATTATTGAATTCAAGGCATGCATCTCGAAATAAAAATACAAATTGCAAAACAGCTGTGGCAGCTGTTTTGTTTCAAGTTTCCCTCTGGGATTTGAGCAGCTCATTATTTACCATAATAAGTGGATAAATGGCTAGGAATTAGTGTCGCTTATATTCGAAGTTGTATGACATCTCTCTGCGATATTCACGCAGGCCTTTGCCTCTTGCTTTTGAATCTTGTCTCAGTAATGAAATGGAAGCAGAGATGGAGAGTGGGACAAATACTTCAATTTGTTTTCACGCCCTATGACCATTCATGGAGAATGCACTAGTTGATGGTGACTGACAGTTAACTGCCAAGCATTGTTTGACATTTAAACCAGGCAGCTTGACTCCGATTGGTCAAGGAATTGCTGTGAGGAATGAACCAGTGAATGGCTGTCACTTGTTTTGTTTAGCTGAACAGGTGCAACATGTTTACATGTTCTCTCTGTCTACAAAGAACAGGGCCCATGTATTAATGTATGTAGTCTCCTGTACATGCAAATGCGCCACACTCTGAGCCTGACGGACAATCTTAAATTGGTTGTCAATGCAATTCTTAGCACACTGAGGATTATTTAGAAAAATGATGTCCAATCACAGAATCACATCTAATGTTGGACACTGTGTTTTGAGTTTTGCAAGCACGGGCTGGTTGGGTACTTTGTCCATTGCGAACAATGGAAGGGACGTGCTATTTGATATGATCTGCCCGTCTTCAGGACGTACGGCCTTATTCTGATGAGTGCAAGACAAAAAGCATCGACAAAATGTCTCTTTTTTCGGTCGTACTCAAGTCCTGTTCTACCAAACGACTACTTAAAAACAGGAGTGGAGCAAATAAAAGCAAACATTAATTTAGGGGCCATAACTGTAGGTTAGTCGCTAAAAAATCCAATTGAAAATTCAGGGGAATGTTTTTAACCCAAGGAGTGGTAAGAATGTGGAACTCACTACAAGGGAAGTAGCATTGGTGTTCAAGAAGAAACTAGTCGATGAGGCAGAAAGGACCAGGAGGATGTCATATTGATGGGGTCAGATGATGAAGAGTGGAGGGAGTCTCACGTGGAGCTCAAAAGCCAGCATAGCCAGCTGGGCTGAATGTCCTGTTTTTATGCTGAAGATTCGCTGTAAATTTATGTAAGTCAAATATAGCTGAAAGGCTAACATATTTAATAGTTTCTCACTCTGGTGGTGCATTCCACCCTTGTTCTTTCATGATGTAAGGGAACGTGATAGATCGTGGAGGCTAAATCTCTTCTTCAGTTCTCTGCACAGTAAACTCCTGCTATCTTTGAACCTGTCTGATGGAAACAATGTGCCCTCTATTCGAGGAAGGAATACTAGCATTGGAAGGTGGGTCAAACAGTGTGGTCCTTCTCCACCACCTACTGGCTAGTTTAAGAACAGCAGAGCCTTAACTTTTTTTCACGAGAAACTTGGTTGCTTCAAATAGAAGCCCTGCATTCTGTTTCTTCCTTTCCTCCCTCCACAGTCTTCCTCTTTCTCTCTCCCTCTTTCTCTCTCTCTCTCTAAATTATTTTGATTTCCCGTGAGGTGATTTCACTGAGTCACTCACCACTACAATTATCAAATAGGTGGCTAGAAGATAGGCAGTTTTTTCAAAAAGCCTAAGTCCCGGATATTGAATGTGCTGATTTACAATTACAGGGGATCAGCTGTGACTCAGTTGATGACCCTCATGACTCTGAGTCAGAGTCTTGGCTTCAAGTCCCACTCCAGGAGTTGAACAGGAATATCCAGGCTGACACCTGGTGCAGTACTAGGGAGTTAAAAACAAAAAAACTGCGGATGCTGGAAATCCAAAACAAAAACAGAAACAGAAATACCTGGAAAAACTCAGCAGGTCTGGCAGCATCGGCGGAGAAGAGCACAGTTGACGTTTCGAGTCCTCATGACCCCTCAACAGAACTCTGCTGAAGGGTCATGAGGACTTGAAACGTCAACTGTACTCTTCTCCGCCGATGCTGCCAGACCTGCTGAGTTTTTCCAGGTATTTCTGTTTCTGTTTTTGTTCAGTACTAGGGAGTGCTGCACTACCAGAGGTGCTGTTGTTTGGATGAGATGTTAACCTAAGGCCCCATCTGCCCTGTTACGTGGCACTGCTTTGAAGAAGAGCCGGGGAGCTATCCCTGGTCTCCTGGCCAACATCTCTCCCTCAGTCAGCGTCACAGACACTGATGACCTGGTCATTATCACATTACTGTTTGTGGGAGCCTGCTGTGCACAAACTGGCTGCTGTGTTTCCTTCATCACAACAGTATCAATACCTCAAAAGTATTTTCTTGGCTGTGAAGCACTTTTGAGACATGCTGAGGTTGTGAAAGGCATTTTCCTTTCATGAACAAAATGAACATAAATGATAATGACTTTCAGTGAAAGAGGTACATCTAGGCCTTTGTACTGGCAACTGGCAAATAAACAAAATTATTCCATCAGGTTGGAGAGTGTGATTTTATAAGCAGAATCAAAAAAAAACCCCAATGTAAAAGGGGAGGTGGTGGCATAGTGGTACTGTCACTCGACTGGTACTCCAGAGACCCAGGGTAATGCTCTGGGGACCTGGGTTTGAATCTCACCATGACAGATGAAATTTGAATTCAGTAAAAATCTGGAATTAAATGACCATGAAATGATTGTTGTAAAAGCCCATCTGGTTCACTAGGGAAGGAAATCTGCTGTCATTACCTGGTCTAGGGTCTGGTCTAGATGTGACTCCATTACAGCAACGTGGTTGATTCTTAAAATGCCTGCTGGGCAAGGGCAATGAGCAATAATCACTGGCTAGGCCAGCGATGTTCATATCCCATGAAAGAATCAATTTTAAAAAATAGCGGTATTGTCACTGGACTAGTACCCCAAAGACCCTGGGTTCGAATCCCACCACGGCAGATGGTGAAATTTGAAGCCAATAAAAATCTGGAATTAAAAGTCTGACCCCAAACTCGTTGTTGTAAAAATTCACCTGGTTCACTAATGCCCTTTAGGGAAGATAATCTGACATTCAGACCCATGGCAACTTGGGTTTTAAAAAAGGGCAATCAGGGATGGATAATAAATGCTGGCCTGGCCTGGCCAGTGATGCCCATATTCCGTGAATGAATAAATTTTTAAAAAATGAAACTCGCTTGTAACTTTCCTTCTTCAGCAAGTACCTTGACAGCAGCACTTACTGATCCTAAACTCTGTCTGGCCTGCCCTGGGAAACTCTCGAATCCCACTCCCATATACCATCTCGTGTCACAATCACACAAAAATAAATATGTGATGGAATTAAGGGGAAAAGACACCATTCCACAAATAAGATATAGAATGAATAGGCCACAAAATAGCCCAATCACCTACTTTATAAAGAGTATGTACATGATTGAGAATTTAATGAACTGACCATATATGCAACTGTGGACTTTAATACAAAACGCAGAGTGTAGAAGAACTTATATTTCTGTTCTGTCAATTAAGGAGACCTGCATTTTGCAACATGCTGTAATTATTTCTATACAAAAATTTTCATAATTGCGCAATCCTTTATTATTTTATAGTTTTTTTATTTTAATGATTGTAATGAATTATGATTACTTGCTGAACTTGTGTTGGCATCACAGTTCGGCACCTGCCACCATCATGATATTTCAATTATCTCTTTTACCTACCTAAGGAACTCCTGTTTATATTACATGTGAAAGTTTACTGACCAACTGTATCCATCAGGACTTTAGGAGATTTCCCGGTTTGGTAGCAGGACTGAGGAACTTCAATTTTGTGGCCAGACTAGAGAAACTGGGATTATTCCCCTTAGGGTTGAGGAGGTTAAGGGGGGATTTGTTTGAGGCATTCAAAATTATGAGGGGCTTTAAGAACAAAGGAACAAGAGGAGGGTTTTAGCTCTTTAAGCCCATTCTGCCATTCAATCAGATCATGGCTGACCTGGACCTAATCCCATGGGCTGAATTATATGGGGTGGCGTGGTCCGATGGCCAAAAAGTTAGGGCAGAGCCAGCCCAGGGGAAAAATGGCTGCCCCACAGCCATTTAACGGCCAACTGACTATTAATAGGTTGGAGGCAGGATTTTTGCCCCTCGGGAACAGGAAGTCCCACCTCAGATAGCTGTCAGCCAATCAGGGGCTGGCAACTTACGATGTACCCGTAGCGCCAGCGGGAACAGTGGCCACTGCCGGTACTGCACTCGGGCAATGAGGCTGCGGGCGGGGATAGATTGGAATTTCCTAAGTGATTGTGGGTCAGCAATGCGGTGGGGAGGCCAGGGGGTTTGAGAGGCCATGTGGAGAGGGCAATCTACGGGGTGTTTACAACATGGTGGGGGAGGGGGGGTGGGGCGGGGGGCTGCGATGGGCACAGGGGACCAGGTAAGGAGGGACGCCAGCCCCCCCCACCACCCTGCCCACCACGGCAAAGGCAAACTTGCCAGGCTGGCTGATTGGCGTGGGCCTCTCCCGCCACCAGTTAAATGCTTATGGTGGTGGGATGAAGCCCTTCAGTGGACATTAATTGCCCACTTAAGGGCCCTAATTAGTCTAATGACAGGTGGGCTACCCCTGTCACTGGTATAATTGCAGTGGGGGCAAGGGATGGGCGGCAAGGTGGTGGGCAGTCCGAATACCAGATTTACCATGGACCCCGCCTTCAAACCCGTCTACGGCAGAGTGTTAAATCGAGCCCCATATATCCATTTCTCCCCCCGTCCCCGTTCCTCAATAACTTTGGCTAACAAAGATCCATCAACCTCAGTTTGAAAATTAACAATTGACCTATTGCTGTTTGCGGAAGAGAATTCAGAAGTTGACAAAGTAGATAGGGAGAAAACTGTTTCGACCGGCAAGAGGGTAACCAGAGGTCACAGATATAAAATAAATACAAAACAATCAGGGCACGATGAAGAGTTTTTTTTAGTACAGGAAATTGTTAGGATCTGGAATCCACTGCCTGAAAGACCAGTAGGAGTAACTTTCAAAAGAATACTGGCTATGTACTTAAAAGGGAAAAAAAATGTAGGGTTATGGGGAATGCGAGTGTGCTGATTGGAAGATCTGTCAATGAACCATGATAGAGGTGATGGGCCAAATGGCCTCCTTTCGTACTGTACGATTGTATGGATTTATAATAACTTACCTGTCTAGCAGCTACATCAATTTTGTTGCCTAAAACAGCAAAAGGATAATCCTTATATTCCAAAGGAATTTGCAGCAATATCTCTTCCCTCCAGCCTTCCAGGTCATAGAAAGAATCTCGGTCAGTCACGTCGAATACCAGCACACAGCCATCTGACCCTTTAAAGAAGGAGGGCACCAGTGACTTAAAACGTTCCTGACCTCCTGTGTCCCAGATCTGAATAAGAGAACAATAGGCAAGTCAGTCCATATTGGATTAAATGGCTGCCTCATGGGTGTCCCGTAGTCATTCAACAAACTTCCTTTTAGTTCATCCATGGGTGTGGGTGTCACTGGCAAGACCAGCACTTGTTGGCCATGCGTAATTGCCCCTTGAGAGCAGTTAAAAGTCAACCATGGTTGTTGAAGTTCTGGAGTCACATGTACACCAGACCAGGTAAGGGTGGCACATTTCCTTCCCTAAAGGACACTGGTGGGTTTTTATGTGGTCACCATTAGCAAGGTTAGATTTTAATTCCAGAGTTTTTTGAAATGACTTGAATTTAAATTTTACCAATTGCTGTGGTGGGATTTGAACCCATGCCCCCAGAGCATTAGCCTGGGCCCTATTGGAATAGCTGTCCCAGCAATATTACCACAACACCACCATCTCCTTTCAGAACTACCACTCACAGGTCAGCCCTGCAAAGTAAGAGGATGGCTCAAGATTCTAACCTTCGTTGCCTTTGTTTTGGGCTTATCAGCATGTTTTATTTTTAATTTATCCTTTCATGGGGTGTGGGTGTTGCTGGCAAGAGCAGCATTTGCTGCCCATTCCTAATTGCCCTTGAACCAAGTGGCTTGCTAGGCCATTCCAGAGGGCAGTTAAGAGTCAACCACATTGCTATGGGTCTGGGGTCACATGTAGGTCAGACCGGGTGAGGGTGGCAGATTTCCTTCCCTGATGGACATTAGTGAACCAGATGGGTTTTTATACGACAATCGATGATAGTTCCATGGTCGCCATTACTGAAATTAGCTTTATATTCCCGATTCTATTAACTGAATTTAAATTCCAACAGCTGCTATGGTGGGATTTGAGTCCGTATCCTCAGAGCATTAGCCTGGGCCTCTGAGTTACTAGCCTAGTGACATTACCACTACACCACTATGGTAAGAAAAAAAACTCAAAACTGGACATTTTAAAGCCACGGTGTAGAATTGAGTACATGAGTGACGAATCTTGCTGGTCGATTTTTGCCATTTGCTCCAATAACTTCAAACAAACAGCTTCTTGCCCTTAACCTTCTCCTTATTTTTAAGAACTTGCTGCATCTGCACATTAGTTGTCCACCAAACAAATAGCAGAAAGATAGGGCTAGTAGGTAATTGCATAATATTGTAAAAATTGTTATTTCAATGACAACCAGCCTCTCGGACCTTGAGAATTAACAGTTTAAACTGTTCAATACCATTCCAGGCATATTGCCAATTCTACTTAACCATTTTTAAAACTGTCAAATTTTACATTTTTTCTTAATGTCCCTCTGTGCCTCTTTTCTCTGTCTTATTCCTTTTATCTCTCTCTCCTTGGGCAGAATCTTGTTGACGCATCGGGGGTCTTGTCTACCAGCTGAAGAGTTGGCTCGAGGCCCACTCTGCCTCCTCCTGAAGGCCTGCTGAACCACAAGCCCATCAGGCAGTGGCAAGGCCGCCAGCAGGCCTTCTCCCGGAATCAAGACCCCCGGGACGGGAGTCCCGCCTAACGAGAGCTGCCGGCCAATCGGAGCCCAGTAGCTGTTACACTCAGCAGTACCACAGAGGAGACGGTGGCCGCTGCCCGAAGAGCTCCCCTGGAGTTCCAAGATTGCGGAGCAACCCAGGCCACAAGTAAGTAATAAGGGGGGGAGGGGGGCTATGAAAAGAGGGGTTCAGATACAAGGACTAGGGGGTGACTCCCAGCCAGCAACCCTCCCCTTTCCCGATATCCTGTCCTTCAATCTGGCACTGAGTGCCTTTGGTTGGGATCCACCCAGAGGTGACAAGCTGCATGAGTGGTTTTAGCTTTGGTGCATGTCAATGGCAATAGGCTGGCCTGCAGCTGGCAGTGAGATGAGACCCTCAAGTGGTGGTTAATTGACCGTTTAGCAGTCTCAGTTGGCGATGGGGTGGGAAGGTCAACCATGGGCCTTCCTGCCCAGAGCTTAATTTGAGCAGAGGCGGGAAGGTGATGGGGTTTGGTTGTGTCACCATCCAGCCTTATATACAATCCCTTCCTACCTCCAGCTCGTCACCAGTGAAAGCACAAGATTCTGTGCTTTATTTCTCTTCCTCTATCTAATTTAACTTTAGTTCACCCTTCCTCCTTTTCCATCATTCGTTGGTTTCATTCTCCACCCTTAAATCTCATTGGTTAAAGGAGACACAGTGTTGACCCACCATTCACCGCATGCGGTTTCCTCTACATTGGAGAGACCAAACGCAGACTGGGTGATCGCTTTGCAGAACACCTTCGGTCTGTCCGCAAGCATTACCCAGACCTCCCTGTCACTTGCCATTTCAACACTCCACCCTGCTCTCATGCCCACATGTCCGTCCTTGGCTGCTGCATTGTTCCAGTGAAGCTCAGCGCAAACTGGAGGAACAGCACCTCATCTTCCGACTAGGCACTTTACAGCCTTCCGGACTGAATATTTAGTTCAACAATTTTAGATCTTGAACTCTCTCCTCCATCCCCACCCCCTTTCCGTTTCTTCCCTCTCCTTTTTGTTTTTTCCAATAATTTATATAGATTTTTCTTTTCCCACCTATTTCCATTATTTTTAAATGTATTTCCACCCATTGTTTATCTCTACCTTTTATGCCCTTTTAGTATTATTTCACTCCACCCCCACTAGGTCTATCTGTACCTTGTTTGTCCTGCTTTCTACCCTTAATTAGCACATTCCTTTAGATAATATCACCACCTTCAACACCTCTTTGTCCTTTTGTCTGTGACATCTTTTGGTTATCTCCACCTATCACTGGCTTCTTGTCCCAACAAACCCCCACCCCCCCCCACCTCCCCACTCCCACCCCCCCTTAAACCAGCTTATATTTCACCCCTTTCCTATTTTTACTTAGTTCTGTTGAAGGGTCATGAGGACTCGAAACGTCAACTGTGTTCTTCTCCGCCGATGCTGCCAGACCTGCTGAGTTTTTCCAGGTATTTCTGTTTCTGTTTTAGCAATGAGATCATGACAAGTTAATCCTCTTTTGTATTGTTGATTGAGGGATAAATATTTACTATGACACCCGGGACAACTCCCTGTTCTTCTGCAAATTGGGCTGTGAGATGTATTACACCCACCCGAGAGGGTAGATAGGGCCTCAGGTTAACATCTTATTTGAAAGACAGCACCTCCAACAGTGTAACAAGCCCTCAGTACTGCACTGGCTTACCATCCTGGGTTACGTACTTAACTCTCTGGATTGGAACTTGAACTCACTACCTTCCGGCTCAGAGGAAAGAGTGCAACCTCTGAGCCACAGCTGAGCACAGGGGTTGTAAAACATTGTGAGAAAGGCAAAGGGTGGGGAGGAATTAAAAACATCAATATGTGCTGGTGACTTTCCTCAATAGAAGACCATTCCAGGAATTGTATATCTATACAATGGCTGGACGCAGAGCAGTCAGGTCTTCAGTATTTTCTCAGATGTATAAGTGCACGTAATGAAGCAAGACAAGCATTCCTCACCTGTAGCTTTACTAAGGTATTGTCCACTCCGATCTCTTTTGTGAGGATGTTTGCTCCCAGTGTGGTGCGATACTCCTGAGTGAATCTCTTGTTGACATACCGGTTCAGAAGGGAGGTTTTACCAACCCTACATCAAAGGATTCAGGAAAAAAACAGTCACTCTCAACCTCATTTTTAGGATGTAACCTCAGTCTGCTCCAACTAAAATGACGCAAATATAATGAGATTCATATTTTCCTGAGAGGGAGTCATGTGATGTGAAGGCTCCCAGACTTTCTTTCTCAAAGCGGTTGTCCAATGCTCAGCAATTCTTTGAATTGCCTGGACCAGCCTGAGAGTTGCCATTGGCAGGTGCCAGTTGATGCCCCCCATGCTCTGGTGCTGTTAATAAGCCAATCATTTCAATACTTACAGAGAATTACACACAACATCCGGCACCAAAATGAATGATTTCACCCAACAGCTCGGAGCTTTTGTTTATGCTTCACACAAACCTCCTTCCTCCCTATTTTACCTAACCCTAGCAACACATCCTCCTATTCCTTTCTCCCTCATGTATTTATCTAACTTCCCCTTCAATGTATCAATGCTATTCGCCTTTCCTATTCCCTGTGGGAGCGAGCTCCACATTCCCAGCATGCTGTGGGCGGAATCGTCCCAGCCCGTTGGCGGCAGGTGTCAATGCCGTACTGGCGAGAAGGCCAGAAATCAGATTCACGCCGTTGTGAAGCGATTGTCTGCTTGGCCTGTCGGTGATGGGCTGTGTTTTCCGCTGCAGCACATAGGGAACCTTCAATACTTTAACATCTCATTATAAGCCCAGCTCGCTGGAATCATCCCCTCACACTGGAATCATCCCCTCACACTGGATCATCCCCTCACACTGGATCATCCCCTCACACTGAAATCATCCCCTCACGCTGGAATCATCCCCTCACACTGGATCATCCCCTCACACTGGATCATCCCCTCAAACTGGAATCATCCCCTCACACTGGAATCATCCCCTCACACTGGATCATCCCCTCACACTGGAATCATCCCCTCACACTGGATCATCCCCTCACACTGGAATCATCCCCTCACACTGGAATCATCCCCTCACACTGGATCATCCCCTCACACTGAAATCATCCCCTCACGCTGGATCATCCCCTCACACTGGATCATCCCCCCACGCTGAAATCATCCCCTCACACTGGAATCATCCCCTCACGCTGAAATCATCCCCTCACACTGGAATCATCCCCTCACTCTGGAATCATCCCCTCACGCTGAAATCATCCCCTCACACTGGAATCATCCCCTCACACTGGATCATCCCCCCACACTGGAATCATCCCCTCACGCTGGAATCATCCCCCACACTGGATCATCCCCCCACACTGGAATCATCCCCTCATGCTGGATCATCCCCCCACACTGGAATCATCCCCTCACACTGGAATCATCCCCTCACACTGGATCATCCCCTCACGCTGAAATCATCCCCTCACACTGGAATCATCCCCTCATGCTGAAATCATCCCCTCACACTGGAATCATCCCCTCACACTGGAATCATCCCCTCACGCTGGAATCATCCCCTCACACTGGAATCATCCCCTCACACTGGATCATCCCCTCACGCTGGAATCATCCCCTCACACTGGAATCATCCCCTCACACTGGAATCATCCCCTCACACTGGAATCATCCCCTCACGCTGAAATCATCCCCTCACACTGGAATCATCCCCTCACGCTGAAATCATCCCCTCACGCTGGAATCATCCCCTCACACTGGAATCATCCCCTCACGCTGAAATCATCCCCTCACACTGGAATCATCCCCTCACACTGGAATCATCCCCTCACGCTGAAATCATCCCCTCACGCTGAAATCATCCCCTCACACTGGAATCATCCCCTCACGCTGGAATCATCCCCTCACGCTGGAATCATCCCCTCACACTGGATCATCCCCTCACACTGGAATCATCCCCTCACGCTGAAATCATCCCCTCACGCTGAAATCATCTCCTCACGCTGAAATCATCCCCTCACACTGGAATCATCCCCTCACACTGGAATCATCCCCTCACACTGGAATCATCCCCTCACGCTGGAATCATCCCCTCACGCTGGAATCATCCCCTCACACTGGAATCATCCCCTCACACTGGAATCATCCCCCCACACTGGAATCATCCCCTCACACTGGATCATCCCCTCACACTGGATCATCCCCTCATGCTGGAATCATCCCCTCACACTGGATCATCCCCTCACACTGGATCATCCCCTCACGCTGAAATCATCCCCTCACACTGGAATCATCCCCTCACACTGGAATCATCCCCTCACACTGGATCATCCCCTCACGCTGAAATCATCCCCTCACACTGGAATCATCCCCTCACGCTGAAATCATCCCCTCACACTGGAATCATCCCCTCACACTGGAATCATCCCCTCACGCTGGAATCATCCCCTCACACTGGAATCATCCCCTCACACTGGAATCATCCCCTCACACTGGATCATCCCCTCACGCTGGAATCATCCCCTCACACTGGAATCATCCCCTCATGCTGGAATCATCCCCTCACACTGGAATCATCCCCTCACACTGAAATCATCCCCTCACACTGGAATCATCCCCTCACGCTGAAATCATCCCCTCACGCTGGAATCATCCCCTCACACTGGAATCATCCCCTCACGCTGAAATCATCCCCTCACACTGGAATCATCCCCTCACACTGGAATCATCCCCTCACGCTGAAATCATCCCCTCACGCTGAAATCATCCCCTCACACTGGAATCATCCCCTCACGCTGGAATCATCCCCTCACGCTGGAATCATCCCCTCACACTGGATCATCCCCTCACACTGGAATCATCCCCTCACGCTGAAATCATCCCGTCACGCTGAAATCATCTCCTCACGCTGAAATCATCCCCTCACACTGGAATCATCCCCTCACACTGGAATCATCCCCTCACACTGGAATCATCCCCTCACGCTGGAATCATCCCCTCACGCTGGAATCATCCCCTCACACTGGAATCATCCCCTCACACTGGAATCATCCCCCCACACTGGAATCATCCCCTCACACTGGATCATCCCCTCACGCTGGAATCATCCCCTCACACTGGATCATCCCCTCACGCTGAAATAATCCCCTCACACTGGATCATCCCCTCACACTGGATCATCCCCTCACACTGGATCATCCCCTCACGCTGGAATCATCCCCTCACACTGGATCATCCCCTCACACTGGATCATCCCCTCACGCTGGAATCATCCCCTCACACTGGATCATCCCCTCACACTGGATCATCCCCTCACACTGGATCATCCCCTCACGCTGGAATCATCCCCTCACACTGGATCATCCCCTCACACTGGATCATCCCCTCACGCTGAAATCATCCCCTCACACTGGAATCATCCCCTCACGCTGGAATCATCCCCTCACACTGGAATCATCCCTCACGCTGAAATCATCCCCTCACGCTGGAATCATCCCCTCACACTGGAATCATCCCCTCACGCTGAAATCATCCCCTCACACTGGAATCATCCCCTCACATTGGAATCATCCCCTCACACTGGAATCATCCCCTCACACTGGATCATCCCCTCACACTGGATCATCGACAACGTGTTTCACAACAGCGCGTAAGCAACCTGCACTCCGCTTGGGACTTCGAGGTTTGTTTGCCTACCTTGTTTCGGGCAGCACTCGCAGTCATCAGCGCCAGGATTCACAGGCAGCACCACATCACTTTTAGGGGGACTCATGGGCAGGTCTCTACCTACCGGACCAGCCCTAAGGTGGGGGTGGCTTTTCAATGGCTGCAGGGCTTGGGCTTGCTTGGGGAAGGGGGAGAAGTGGCCTCAGACAAGGGAAGAGGCTGCAGGGTGAGGGCTGTACTGGGGAAGGGGGGTATCCCAGGGTGTGTGTGGGGGAACATGTTGATCTGTGCAAATGGCCTCAAGAAGGTGAGGGCTGAGGAGGCAGTCTCCAGAGGACATGAAGCCAGATGGAGATGTGGGGGTGTGTGTGAGAGAATGAGTGGTGATGTCCCTTGAGCTGGCAGTGAGTGAGATGCCAGTGTGTATGTGATAGGCTTGTGAGTGTGTTGCCTTACCCTGGTGGCACGGATGAGATCATTCATCTGTTTTCTGACCTCGTGTGTGCAGCATTGGCACTGACCACCTCTGCCACCACCTCCCAAGCCAGACTGGTGAGACTGATGGTCCTCCTGCAGCCAGAGTGGGGGTAGAGAACATCGCAAGGGGCCTCCACGGCATCCAGAAGGCATCCCAGGGATGCGTCACTGAATCGGGGGCCTGCATTCTTCTTGGCTTTTGGGGCCATGTCTTCACCGGAGCAGTCCTGGGCTGCAAGTATTGAGAAGTGTGCGCGCGGCTGCAGTTTGAATATGGTTCCCGGAGTGAGGAAGTGGCGAGGTAATGGCATGGTGGGCAAATTGGGAGGCCGCCTGTCAACAAGGCAGAATGTTTCCTGCACAATTAATGAGGAGGGAAGGGGACGATACCTGCCATTGCGGCCAGCAGGTAATACATCGTTTTACATGCCCGCTACCACACTTAGTACAAATCTGGGATGATTCCGCTCTCTGGATAAAGAAGTCTCTCATGAATTCTTTACTGGATTTATTAATGACTGTCATATATTCATGACCCTTAGTTTTGAAGTCCTCCGACACACAAGTGGGAGAATTTCCTCTCTGTCTGCTCCACCAACCCCCTTCTTAATTTTAAAGAACTCAGTCTTCTCTTTTCTGGGGACAAGAGCCCTAGTTTCGTCTGATAGTGATAACTTCTCAGTTATCGTATCGTCTTTGCAAATCTTTTTACACGTCCCCTAGTGCCTCTATATCCTTTATGCAACACGGAGACCACAATGCCACACACGACTCAGTGTTGGTTAAACACAATTCTATCTGGATTTAATATAAACTCCCTGCTTTTCACTTCTAATTATTGTGTGTGGCCAGCAGAGGGTGCACTTGCTCGATGAACTGCACTGGTCAGTCAGTCCGCTGGGGTGAGTTGATTGGTACGAGGGTTTAAGATTGCTGTTTACCTTCAGCCTCCCTCAGGAAAACAGTGCAATGGTCTAGGTCTGGGCATTTACTGTAACACCATGTCCAGGGTGTCAGGTATGGCTCAGAGAGAGAGCCTCACTCAAGTAATTATCTTGAGCCCAAAGTTTAGGCTGACACACCTCCCACAGGTTTACATGGTGTTCCTCCTGTGTGGCGACAGGCTGGCCCACCACTAATTAATTGCCCAGGAGAAGGTGTTCATGAGCCACTTTCTTGAACCATTTGGTGTCTGCAGTGGTTTGGTGCAACTGAGTGGCTTTCCTGGGCTATTTCTGAGAGCAGTTTAGAGTCAGCTGTGGGTCTGGAGTCACGTGCAAGGTCAGACCGGGTCAGGACTGCAGATTTCCTCCCCGAAAGGACATGGGTGAACCAGCTGGGTTTTTACGACAATCGATGATAGTGTCACGGTCACCATCACTAAGACTAGCTTTCAATTCCAGATTTGTAAATTAATTTGAATTTTTAATTCCCTCAGCCACCATGGTGGGTTTTGAACCTGCCTTCCCAAAATATTAGGCCGGGCCTCTGAATTACCGGTGCAGTGATATTACCACTATGCCACCGTGGCCAAGGAAGGAAGGAAGGATCCCTGATTAATGTTCCCACTAAGTTGTGCAGACGCACAGCCGGGAACAAACAGGCTTCCCAGCAATCTTAAAGGGACTGTGCAGTGCAACGAACAGGTTGTGTATCACAAAGAGAAACTATAAAGAACGTTGTTCCTGAGGTACAGAAATATTATCCATCAGCTATTTGCTGTACTTTGTTTTCAATTGTTCATGTTTTAAAATTATTTTGTTTCATCCCACCAACCCCCCTCTTTTCCCGACTTCTCCTGAACGTCTGGATGCTGTTAAACATTTGTGATGCATATTTTTATAAGTTATTTTGTTGCTTACCCAATGGAACCAAGGATAATTATTTTCAAGTCTACTCTCTTGCTGGTGTTCATCTATGGTACCTGGGGAATAAACATAGGAAAACACTTGTCAATGCTGACCTGACAGAAGATTAACTTGTCTGCAATGATCGTGGACTGATGCTCTTGAATGGTGCAACTCCCATAAGGCTATGATTCTAACGTGGTCTGTCTGACCTTGTTAAGATAAAAACTCGCTGTTTTTCCAGGATCAAAATCCTGGAACTCCCTTCCTAACAGCACTGCAGGTGTTCCTTTTTTTTAATTCATTCATGGGATGTAGGCATCGTGGCTGGACCAGCATTTATTGCCCATCCCTAATTGCCCTTGAGAAGGTGGTGGTGAGCTGCCTTCTTGAACTGCTGCAGTCCATGTGGTGTAGGTACACCCACAGTGCTGTTAGGGAGGGAGTTCCAGGATTTTGACCCAGTGACAGTGAAGGAACGGCGATATATTTCCAAGTCAGGATGGTGAGTGACTCGGAGGGGAACTTCCAGGTGGTGCTGTTCCCATGTGTCTGCTGCCCTTGTCTTTCTAGGTGGTAGCAGCCGTGGGTTTGGAAGGTCTATGGAGCCCATGGATTGCAGCTGTTCAAGAAGGCAGCTCACCACCACCTTCTCAAGGGCAACTAGGGATGGGCAATAAATGCTGGCCTAGCCAGCGACATCATGAACTGATGAAAAAAAGATAGCTCTATTCCAAAATGAAAAATGAAATGCTGGAAACACTCAGGTCAGGGAGTGAGAATTACCTACAATTGTACAGCACTGTAACAGGTCTGTACCACTGTGCCTGCTCCACTCAAGCCTTGTCCCATTCCAGTTCATTTCACATTAACATCACCATCTATTCTTTTCTCCTTAATGTACTTGCTTAACTTTCCCTTAAAGGCATCTTTATTATTCACATGCTAGCGAGTGCCACATTCTCCCCACTCTCTTAGTAAAGAAGTTTCTCTTGAATTCCATTTTAGGATTTATTAGCAATTTAGTAGTGAGAAATGGAGTTTACTTTTCAGGTCAATAACCTTTCACTCAAACTCCAGTTTGCTTTAGCTTTAATAAAAATGTTGTTTTGCTGCATAGCAATGTGTCAACATCGAGCCGTTTCAGCCTTTGCACCAAGGGTAATGTTATTGTAATTTGGGAATGATATTAACTGGATTTTACATAGTCTCCATATTAATGAAAAGATATAGAGGCATTTGAGAATGTGCAAAGAAGATTTACAAGGACGATGTCAGAACTGAGAGGTTATGAGTATCAAGAATAAGCTTTGGCTATTTTCTCTGGAAAGGAGAATGTTGTGGGGTGACCGTTAAAGAGGTTATTAAAGTTATGAAGGGGTTTGATGAGGTAGCTCTGGAGAAAGTGTTTCCACTTGTGGGGAGTCCAAAGCCAGCAGCCAAAAATCTGAGAGAGGATGGATAAACCCAAAGAACGATTTAGGAGAAACATTGGGCGGAATCGTCCTAAATTTGTACGATAGCGGGCGTGAGAAACGTTTTAGCTGCCGGACGTAATGGCAAATTTTCACTGTATCGCCCCCGCCCTGCCTCATTAATTATGCAGCCACAGGAAACACGCCATCTCACTGGTGGGCGGCCACCGATTTGCCCGTCACACCGTTACCTCACTGCTTCCCCACTCCGGGTGCCATATTTAAACTGCAGTTGCACACACACAGTTCTCAATGCTTGCAGCCCAGGACTGCTCCGGTAAAGACATGGCCCTAAAAAACCAAGAAGAGTGCAGCCCCCCCAATTCAGTGACTCATCCCTGGCCTGCTTTATAGACGCTGTGGCTGCCCGCCCATGCTGTCCTCTACCCCTGCACTCGCCACAGGAGGCCCATCAGTCTCACCGCTCCGGCTTGGGAGGTGGTGGCAGTGGTGATCAGTGCCAATGCTGCACAGAAGAGGTTGGCCATCCAGTGCACAAAAAGGATGAATGATATCTCATCTGTGCCACCAGTGCAAGTCAACCATCTCATCAATCTCACAAGCCCATCACACATTCACTGGCATCTCACTCACTGCCAGCTCAAGGAACATCACCACTCACTCTCTCACACACACCCTCACATCTCCACCT